>NC_088647.1:8717900-9020400 GCF_964019385.1 Sycon ciliatum
CTGTTGGTTATCGCACTGCACGGACCATGTTATTAAAATGTAACTTACGGTACAGTCAAACCTCTTAGGACGAACATCAAGGGACCGATAGTATTTTGTTTGCAATAACGGGAGTTCTTCTTATCCATATTTTATACCCAGAGAATACGCAGTGATTTATCCAATAGAGTTATGAATGCTTGTTCTTCTAAACCGAAAGTTTGTCTTATCAGTGTTCTTCCTAACGAGGTTCCACTGAGTGCGTTCGATTATGCATGCGAATCGATTCACGAATCGATTCATGAATCGATTCGCGCTATTCACATCACCCCATGTGAATCGAGTGAATGGATTCCGAATCGATTCCAGGGCTCATGACATGAAAATCGAACGACTTGAATGCACTTGAATCGATTCACGAATCGATTCAAGTGTGTAATCGAACGCAGCCACTGAGTGCGTTCGAGCACGCGAATCGATTCGCGAATCGATTCATGAATCGATTCGCGCTATTCACATCACCCCATATGAATAGAGTGAGTCCGAATCGATTCTAGGGCTCATGACATGAAAATCGAACGACTTGAATGCATGCGAATGGATTCATGAATCGATTCAAGTGTGTAATCGAACGCACTCACTATAGCGCTTCGACACACGAGCAATGTTTACTTGGACGAAGGGACTTTCCCTCGCTCAAGAACCATGAAAACGCGAAGCGTGGCAAAAAGGCCCTGCGAGCCCTAGGCCCTGTGCTGCTAGCCTAGCGGAGTAGCGCCTGGAGTAAAAAAAAGTAAAGTTTGCACGTCCGCGTTACCACCGGCTATAGAAACACAACCAGCTTAGGAAGTTTCGCATGTGCCAGGCCACCACCATGCCTGTGATACCAGGGTGGCAGATGCAGCGCCTAACGGCGAGGGTGAGGTGGTAGACGTCTACGTCTCACAACCAATGCCCGACAAGGGGTCTAACCTCGTTAGCTGCATCCATGTTACCCTCACTCCGAGTAGTAGACCTACCCAGCGCCTGGAGTACAGTCGCGAAACTTCCGAAAGTCGGCTCATCTGCCTCTCTTGTAACGGCAAGAGACTGAAAAGTGGCCGCAAAACGCTACGAAACTTTCGGTGAAGTGGCTGTGCGAAATGAAATTTATTAATTATTAATGAAAAAAAACCAATAAACTTTCGCTAAGTAACACAGTTTTGGTGTGTTATCTTGTACTTCCGAAGGCAAAGAAATTCGTTAGCAATACTGAGTTCGTTGTGCTGTAGCTTGCTTGCACGACAGCTGCCGTGTGCACCTTTATTCAGCATCATCGTCTTTGTGAGAAGACTGCGTGGCTACAACGAGCGCGTGGGGATGGCTGCAGCATTCACCATTATTCGCGTTTCCAGAACCCCCAAGGTAGAAAGTGAAGACTTCAGTTCAGGTTGGCGGCGATGGCTTCGAAGTTTGGTTTGCGGGTCACATCCAGGAGAAGTGCGACTGACGACTGCAGCAAGGATGATCAACAGGAGCTGCAAGTATATTTCTATGTGAATGCCGAGCTGGAGGCTGTGGAGATTAGTCATGGCGGCGTGACGGAGTATATGCGCTCGAGGCTGGGCGCTGAGATAACGCAGGGAGCAATCACCTGGTTGGGTGTGTACGCCACTCCGCTCAACCTGACAGGACGGCTCTTGCCAATGGTATATCACGCCCTTGTAGTATTCACAACGGGTGATGAGTACTGGTGGTCGGTGGAGAAGCACACGCATGGCATAGTGTTGCAGCGGAGCAAGTCACAAGCTTACCTTCTGGGACACGTGGGTGGAAAAGCGCGTACAAGCGACGGCAAAAGCGCAGATATGATGAAGCAGGATCATGCTTACCCTGGTTGTACGATAGGCCGGGTTGCACAATTGCTGGATCTGACGAATGATGTGAAGCGCTATAACCTCTTCCAGGAAAACTGCAAGCACTTTGCTAAAACCTTCTTCGACAAGATGGCTCTCTCCGAAACCTGGTAGACTCTGTACTCCTGTTGCCCAGCCCCAAAGAACATCCTCCCCTTGCCCTATCCGATGCCCACCATGGCCACTGTAGAATAATTCACACCTGCGCTATACGAAAACGGCTATATCAACTGGTCATTCATTAATTGCTCTATCAGTTCATCATGCTTATTGGGACAGACAGTTTCTGTCATTCAACTGTCAAACACTGGTAGAAGTGTGGTGCGTGTGTGCGTATGGGTGTGGGTGCGTGCGTGTGTGTGTGTGTGTGTGTGTAGGGATGTTTCGCCTGGGGACTGCGCTCCAATCGAGCTAGCTGGCACGGTCATCGAGTGTGTTTCGGAGTTCCGGTATCTTGGATCTCTCATTCATCGCGGTGGCCGGTCGACACAGGACATCACTGCTCGGATTGCGCATGCCTCTCGTGCTTGTGGTGCCTTGCAAGGAACCATCTTCACCAATTCTAACCTTGATTTGCATATCGAGAGGTGTGTGTTTAGTGCATGTGTGCTGTCGCTCCTCCTCTATGGGTCAGAGTGTTGGACACCATTGCAACACGATCTCCAACGTTTTCAGTCTTTCTTATGCAGTGCATCCGTTCCATCTTGGGTGTGTCCCGCAGAGATTGCTGGAATAATCACACGACCAAAGCCCAACTGTTGGAGATGTGGGGTGACACTGATACCATCTGCGTGAAGGTCGCACAGCGTGGCCTAGAGTGGCTGGGCCATGTTGCCCGGATGGACAGTAGCCGGATGCCGAGACAGATCCTGTTTGGCTCACTTCCCACACGCCGCCCAACACATGGCCCTCGCAAGCGCTGGAAGGATTGCGTTGTCTCCGAGCTAAGAGTTCGTGGCCTCGCCAAGGAATGGTACCCTATCGCCTGTGAGTCCCGCGTTGACTGGCGGACTATGTACGCCGAGCCAGTGGAGAATATGCCTCAGCCTGACCCAGTGGTATGCTGGTATGTGCGGATTGCAATCGGTCATTCTCGCGCCCTGGAGATCGTGCTCGCCACAAATGTGTGGTTGAGCGGGCAAAGCCGATTGCTGAGCAGCGAGGGGCTTGCCACTGTGGAGATTGTGGGCGTTGGTTTCGAAGCAAGGGTGGTCTAGCTGTTCACCGCTGTTCCGCACCTCAGCCTCAGCCTCCCGAGCCCCGGCAAGTCTATGTGCAGGATGCCTGCTGTGCTGCGCACTGTGCTGTGTGTGCCCGCTGCTTTCGGTCTGTGCAAGGCCGCAGTCGTCACCGGTGCTCGAGGACTGGCCCGCGCGCTACTGCCCAGCAGCGTAATTCGTTCAGCCATGTATGCGTGTGTTCTCGCCGGTTCCGTTTGCCCCACCATCTCCAGCGTCATCAGGCTGCGTGCTCCATCTTCCTCTCTGATGCCCCTCCGGGGCCCACGTGACCCCTGTAGCAGTGGCTCTACAGGACAGGACAGGTGTGTGTGTGTGTGTGTGTGTGTGTGTGTGTGTGTGTGTGTGTGTGTGTGCGCGCGGTGGGTCAACCAATATCAGTTGATCCCGTTCAACTCGGTGGTGATAGCAGGATTGACATGGTGGACGGGTTCCGGTACCTTGGCAGCGCGCTCTCTACTGACGGAACGGTGGATGCGGACCTCGCTGCTCGTTTGGCGCAGGCGTCCCGGTTGTTCGACGTGCTCAGGTCTCCGATATTTCAGTGCGTACATCTCTCGGTCCACACCAAGCGACTGGTGTATCGTGCTATCGTCCTTCCTGCTCTTCTCTACGGTGCGGAGACATGGCCCATCAAAGCGGGTCATATTCGCCGACTCAACACCTTTCACCATCAGTGTATTTGCACAATTCTCGGTATCTCTCGTCGTGAGCAATGGGAGGAGAGATTGTCGTCAGCATCGCTGAGTGAGCTGGCAGGAGTGGACGTCGACATGGCCGATGTGATCAGGAAGCACCGCTTGCGGTGGCTTGGTGATGTTGCACGGATGAAGGAGGCCCGGCTGCCCAAGCAGATGCTGTTCGGCGAACTGCCCTGCAGATGCCCGCAACATGGTCCCAAGAAGCGCAGGCGGGATGTTGTGTCCTCGGACTTTGCTGTCATCGGTTTGCCTGAAGCGGACTGGTATGACACAGCGCAGGAGAGATCCACCTGGTTTCAATGTTGTCGACAGAGGGTCGAGAAGGAAGCCCCAGACATCCCGTGCCCCAACTACCGCTGTGACAGAGTGTTCCGTCGTCCTGGTGACCTCAAGCGGCATGCGCCATACTGCAGATTTCGAGTTTAGAGCCTCAGCGTGAGGAATCCATCGCTATCATTGGGACGGCAATGGGCGTTCAAGGTTCAAGGTGTGTGTGTGTGTGTGTGTGTGTGTGTGTGTGTTTGTGTGTGTGTGTGTGTGTGTGTGTGTGTGTGTGTGTCCCATATCGTGCAGTGGTATGTGCAGCGATTTCCAATCGATAGGTTGTGGGTTCGATTCCCAACGAGTATGGTCACACACGTCTTTCTTCTCTTTCTCAGACTCATCCTGACTTTTCTTTCATTCTCCTGGATGGTTACCAACAGCCAGTGCATGCCGGAGTATGTGGTGTGATGTGTGTGCGGGAAAAAAATGAAAAAGACCAAAAGTAGGGATTCACTGGCCAGAAAAAGCCACTTCATAGCTGTGTGGTGTAGACCAGGCTGAATAGTGGCGGTCAATTCTTCAGCCTTGCAATCTGTTGAATGGTGCAATCCCAGCACAAGCTGCTATGGCTTCTGCTGTAGCATCGCTATCATCGCCTCCGGCGATGGGCGTCCAATGGTCCAATGGTGTGTGTGTGTGTGTGTGTGTGTGTGTGTGTGTGTGTGTGTGTGTGTGTGTGTGCGTGTGTATGTGTGTGTATGTGGATGTGTGTGTGTGCTCATGTGAGTGAGTGTGCATCATAAAGTCATAGCGCCCACTGTTATTACCGTACAGAGATGATAGGAAACTGTAGCAGCATGCGAAATGTAAGTGTTGCTCCACCCAGTATATTGTAGTAATCGACGGCACTTGAAGTAAATACAAGGTGAAATTTCGATCCCAGCAGTTAAATCTGGGCAAAATTGAAGTCAGACTCGAAACACTTGAAAACAGTATAATTTATTTTGAAATTTTTTGGCCACACAATAATGTACTCTGTCAAGAGTACAATGTACATCCATGTAACTCCTGCTGTGATCCTGGTCAGTTGTGGTGATGAAATCTTGGTGCTGAGTCTGTGCATGTACATATACATGGAATGTAGCCCCTCGTATTCCAATCTACAGTGTATCACTTTCTTATTGTTGACACAGCTACATTTGTATACATTCTCATACATGTACCTAGGTATGACTCATTGTCCCAATCTCAGGTTTGCAAAGATTGGCAGGTATGTAGTCGTGTAGCATGGCTGGCTATAAAAACCCTGCAATCGCCACGCAAAGTGTGGTCATTGGCTACCCCAGCCATGTATTGCTTGGAACGAAACTTAAAAAAAACTAAAAACTAAACTACCATGATTATTGCTAAATATTAAATGGTGGATAGCACAATAATACCATGTGTGTGTTCCGGTACTGGCGGTAGTTGCTTCGAACGGCTAGCGGCTCAGTTGATCGACGCAGTCTAGTCTGTGACCAGGGTGACAGGCGCAGGCCCTGGCCTATGCCATGGTCAGTCATGACAACAAGACAACCTAATGCAACCACCACACATGATCATGATGATTACGTCGTTGCATTGCATTTTTTAGCAAGGCCTGAGTCAATGGCATGGCAATGAAGATTTCGTGCACATGTCACGAAACAACTACATTAATTTTTTCTCTGTTCAAAACTTCTTGCGTTTACGATTCAGTGCAACTAATGTTACTTACATGATCGACTGTACTTGCTCGCTCGTTACCAGCAAAACGAGCCTGATGAACACCGGGCGGGGAGGAGTAGGTACATCGCGGCGGGCCAGAGGCCCTCGAGGCTCGCGACTGCCTTCGCGGTTCCTCCAATCCAGTGCACAACGACGCGAGCGGGAAAAATGACGGATCGGAAGCGCTGGCGCTTCGGTTTGGCGTTGAAGATCTGCGTCTCAGTGGTGGCCATACCGGCTCTACTGGCTTTGATCGGCCTGGCTGCCGAGGCGGCCATCTACAAGCCAGGCCGTCGGCCGGGATATCACCTGCTGCACTTCGCTCTGGCCGGCTGGATCGCTGCGCCTCTCATTCTGGTGCGCTGGTGCTGGCCGTGGCCAAAGCACAGGGGGAAACTGGATCTGCTCGTGTACGTCCTGCAGACGGTGGGCTTCGTCTTGGCTCTCAAGGCAACCATTATAACCGGTAACGATATCTACCAGTCGAACGCATTCCTACGTAAGGACTTCAACAGTGAGCAGTTCACTCAAATCTCCAGCGAAGACGATGTGTGGAGCTGGCTGCGCAGTGTCATGAAGTACGTGTACGACCGAGACGTGGACTCCACCACGGTCATATCGAGACGCCTGTCCGGGCGCATGGCCATGGTAACGTCGATACGACTGCGCCAGAACCGGGTCAAGCCGATCAACTGCAGTGCACTGTACACTAGCCTGGCCGTCGCGGGCTCTGGCCAATGCTACCCAAGCTTCAGCATGGATACGGAGGATCGCAGCACGTACGGCGCAAAGGAGGATCTTCAATTCAAGTACTACAAGAACCCAGTGAACAGCACGACCGGCTACGAGATCAGCATGGAAGACTACCAGATAGCCGGCGACTTCGGCGAGTATCCGCTGGCAGGCTTCTGGGTGTGGTTCTCGCCGCCGGTCTACTACAACCGCTCGCTGCATTTACTGCAGCTGATGCGCGATGGGAAATGGATTGACGATCAAACTAGAGCGATTGGTCTGGACGTGGGAATAGCGTTGCTGGATTTCGTTGACAATCCCATCTGGACTAACCTGGATTTCCTGATTGAAAAGAACCGTGCAGGGAGATATGTGGCTATGCAGCCGAGAGTTGATATCAACTACTACTTCCAGGAGGACGATCTTGACACGCGCAGTCCCGAAAACGAATACGATGAGTACATTTCCAGGCTGGTGAATGAGGCCAACTTGAATACGCTGGACAACTGCACAATCGTTAAATTTAAGTCTGCCCTGCAGCCCCTCTACCTGGGGACACTGCCCTTTGTAACGTATACGGTGGTCGCTCTCGTCTTTGATGTCATACAGAACTACCGTCGACTGATCAACAAGCCGTTCATCGTCCCCGAGATTGCCTGGGCTGTGTTCATGGCAGTTGCCATTGGCCTGAAGATGAAGTCCATCCGATACGCCGACTGCGGCAATAGTGTGTTTGATCAAACACTGTTCACGGCCGCCGTGCCGCTGGGAACGTGGGAGAGCGCTACTGTGAGGTATGCAGTGCGCTTTGAGGTTCTACAGCTCGCTGCGGCCTGGACCCGTGTCAGGCTGCTGCTGGGCATTGCCATTCTAATACACACGTTCAACTTCTTGAAGTTCCTTCTCCACCTGAAGGCGCTGGGCGTTCTGGTGCGCACACTCCGCTTCGCCGTTGTCGAGCTGCTCTCGTTCTCTTTCTCCTTCTTAATCCTCTTTGCCGGCTTTGTGGCCATGTTCTTCTGCATATACAGCATCGAGGCGAGCGATGTCCGCACTATTGTACGCAGCGTGACTACTCTCTGGCTGGGCATGATCGGAGAGCTGAACATCACACCTGAACTTTGGCGCAGCGGCATAGTCACCGTAGCCATCTTCTTGGTCTTCACCTTTCTGTCATCGTTCGTTCTCCTCACACTGATCGTGTCCATTATCAGCAAGGCACACGAAGAAGCGCGGGACACCAAGGCTGCCATGCTAGAGCCCCTTACTGAGCCGGCCTCCGGCGATAACCAAGAGGACGATGTTCAGAACGCCAAGCTTGTCGGTGAAGTGGATGTTATGCTGGACACTCTGAACACGTGGAAAGCCTACATGGAGAAGCAGCAACGTCGGAGAAAAATCGGGCCAATCAACGATAGCGAGAGCTGTGCATCGTCCGTGAAAGAGCGACGGCCCCGTGCGAAAGGCATTGGTGTGGGCCCTAGGTCGCCTATCATGAACGAGCAAGCACCAACACAGCCTTATGAAACACACGTGGTAGAAGATACCCAATCAAGTTCTTCTACCGTGCATGATTCCTGCCCTGCTGTCAATGGAGACTAAAGTAATCATCCTTGACGACCAGAATCTAGAGACCTCTTTGATAATTAAAATTTTAACCACACTGAGTGCACACACTGTTCTAAACAGGATGCAATGGAACGGAATACTACTTCAGTACTCAGCTGCTATTATTGGGATTGATACACAAGTCAAACTTGGCTTACTCTTCTGAACAAACGTTATCATCATCGTGGCAAACCACAGGCTTAGTATCAGTATTCAATTGATTTGCTGCATGACAAGAATTGAACAGATCTGCTCTCTATTTATTCTTCAATTTTATACTGGCTATTTCTTCTAACCAGGCAATTCATATTGCAAGCCCAGTGTTGACACGTGTCATGGCGATACTCGTACGTGGCGGCACATGGCAGTCGCCTTCACAAATTTAATATCAATCAGGGGGAACATACACCCACGCATGCACCCACATGCGCGCGCACAGTTTTACGGGAACAGAGTGCTAGCCACTTTTGGTATAACAAAGTCAAGCAGCTTGTACTTGCCGTATGTCAGCGCCTTTAAAGCCATGGCCTTATATTCGAAACACCGCTGCTTTCCTAGATATTTTAGATGCAAACTGACTCACCCATTACGCCACGCCATGAAAGTCAATGTCCACACAGAAATTTCAATCTAAATCCACTTGTTCACCCTTAAGGCCTTCCTGCTGGCCTGTAAGTTAGTTAGCATAGTACTTACTCCTTCATTTTTACAAAACATACTTCAAATGTCATTTCGTTTTTAAGCCCATGGCTTTATATTATAACTGAGACTGGCTTTATAATCGAATATACCGCCATGGCTTTAAAGGTGCGGACATACGGTAATTAAATTAACTGATTCATCAATGCTCCCAAATGAGAGGTAGAAGGATATTGAAGGCTTTTGAAGCTGTAACAAAATAAGCTTGCGCCGTGCGTCAGAAGCACAAACAGCCAGCGAAGGCCCTGGCGATGGAGCAGGAGCAGCCCGCTTAGCCAGAGCGGGACAACGCGAATAAAATCAAAGTCCAGAGAAAAACTGGCCAGAAACTGAGGTAGAACTTCATGATAAAAACCATGCTGAAGCATGATGAAACTGAGCAATAGAATAAACCAGGCACATTGAGTGCCTGTGTCTGTGTCAGGGTAATACAAGCCAGTGTTGCTAAATTACAACTTAGCTGCAGCACGGCAATCTCGGAGCCTAGTATTAGTACGAACTACACTGAAAGGAAATCGGTCTTGCCCATGCAGAGCTGAGCGGACGGCATGGATAAGCCCACCCCGGCAGCTGGGGGGCAGAGCATGTGGCTGCGCTTACAGGCAGGGGCCAGGCAGTCACCTCGCGATCAAGACAGGGACCCGTGTACATCTCACAGGGTTTCAGACAGGCCTGTGCTGCTGCTGGTGCTGCGTCCATGCTTACTGGCGTACCTCAGTTCAGAGGCCAGGGCCAACACGGGGCTGGGCTCACTCTGATGCGGCGCGGCACGGCAGTTGACTTTGGCCCAGCTCCTGAACCCATCAATGACTGGCGCGTTGCAAAGGATGGAATGTGAAGCTGATTGGTTAAACAGACAGTAGATTGATGTCCCGAACAGCGGACTACTGGAGTAGAAAGAAGGAGTATTGCCCTGAGATCATTCCAGCACGGACGAAATCATAGAACTCAACAAAAATCAAGTGGAGCCACGTTGGCTCACCACACTCAAAATCAACTGCTGCCGCCTTCCTGCTTAGCTGGGGCCTGGTTTTGCGTGGGCGCAGTGAGGCCGGGGAGAGTGATACGGAGATCTCGCTTGAGCAAGCACGCGACCGTTGTGCCCCACACGGCCACGGTAGCACTGGTGTAACTGGCGACGCGCAGCAGCTTCAGCTTGCCCATCTGCTGAGCGTAGGCACGGTGCAAGCGCAATGCCACTGCAACGTGCTGCGCTGAGCCAAACGTCAAGCAGCCAGCTGCCAGGGACAGGAAACCTATAGCAGACCGGACAATTTCAAAAGTGTACACACACACACAAATTGAAGAGAAAAAAACACACATAATTATATGAGCCTAGGAACACAATGAGACAAATGTGGGTTTGAATGGCTCATCCCCCTTCATAGGTATGTCCAGGCTCTCATGAAGTCAGCATAGCCTAGTCCAGGCTGCCATAAAGAACAGGTGTGCAATGCTCGCCCACCCAGTCCACACAAGAGTGCCATACCGGGCATGTATGCCAGAAGTGCTTCACTTCTGGGTATAACGTTACGTACAGTATTTTCCGGAGTATCAGCCGCACCCCATGTTTTCGTCCCGAAATACTAGTATAGGCATCTACCCTGTATTCGGTGTGTAAGCTGCATCTGTAATTTGAATCAATTGCCTACTTCCTCGGCAGGTACAATGACACTCAGCTTGAAGCAAGTGTCATAGCTGCTACGTTTCGACACACACACATACACACACACACACACACACACACACACTCACACACGTGCACATGCATGCACGTACACACAAACACGCACGCACGCACGCACGCACACACACACACACACACACACACACACACACACACAAATAGCAATACAGTGTACTACTGACCTATGGAGACGGAGTTCTCTTCCATGCGCACGGCTAGGCTAGCATCTCCATCAGCGGCTGGGCTACGTGTGCTGACACCCAACACTGTCATTAGTAAGCCATTCCGTACCCATGACAAGTACACTGCAGACAGGAGGAAGAGAAGGACATCAGTAAACCTCACTTATACTCTCACATCCACCCACCCAATAAGCCCATTGCACATTGCCAAATATGGAAGATATGAGTAATGCATGTGAGTACAATGGGATCAGGAATGCACTGTTCAACACCCTAGACGACCATACCCAGGTGGCTGTGTGGGGTGTTTACGGTACAAATTACGTCATTGTGCAAGGGCTTATGGTCTCTTAGCCATGATCCCAGGACTATCACTACATGTACTATAACCAGAATTACCAGAGTATAAGATCTGTTCTGTACGGCAGTACACTACGGGATTGTTGAACCCAAACCAGACGAACTGACTAACTTTCCCCAAGCTAGGACCAAAGTTTGGAGGACAAAGTTTACAAACTCCCACGCCGGGTGCACACATGTGTGCGCACCCACCTACACACCTGACCCACATGCCCGCCCCCCCCCCCCCCCCCCCCACACACACACATGCGCACAAACGCGCACGCGCAACCATGCACTCACACCCACACATTCACACACCCACACACACACCCACACTTGTACTTGTTCACTGCCATAACTGGTCACGTGAGTCTTCCCTTGGGAAAGGGGAGAGCTACTCAAAAAGGAATCTTGGAAAGATGACTCAATAGGCAATTGAACTGCCCAACGGCCGATACCCCCTGAAATCCCCAAACTCTGGGTGGACTTGGAAATGATCCCACTTATGGGCTCACCACACATCAGTAAGTGGGTGAGGGCAAGATACAGAAAAAAGACAGACACACACACACACACACACACACACACACACACACACACACACACACACACACACACACACACACACACACACACACACACATGCATTTCCAGCACTCACGATGCGAACTGTCCGAGAAGACTTTATTCTGATAGAAACAACAACAAAAAACAGGGAAACATCCACAACCCAATATCTGAAAAATGTCCTGGATTAAACCTACTGCTACAAACAAATATTAGATAAACACTGTCAAATCTATCCCAAGCAACGGTGCATTTTTAACACCTTGCCACACAGCTTGCATGCAAGCTCACATGGTTTGCGCCTAACCGAAGCTACGTCGCGGTCGCCTACAGGCTAGGTAACAGCACATTGATACCGTATTATCTATAAGCACAGTCTCCAATAATAGCACGTCTCCAATAATAGAACACCTTGGGGCAGCATTCAAAAAATAGAGTGCACAGTCTCCATTATAAGCACACTGTGAAGTGCCCTGAAAACCACCTGGGTCTCCAATAAAGGACACGGTACGGTATTATATGCACACACATTGCATGTACATGTTACCATGGTCAGTCGCGTGCACCAAAAACAACTTACCGTACCGTAGGCGTAGAAAGGTACACGTGCTGTGCACTGTAAGCACGTGGCGCATGGCATGGTTTTTCCTTTCACCCACGCGGTAAGATCGTTCTTTCCTGTAAGCTTGTGTAAAGATGGCAGAGAACTCATCGAAGAAACGGAGAACTCTTTCTCTCTAGCTAAAGTTGGAAGCTGTAGAATATTCTAAGCGTGTAAACAATTCTGCCGCTGCCCAGAAGTTCAAGGTCGGCAGGAACCAGATCGTACTTTGGCGGAAAAATGAAGCGAAAATGAAGGCTGAGTTGTCTGGCGGCAAGAAGAGTTCGAAGAGTCAACGTCTCTCTGGCGGTGGGCGCACGCAGCTAGCCGCTGCGGTGAATGACCGTGTTCGACAATGGGTGCTGAACATGCGAGAACGTCGCAAATGTGTTTCTCACCGTCTTATTCGCTTGGAGGCAATGAAAATAGCTTCCGAGCTTGTTGAAGCTGGCAAACTGGAGGCAAACAAGTTCACAGCGAATTTGGGCTGGCTAGAGAAGTTATTACGTCGCAACAATTTTAGTCTTCGTGCTACAACGACTACGTGTCAAAAGCCACCTGCCGATTACGTTCCAAAAATCATCGACTTTGTGCTGTTCCTGCGAACGCAACGCCAGCAGCACAATTACACAGATGCAAACATCCTCGCTTGCGATGAAACAGCAGTTTGGCTCGATCCCATTGGGAAGAACTGCATCACCACCAAGGGAGCGAAGGATGTTATCGTGCAAACTCTTGGGCACGAGAAGGTGCATGTCACGGTCATGCTGTGTGCAAGAGCGAACGGAACGAAGGTGAAGCCCTATGTTCTCCTACCAAGAAAGCGCCCTGTTCCTGCAATCGTGCAAAAGTTCGGAGGGACGTTGATCCTGAAATTGGCCGGAAAAGTCTGGATGGATAACTCATTAACTGAAGATTTCCTGCGCCGTGCCATCGGGCCACTAGCTTTGCTTTCGGCAAGCGTCTCCTTGTCTGGGATGCGTTCCGGTGCCACCTCAGCAAGAATACCAAGGCAGTGATGTCTGAGCTGAAGCTCCACCAAGCTATTGTACCAGAGGGGTGTACAAAGTACGTCCAGGCACCGGACGTTTCGTGGAAACAGCCGTTCAAAGCCGCGATTCGCAAGTACCACGAAGACTGGATGCTGCATGGTGAGAAGGAGCTGACCCGTGGCGGCAACCCTCACCCACCGCCAATGCACGTCTACCTGCAATGGGTCGTGGATGCCTGGGCCAGCTTGTCCAGTGCCATAATCACGAGCTCCTTCAAGGCGTGCGGCATTACGATTGCTGCCGACGGGTCCGAAGATGACCTGATACATTGCTTCAAATCACACGGTCAAATTCCAGAAGGCCTGCCGCAGCTGAAGGCCAAATCAGCCGAGATTGTTACTCAGCAGCCTGAGGTGATCGAGGAGGAAGACCACGTGGACGACGCTGAAGCTGAGGTGGTGGTGGTGGTTCCAGATGAGGACGAATCGGACGACTCGAGCAGCTCGGAAGAAGACTACCGGTAGTGTGTTTGCGTGTCGACGGTGTCGGACATGTTCGGCTTGCTGTTCTTCCTGTCGTTGGGTTTCTTTTTACTTACCGGTACTGGTTACGGTATACATGCGGTTGTGTGATTGCGATTGTTGTGTGTTGCGTGATCACCAACCTGTCACTGTAGGTGTATTACCGGTATGTTTCCCACTGTACAGTATGGAGATTGATACGGTATCTCTACTTTCCTAAATCGCTGTATTGCTTGCTCTAATTGCTTCCATGTCTGGCTTGTGTAAATTCACTATCTGTACCTGGCAAAATGCAGTACCGCAATTTAAAAAAAATTGAAATGTGTGCATTTCTATCGGTACCTGGTAAAATGCAGTACGAAAACCCCTGAAATGTGTGTCTGACATGATCTTGGCATGGCAACATGCCTCTGAAATGAGGTTGAAATAATAATGGAACAGTCTCCATTACCGTAAAGTATCGCCAGAGCGCCCCGTCTCGCGAGAGCGCCCCACCTTGATTTTACAGCCAAGGGAAGAAAATCGTATGGCCGAATGCTACTAAGTTTGTACTGTGTGAAAACCTTTTTGTACTAAGGTCACACTGGGCATGTTTTTATGTGGAGCTCGCATCCGCTCAAAGATAAACTGGGTATGGATTGACTGCATAACGTGCAATGTGTGTACAAGGTCCGTGTCGTATGACCTACAGACAGGAAACCACCTCCACAAGACGACCACGAAAGGACGAGATGGTGGGGCGCTCTGGCGGTACTTTACGGTAATAGCACGGGGCAGAGGTACATTGACAAAATAAAGGATCGTGCTTATATTAGAGATAATACGGTATGCAGGCTCTCTGCAAGAAAATGCGATCATTGGTCGCACAAGGCAGAGGTCACTAATGGTAGATTAGAATGGGTGCAACTACCCGTATTTCCCCGATTATAAGTCGCACCCTCGTTTTCAGCTGTGAGCCACACTGGTTCAATACATTCACATCAACTGATCAAGTAGGAAATCACACTTGATTGTCAGTCGCACCCTCTTCCTTTTCCTTGACGTTTAGTAGAAAAAGGTGCGACGTACACTAGGGGAAATACTGTACTTGTTCGGACAGATGAGTTTTAGACAACATTCTACATGCAGCTGCCAAACATTACAACCGACCACTCAGGCCGGCTGAGCCAGCATCCAATTGCATCCAATTGACTGCCTATGTAGTGCAAAGTGCAGTGTGCATGTGTGCGCTGGCACTACAGTACATGCAGTAAGTACAGTACATGCAGTAAGTACAGTGCATGCAGTAAGTACAGTACATGCAGTAAGTACAGTGCATGCAGTAAGTACAGTACATGCAGTAAGTACAGTACATGCAGTAAGTACAGTACATGCAGTAAGTACAGTACATGCAGTAAGTACAGTACATGCAGTAAGTACAGTACATGCAGTAAGTACAGTACATGCAGTAAGTACAGTGCATGCAGTAAGTACAGTACATGCAGTAAGTACAGTGCATGCAGTAAGTACAGTACAGGCAGTAAGTACAGTACATGCAGTAAGTACAGTACATGCAGTAGATACTGCGCATGCAGTAAGTACAGTACATGCAGTAGGTACTGCGCATGCAGCATGAGACTCTGAAGTGGCTCACGTGCATGCATGGGTACACAAGCCTACCCTCTACACCACTAGACTCTTGTGGGAAAATTACTGAACGCTTTGGCCCGGCTTATTGATATCTTAGAAGCTAGCAAACACATGGCATCTGTTCACAGCTGGTATTTTCAGCAACCCATCGTCGAAAGATATCGGATCCATCATCAACCATGCCATCGAAGGTTGGCCAAGACAGCGAAGTTCGTCACGGAGAAAGATCCTGCTCGCAACCATATCTGCATGTAGGAGGAGTGGGAAGTTGTTTTGTAAGATCTGCAATTGAGTTGTCGACTCGACTAGGGCGTCAACAATCAATCAGCACTTGAAGTCTTCCCAGTACAAACTGGCTGTGGACGTGGAGGTTGACGGGCCTCTTGCAAACGCCAGAAAGTGCTCCCTTCAACATTGAATGCCACGACCACTGCAGAAAAAGAAGGGCCGAACGTCGTGTCGGATTGAGTAGAAACGCTCGTCACCGCAAATAATCCTTTGTACAAAATGGATCATCCGAAAGTTCGGGAATGCGTGCAAAAGTTCCGAGGGCCCGTAAGTTTCGGGATCCCTCAACTATGGTATATAACATCACCGGAGAGGAGGAGAGAAACGTACGTCCGTCCGCCAGCACCTCCACCACAAGGTATAAAGTGCGTCAGGAACGGTGGAGCTGCTGCCGGAGGTAACAGCTGCAACAACACTATTCGCTGCTCGTTCACGACGCCCAGCGCCAGCAGCTGATGGACTACCCAGTCGGCCAGAACATTGCCGTCAGTTCAGACAAGATGAGTGACGATGCTGGCCATTACGTCCTCAGTATCTTGTTCAGTACCATGGAGAAGGACAGCGATGGCAAGCTGATCATGAAATTCGCCGACCTCGTCTTCTTGGAAAAGACAGACCACTCGACAGTGTCACAGGCACTCGTTCAAACATCAAGTATTAGTTTGAGCAAGTCTTTGCCGTTTGACATGGATAATGCAGCCTACATGAAAAAAGGCGTTCTGGGACGTTTTGGCATCGCTATTTCCGAATGCTGCTCACGTCACCTGCCTTGCACATATTATGAGTTTGGTCGGCGACGTCTTCCGCGCGCCATTCGAGGAAATCAATGAGTTTGTGCGTCGCTTCAACCAGCAGTTCTATTTGGCTGGCAGCCATAAGCAAGCTCAAGTCAACGCTCTTCTTGACGAAGGTAGCACTCGGTCATCCGCTTGAATGGCGATGTAGCAGCGGAGCTAGGGCTTTCAAAGGCAATGTCACGGTTTCTCCCCAAGCGGTGCAGTTCACGAACGGTCAAAGCTGCAGCAAGATCTGTTCAATGTACTGCTGCGTTTCCCCCAGTATCAATTTGCCCTGGCATGCAACATCAGTGAGATCAAAGAGTACACAAATAAGAAGAGTCTGGAGCTCTGCTGGAGTTGGCCCAAGGCGGAATTTCTTGTTGACGTCATTTTTTCTGGAGATCACGAGTCATACTGTACGAGGTATGTACTACGAGTCCGGGTTCGAACTTGGCCAGGTTTCATTAAACTTGCACTACAAGTACGATAAAATGCTACAGCAGCGGGCGAAAAAGATTTCGTCTTGAAAATGGTAAATACATACATAGACTTGCGATGAAGGTCATCCATCACCTAGGGCATGTTTTGCATGACATGTGCCATACATTTAAAAAAAAAAAGGTGACGTCAACAACAACAAATTCCGCCTTGGACCAGACCAGCTGTGTAGCTGCACGCTCTTGTTTGTGCTTTCGGTAATATGCATTCTCATGCAAAGGCAAGGTGATCGGTCATATCACCAATTCTTGTGGTGTACAGAACCCGACCCTACAGTCTGAGATTGTGTGTTCTCACATGTGGTAACCGGCGCTGCTATTCTACAGTGTTCGTACTCAAAGGAGACCAAGATATTTCAAATTTCAAATAACTTCTATGTACAGTAGACCAGGACTTTACGACATTTCATAATGTATACCTCAAATCATTGACTACGGTGAATAGCCTGCGCAGCTTTTAGACTGTAGTTGTGAATGATCAGACTCACACGAAAGTGCCAAACTGTGAAGTGATGCGTTGCTCACTTTCACTTACCCAGCTGGGCGAATGGTCGGATTTGCTCCGCAGAATTTGTCGACACCAGAGCGGAGTTCTCCGAAGTGAAGTGATCCGCCAAGCACACGCCGCCATCGATCCGGAGATAAGACGGACTACGGCACCTTCAAAATTCTATTTCTCCGGCAATCAGTACAAAAATGGGTCCACTGGAGCGCGGAAGGTAACCATAAGTCGCCTATCGAAGAGAGAAAACAGCAAACAATTATTTTTGGATTGATTGGATAATCAATCATGCATGCATGCAGCACAGGTGTGTACTGATTACGTCAGAGGAGCCAGGCGCGTGATCGTAAAAATGACGACTCAACTTTCTCACTCAAGCTCAAATCAAACTCAACCGGTACGCGGTGAGGGGGCGGGGGGTGAATTCCCTCATACACACTCCGGCAAGGAGTGATGCGGCGGCTTTCTTGCAGGTCACGAGTCAAGATTAGTTGCTGAGTGGAAGGTTCGCCGATCATTATGATGGACTTCTCGTGTGCTCTCAGTCTGGATGGCAGTCGTGAGTCAGTCAAGTGAGATTCAGTCGGCAGGAAAAGCGCCAGCTCCCACGTAGGGAGCAGCACATAATTCCTGAACTGAGGCTGAAGTATCGCCGAAGTCGCTACAATTGACCTCTTCTTCTTCCTGCAACATGCAACTATTTTTAACCTCATGGCCTGGATACATAATGTACTCTTGCTACATGAAGCACACCGCTCTACTTACTGCACACAAAAGCTCCACACACCGACTGGGCGATCATCAGGCAGACATCAGACTGTCTGATGATCATGATCGCCCATACAGCGTGTGAAACCAATTTACTTGAAGTTACATGTACCTGAACGAAAGAACAGTTTGCCGTCTCCGAACCAGTATTTGTGTACAACACTCCACTCAGTGACATGTACGTGGTAACCTCGGGCAGACTTGTCCGTAGCAGGGAGTCGTATATACACCTTAGATCATTTTAGGCCCTAAATCGCAGGTGCGCACTATGCTCCGAATATGAAATGCATGTACTTCAATGAAGATTGAAGTGCGCACCCCCAATGAAGATTGGGGGTGCGCGTTATACAAAGGTGCGCACTATACTCCGAAAAATACGGTATTCAAAAAAGGGCTCTATTCGCTCGAGCACAGTATTTCCTTTCCGCCGATCTGTTCTATTTTCTCTTCTCGCTCGCGCCTCTTGATGTTACCCTCAAAAGTACAAAGCACAAATGCTGTGCTTTGTACTTTTGAGGGAACGAATTGATAATAATGAAGAACAAGACCAAGCTCAACTAAACCAATCACCATACTACGCTGTCGTCACTAAGCCAAGCGATACGCGGCAAATGAAAGGTACTGTGGCATCTCCATGGCTAGTTATAATGGTTATCAGCGATTGTATCAACACCTGCCACTGTCCAGTGCTACGAGGGAGGAATAAACACATATTATTAAGAGTAAATAAGCTCCTGGGAGCGCATGTGCTCTTGATAATACATGCAGCAGTTGTTTAATTGGGTGGTTTTCGTTCACAGTAGGTGGCACATCCGCGGGTATAGTGACTGGACTGGGTCCTCCAGGTCATCAACGACCAACTCCTGGTACAGAAATAAACAGATCACACCTGCAATCGACAGGAGGAGCCTACCCACGGCACCAAGTGCTCTACTTCGTCATGGTCACATTACATTATACTTAGATCCAATTTTACCCAGAAATTGTTACTGTTGTGGACTGCTACGTCATCACCCCCCCCCCCCTCTCTCTCTCTCTATCCCTCGCTCGCTCTCTCTCGTTTTGTCATAACGTGTTTCAATTTGATTGAAAGTAAGCGGTGTCTCTGCTGCTGCAATCACTGTCCACGGTCTCTCTCTCTCTCTCTCTCTCTCTCTCTCTCTCTCTCTCTCTCTCTCTCTCTTTCTTTCTCTATCCCTCGCTCGCTCTCTATCGCCGCAGTTTGGAATTCGCTTCAATAGAATTGAGCACCATTGCCCGTGTGGCCTTGCGAAGTAAAATCAAAAATTAAAAATCAACAACAACACTTTCAACCCCTCCCCTTACACTCTACACCGACACAGTTGATATTGCATTCATGAAAGTAAGTTAGTTGTTACTTGTTAGTTGTTGACATATATACAATACGGTCGAGTTGGGAAAATGAATTCTTGAAATTGTTTGGAAAATGATCCAAGTCGATTGGTGCTTCTCCGGCATATTAGCAGCTGTGTTCAACCTCTCTGTTTGTTTGTTTGTTTGTTTTTTGCTGTGCAGAAACCTTCATAGTTCACGAGAACGTTTCGATTGATGTTGAGCGGCTATCGAGCAGAGCGATTCGATGTGAGTTGAGTCATGAAGTCTACTGGCCAGTCACTTGGAAATGGTTCACGAATGGAAGCAGTGCACTTGAAGAACCGGCTAGCGAGCAACCCCTCCTGACCAGCCACGGGTTGTCGTCACTGCTCCAGCTCTCGCACAAACAAGTACACGACCTTCGCGAGGCCCAGGGCAGCGTGCTGTGCCGATCTCAGTGGAGAGACTGGAATGGCAGAATGAGAGACGCTGAGGCCGTGGCTTTTGTACCTTCAGAGGAGGGTGAGTACACCGTTTTACCCTTATCTTCAGGGCCAACAAAGGGGGTGTGACTTACAATCGAGCATGATCACTACTGAAGTGAATGTATCAAAACAATAATGGGGGTGCGACTTACAATCGGGGCAATACAGTAATCCCCTGACGCTCTCTCACAGTAGCTGAGTGACTGTGCCTTGCTGGTGTTACGCACATTCCTGCAGAGCCTTCGTCGGATCCAAACATCACTCTAGGCGTGCGGCTGAACCACACTGACGATGGTCTCGTCATGCAGTGCTACTTGGATGCACGACTACCCGCAGCAGACAGCGGTGACGTGCAGTGGCGCTGGAGGAGCACGGCCAGTGAGGTGGTGAGTGCAGGCCTGCGCTGGTCCAGCACGCTGTTCATGTCCACCACACAGCTCAACGTGCTCCTGGCGCTCTCGCGTAACGTCACCTGCTCGGTGTCCTGGTTGGACACTGATGGATTCCGACACTGGCGAACAAAGATTGCCTATCACCCCACAGAAAAAGTCCACGGTAAGGCAAAGCATTCTATTATTACTGATGTATAGGCTATTCGCATGATGTGCAAACACTTGCACGCGTGTGACCAAGATATCACTTGCAAACCGTGATCCAGTTCACAATGTGCTGGGAAAACGTTGCACGCGTCAATGTATCCATAGTGACCTGAAAATGCCGGGAAATTTTAAATTAGAAATCGCCGATGTGATCAGGAAGCACCACTTGCGGTGGCTTGGTCATGTTGCACGGATGAAGGAGGCCCGGCTGCCCAAGCAGATGCTGTTCGGCAAACTGCCCTGCAGACGCCCGCGACATGGTCCCAAGAAGCGCTGGCGGGATGTTGTGTCCTCGGACTTTGCTGTCATCGGTTTGCCTGAAGCGGACTGGTATGACACAGCGCAGGAGAGATCCAGCTGGTTTCAGTGTTGTCGACAGAGGGTCGAGAAGGAAGCCCCAGACATCCCATGCCCCAACTACCGCTGTGACAGAGTGTTCCGTCGTCCTGGTGACCTCAAGCGGCATGCGCAATACTGCAGATTTCGAGTTAAGAGCCTCAGCGTGAGGAAGCCATCGCTATCATTGCTACGGCAATGGGCGTTCAAGGTTCAAGGTTCAAGGTGTGTGTGTGTGTGTGTGTGCATGTGTGTGTGCGCGAGTGTGTGTGTGTGTGGACGTGTGTGTGCTCGTGTGAGTGAGTGTGCATCATAAAGTCATAGCGCCCACTGTTATTACCGTACAGAGATGATCGGAAACTGTAGCAGCATGCGAAATGTAAGTGTTGCTCCACCCAGTATATTGTAGTAATCGGTGGCACTTGAAGTAAATACAAGGTGAAATTTCGATCCCAGCAGTTAAATCTGGGCAAAATTGAAGTCAGACTCGAAACACTTGAAAACAGTAGAATTTATTTTGAAATTTTTTTGGCCACACAATAATTATCCATATAAAAACCGCTCTGTGAGCGGTTCTGAAAAACCTTCACTGGTACTGCCCCGTCGTAAAAGTAAGAAATTAGAACTGGCCCATTGTCCCCCCAAATGCGAACTGATCCACCTAAATCGCGAATGACGGGACCCGAACGCACCAGTAGCACGAGCCGGGTCGGGAGGGCACAGGACAGCAATTATCAAATGGTAACACCACCTAACGCTAGTACAGTACATGGCCTATAGTCCGGACCAACGTCCCCATCTGCATCCACAGGTAGGAACCTCGTGCTACTGGTGCGTTCGGGTCCGGTCATTCGCGATTTAGGTGGATCAGTTCGCATTTGGGGGGACAATGGGCCAGTTCTAATTTCTTACTTTTACGACGGGGCAGTACCAGTGAAGGTTTTTCAGAACCGCTCACAGAGCGGTTTTTATATGGATAATTTCAGTTCTTTTTCCGTTCCCTCCCCACCCCAACCCCGAAGGTAAACATGATGACCACACGGGCGATGTACTGTATGTAGCCATGATACTGCAATAACACACTGATACATACCAGCCCTCCCCGCCTCGTTACCCCGCACACAGATACACAAACATGCGTATGCACACGGCACACACACGTGGCCACGCACATGCACACGACACAAACAGGAAATTCTTCATATATAATGCCATGCAAAGCAGTGGCCACCGTACTTGAGGAAGTCAGTTGTGAAACAAAAATAATTCAACTACACCAGGAACTTGCAGAAAGATCCAACAGATAGAGAAGTGAACAGCAATCTGATACAGCCCACACAGGACAAAGCTGACCTGATACTCGAGCCCACCAAACAGCGCAGCCTGACAAACCAAGACCAGTTCGCGTACAGCTTGCCACGCGAGCCACGAAGGCCGCCGTGTACGGTAGGCGCCTCGACTTGAAGGTGGGCTCAAGGAATTTGTATGTGAGCCATGACCTGACCCGCTCACAGCAGCAAGCACGCACCAAAGTCGTCCCAGTGTACAAACGACTCCGGGCGCTCCACGTACGCTGTTCCCTACCGTATGACACCATCCTGGACCCCGAGGGCACAGCCATGGCAGACAGTGAAATCACCAGGTTGCTTGAACGTGAACAGCAGCAGCAGCAATAGGATCGGGCACAATCTCCACAGTCACTCAAGAAGTTACGAACCCCACGTGAGTTACCTGATGCAACATTTATCACCAATCTCCCATGCTCCACCACCCATCCCTTTTGTATTGCTCATATCAATATCTGTAGTATAAGAAACAAGCTACCAGATGTTACTAGCATTCTCCATGCACCCAACGTCCGTACAGTTGATGTTCTTGCTGTTAGTGAAACTTGGCTGGACAGTAGCATTTCAGACACCCTGTTAAATATACCTGGCTACATACTGTACCGTCATGACAGGCAAGGCACAAGAGGCGGCGGAGTTTGTTTCTTCGTTCGTGAAACCATACCTGTCTCATCCTGCATACCCAGCACAACTGTCGAGGCCCTGTTCTTAACGGTCGCAGGAAACACTGATACTTCATTGTGCATTGGTTGCGTCTACCGCCCACCTACTGCCCCTGTATCCTTCTGGCAGAACCTAGCAGACTCGGCTGATCACGCCACCAGTAGTAGTAACGCGACCCTGTTCCTCCTTGGTGATCTTAATGTAAACATTTTGGCTCCTGAGCGGCACCCTCAACACCGCCACCTTAGTGAACTCTGTGACACACTCAGCCTCCACAATGTAGTGCTAGAACCCACTAGATCCCCAAGCAACACTTGTCTGGACCTAATCCTTGTCTCTCAAACTCTGCCTAGTGAGGTAACACTCAAACCAGTAGCTGTCCAGTCACTAGACGGCGTTTCAGATCATTTCCTGGTGTCGCTCATCCTTGCACTCGCTGGCAGTCAACCGCACCGTGTCTTGCTCAATCACCGCAAGATTCGCTCGCCGCCGGTCAGACAACTTACTGCTGAGGAGTTTGGCCCGGACTTCCTTCAATCTCTCAGAGCCACGGACTGCAGTGACATGTCAGTAGACCAACTTAGCACTGTATGGAGCGATGCTGTTCTACAAACTGTGGATCAGCACTGCCCTCGACGTAGCGTCACCTTGTCATCTCATCCACCACCACAACCCTGGGTCACGCCTGGCCTCCAAAGTTTATATCAGCGGAAAGCGTACTTACACAGACGGTGGCTCCGGGATCGCGACAGTGACAGTGCTCGCCAATGTTTCCGAGCTGCCCGACGAGAGTGTCAAATTCTACAGCGCAGACTGCAAACTGAGTACTTCACCAACAGATTTTTCTTGAGTCGGTTCAACCCTCGAGCTCAGTGGCAGGTACTGAACCACCTCTTAGGTCGGAAGCAACAACCGACGACTCTACCTGTAGACGTTCCGGCCCTAAGTGCAGTATTTGCGGCTCAAGTGAGCGATCCTACACTGAACACTGGGTCACAGTTACCCCTAGGCCCCAGCAAAGCAACTGGATTCACTACATTTCGGCCAGTGTCCCCGACTGACGTGGAACGACGGTTATGCAAGCTAGACGAATGGAAAGCCACCGGCTCTGACGACATTGCTGCTTCACTTCTGCGTGCGTCCTCCAAGTATCTAGCTGCATCCTTGGCGGAAATCTATAACAACTCCCTTGCCACTGGCGTATTCCCCGAACAATACAAGCTTGCCCAAATATGTCCAGTCTTCAAGAAAGGTGATAAAAACGCTCCCACAAACTATAGACCAATCTCCCTTCTTCCCATCGTTTCCAAAGTCCTAGAAAGAATCGTCTACGACCAGTTCCGGCAGTTCATGGTCTCTGCAGGTGATGTTATACCTGACGAACAGTTCGCCTATCGCTCCTGTCATTCATGCGGTGACGCACTGGCGCTATGCATTGACAGTTGGCAGCGGTCCCTGGACTCTGGCAACGTGGTTGCTGTAGCATTCCTCGACCTCAGCAAAGCCTTTGACTGTGTCCTGCATGGCGAGCTCCTTCTGGAGCTGCAGCGCTGTGGAGTAGGAGGCACTGTTCTGCAATGGTTCTCCAGCTATCTGTCCAGCCGACCACAGCAAGTGAAATGCCTCCGTCAACCACCTGGAACCCCGTACACGGCCAATCGCGGTGTCCCTCAGGGCTCTGTCCTGGGACCGGCACTGTTCACGGTGTACACCAGGCGCCTACCAGCCTGCCTACAGTCATTCCTCTGCCTCCTGTATGCAGATGACACCAACATCTACGCTGCCGACCCGTCCCCTTCCACTGCCACACAGACCTTGGAACATGATCTGACCCGTGTGAGCAGCTTTCTGGAGGCCCATGGACTACAGCTGAACCCATCCAAGACGCAATTCCTGCTGCTACGGAAACCCAATGTACATGCAGACTGTGCCCTACAGTTTTGCAACAGCCGTATACAGCAATCGCAGCAAGCCAAGTACCTGGGCATCATCATAGATGAGCATCTGTCGTTTCAACAGCAAGTAAGTCACATTAGAAGTAAAGTTAATGCCAAGGTCAATGCATTTCGCCGTTGTCGCCACCTTCTCAGTGCTAGAGCCAAGCGAACTTTCTATCTTGCATTTGTCCAATCTACCCTGGAGTACGCGAGCAATGCGTACGTGCACTGCCTGCGACAGACCACCTATAACGCTCTTATTAGCATCGCGAATCGGGCGATCCGCACTGTCTTTGGCTTCCCTCCCTCTGCCTCCATCCAACCCATCTTAGCTAGACAGCACCTAACACCGTTAAATATTCGCTATGCTGCCAACCTCTATGTGTTTCTACATAGATGCATAAATGCTCGTGCTAGTCCCCTACTTTGCCGACTTTTCACTCCTCGTGCTGTCTCATTATCCCGCACTGCTAGAATTACCCGTTCTCAGGAATTGCTCGGCCTGGTACTGCCCCATGCCAGATTGTATTTTGGCTATCACTCTGTATCTTATCTTGGAGCTGACCGATGGAACGCCCTCCCTGCCGCGATTCGCACCATATCCCTACCTGCTGCATTTCGCTCCGCTATCTTCACGTGGCTAGGGCACCCTGTAAGAAGACCATAGGTCTGTGGGGACTGCCCTAGTAAAATATGAATAAATAATAATAATAATAATATGATTCAGTGCATTTTGCATTGGGAACTTTTCTGATTTTTCTTCAATGACTGCTATGCTATGATACCGCTGTTGTTGTTGTGCTAATTAGCAAAGGACAATCACGCTAATCGTCTGCTATGTTTATGCTGACTGCTGTGTATTGGAGTTATTATGTAGCAGCTGTCACAAGGTAGTCAATACGACAATAGATCAATGTCAATGTCAACGGAGTGCACGTGTGCACGATCCCTATCAGCACACCAGGCAGGTGTGAAGATCCAGATCCTGTCATCTTGACAAACCTCCAAGGCATCCAGCTGTTAAAGGTAGCGAGGCCCGTGGCTGCATGAAACCTTCATGTAATGTAAGCCAAGGTCTTGCGTGGCTTGGTACACGTAATACTATTGTGATCGACTCTAGCCTACCCAACTCGCAAGGGGACTGGGTGGATAGGTCTGGTAATACCACCACTACAGTACAACTCACATAGCACGTACTGTATTTGTATTGTATTTTATTATTTTTACGTGGGCATTCCCAACAGACCCTAAGGTCTTCTTACAGGGTGCCCAAGATGAATGAATTACGTACTCGGACAAACATTTCCTAGCATGGACATTGTCCGGGGAACGGGTGCTCGTATTGCCCAATAATGAAGTACAGTCAAACCTCTTTAGGACGAACATCAAGGGACCGATGATATTTGTTCGCAATAACGGGAGTTCTTCTTATCCATATGTTTAACCCAGTGAATACACAGGGTTTTATCCAATACAGTTACGAATAATAGTTCTTCTTAGGCAAACATTTGTCTTATCAGTGTTCTTCCTAACGAGGTTTCACTGTACATACATGTAATAGGTTTGGGTGAGAACTTTCAAACATACATGTACATGTACATAAACCGAGTCACTGGTTGTCTGAGGATTGCCTTAGCTTTGCTATGTGCATGAAACGCAGCGTTACAACAATGAACTAGCCGGCTGTCTCTGTTCTCTTCTGCCTTTGTGGTAATGCTCCATCCTTGTGGTGTTGAGCACTCTAGGCAATCTGGGAACTCTCGCTATTGTGTACATGTACATACATGTATACCTAGGACACTAAGCACACGTTCCTTTTCCCCCACGGGACGGTGCATCTTCGGATCTACTGCTACTTGTGTCATGTATCATCAAGAGTAAAAAGCTTATGTACTTGGTATTGTGCGTTTACTCCTCCCTCGGAGCACTGGGCAGATCAGAGGCAGGTATTGATACAATCGCTGATAACAATGATACCGTAACTAACCTTCAGCTTGGCCTTGCATTCATGCTCTAATGTGCCAACACCAACTCTGTAGTGTAGGTGCTCATGCATACGTTTGTCACCAGCTTGAACAAGCCACCTTGCAAAACAACCCACGGTAATGGCTAATTTAAGTGGTGGTTGCTGTATGCAGTCTGAATCAATCAGCCGCCCATCTAACTGGCTTTGGAGGGTCATGCATGTGCCGCTATTGTGCGAGACTTCACTTGAAATAGAACTTATAGGAATAAGATTATGTACTCCCTCTGTAGACTGATCTGGAGCCCGGCGTTGATAACATTCAACAAACCTAGTTTGAGTTTATCATGGGCAGTAGTACAACTGCCACCTGGTATTACAGACAGAGCGGTGGCCTGGCATGAGCGAAACTTTCTACGCTGGTTGTGTTTCTTTAAAACGCAATTGCATAGCCGGTGGTAACGCGGACGTGCGAACCTTACTTCTTTTAGTACAACCCTTACCTATTCGTCCGGAGCCACTACACTGCAAGCCCCATGCACAATCCCACAGCCATTGGTAATCAGTTGCTTTATTTCATCATCATTGACATCAACTCTGATACTCCAGCCTAGCTACATCTACCACGCGTACTAAGCTTGCAGATAGATCTACCTACTAAAGAAGTACTAGTAGTAGGTGCATGCTTACTGCAAAGTTGCGTTCAATGTTTCGGAAATTCCCCTTTCGTATTCCGTGCAGAAAGATGAGCAGCAAATTAATTGCTGACAGTCGAGATGAATGGCTATTTCCTATGGCTAGTTGTCACAGTACGGTCTCTCAAAACCAGCAATTGGTCAGCGCCTTTTCGCAATGATGTGCTCCGTGCATGGTGCCGCACGGTGGACAATGTCATTTCACGTGTCGTTTATATTATTGTTTTCTGGCGGTCCCCTATTGTTGTCAGCACGACTCTGACAAACTCTGTCCTCTAGACCCTAACCGCTAACTGTCATCAGTTTGGACTCAATAGCATCTCTTGGTAGTACAGACAGGTGCTCGGATCGGAGCTAGCTCGGACGGAGAATCGGCTGATGCAACTCCATTTTCGGCCACCGGAGCGACACAGCGTAACGTTACATGCTATCAGCGAATGTTTTATTGGTCCGTGCATGCTGCGGAGCGTGGTGTCGGCTCGAACACTCGTTACCTCACGACATCTATGAACCCATCAGTCTGTTCTAGATCTGCCCTGAGGGTAAGATGTCCCTGCCTTCATGACTGTCGACCTCGTCATGGACAGGTCTTGCGCATGTCGGATCACGTTGCACGGAATTCCCCCTTGGAGCCTCGTAATTTTATTATTATCACGATGGAGAAAGCAACATGCCTAGGCTACGGGTTGTTACAGACAAAAGCAACAACACACCGTCTCCATCCGCAGAGCAACTCTCGTGGGCTTCCCTGACGGTTAGTCGTTTCATCTCTCTACCAGTGAATCGACAGTGATCATCCACCAACGCCAACCGGAGCTATAATAAGCGACCATGAAGTGGGGTTTTGTGATAACCCTTCTGGCCTCTCTAGCTGTAGCAGGTGTGCTTGGCCAGCCACCGCCACCGGGCCTGCCACCCCGACCTCCCGGGACACGTCCGCCGGCACCAACCAAACCGCCGGCACAACTTGGTAAGATAGATAAGCGGCTAGCTATTACTGGTATTAATATTTTTATTATATTGCTGAAGTTGAAGTCGGATGGTGGACCAATTTAATTATGGTAAAAAGCCTGGAGAACAACAAAAAAATTAATAAGATCTGGTTACGTTGGTGGCCAGGTACGTAGGTAGTCATAACTCGTAACATGTTGTCCTTCTCCTTTTTTACCATATTACTGAAGTATGAGCATTCCCGCATTGAAGTGTAGCAGCAGCATGCTGCTTCCACAGACCACAGCGGCTAGTGATAACCACAGTAAATATGTATGGGATTTTCAATGCTATTATTCAGAATGACCCTGTTGCTCTTCTGGTTCAAGTCGAGGTCACAAAAATCAACCATAAGGGAGCTACCTTTCCAGCCAGATTTACATACACGTAGTCTCCGTGGGGGCTACAAATCCCAATGCACAGTCTGCCATATCCCAAACCCGCATCTGAATTCGAAACCTGTGGTTTTCACTGCTTTTCAGGTCTAATTCAGCCCAAACCTGGTTTTCAAATCTCCAATATCCATCTCTTTTTGAACAGGCAGTAGTAAGGTACATGGCCTGGGGTAATCCATACTTTGACTGACAGAGATCTGAGATTTGCCAACTGTAAACAATGATAGAATAATTCTACCATTAACCCTTCAGATGTACTAGAGTATGTACTACAGTCATGTAGTTTTCTTGATATCAGTCTGATTACTCTGATATCAATCTGATATCAAAAACATTGCAGCTGTAGGGTTTGGGGGTGGAGTGGTATGTCTAGTGCTTTGGAAGCAAATGCAGCATGCTGGCTGAGGCTGTTCATACCACTCCATCATCCTACATGAGAAACTATCTCCTACCTGCCTGATTGGAATAACTGGCCTTCACAAGGCCATCCTACATGCATCTTCATAGTAAATGCCGGACGTCATCATCGCGGCTGTAGATCACAACTGTGTCTGGACGTCTCCCACTCGCCACCTCCTACACTACTGTGCAGCACACTCTCACGGCCGTCACATTTAAACGGGTTCTCCGTTTTTATAGTTCAATTAGGCAAAGCACAAACACCGGTCACGCTGCTGAGTCACCAAAAAAGTTGAAGACACGAATACCACAAGACCGTGGCCCTATTATGCGTACAATACACTTTCCTTCGTGAAGTCTGATCCAGTATGACGGTGCTGAATATGCGTTCTTGCGGCTAAACGCCTTCAAACTAGTGGTCCTAAAGGTCTGTTCATCTAACGTTATTCACAATATCTGGAATAATAAACTCAAAATTGTACTTTTCAAGTGTTCGATCACGGAGGGAGAATTCAACAAACAACAAAAGTGCACGATAATCGTCTAGGTAAAGTTATCAGTCTCAGAACATGCTACAAGTATAAGCTGCTGGGATGCAGGAGAGGTGCAGTGGCTCTATAAATCCACTAACATGGCACAGAAGTCACACACGCAAGCTACATGTATACTCACAGCAGTCACACACGCAAACCACATGACTACTCTCACACATTACACAGGTATCTAGCATGGCAGCCAGATACTAATAGAAGTTTGCTGCCGAGGCCAGGTGGCTTCTGTTCCTATGTGCCAACGTGCTGCAATGTCCAGCTCTTGATTAGCAGTTCTGGTCAACGGGGACAGCACTGACAAGAGTACGCTAGTGATGGACGACTCAAGTTGCACTGTTTCCATCACTGCACTGTGTTGAGATCACCGGCAGTAGCACGGTGCATCAGTGTGTCCAGCATCACGTACAGATCTGGACATCTGGACAGTCGGTTGCAGAACGTCTCTGCGCACACCACAGAGCAGGGTGGACGGTAATGTTGCCTTCATCCCGGTACAGGCTAGCAAACAACACTGTAGTGTCCAGTCTTTAAACTCAGGGTTCAGAGTTGTTGAGTTGCAGGTTTGAGGACACTAAGTTACGAACGGGCACGGGGCTCCATCTGCTTGTCAGATTTACGTGAATAGTACTCCTCAGTAACACGGCGAATTTTGGAAATTAGCGCCAGCCTTTATTAATGCCTGTCTGTGAAATACGCGCCACATCACTTCAGGGCTCTTGTGTGGATGTTTTTTTTCAAATTGGGTGAAAAATTAGCGCTCGCAAGCTACTAAGCGAAACGGCTAGTATTGCCGAAAATGCAGTAAAGGTGATGTAGGGGTATCGCGCTGCCCCTCCTGCCTAGAACTATGCTGCCATCATCGGCGCACGCTCAGAACTTACCTAGTCCGCATGGCTGCCTGTCAGGGCAGAGTGTGCCGTGGAATCCTATATGCGTGCCGGGAACGTAGCCGCCCTGCCGGCTGAAGAAGCTCTTGACGCTGACGAGTGTGATGCACCGCGGCGAAGTCTGATGCAATGCCCTGCTTGGATCTTCACTCAGGGCCTTTCGGTAGCGTGGAAAAGAGGAGAAAAGACATAGGAAGAGAAAGTGCAGTGGATACTCGGAAGAACTATCTACAGGTGCACCAGCAAGCCTAGGTGGATTTCGGATTTGTATACTGATCACAGTACAATCTGCTTTCCAGTGAGGACTCCAGCAAAATCACTGTCCTTTATCGTAATGGACATTCAAAATTTTGAGGGAATGAAAAGAGAAAGGTTTGAAGAACAGAATGACAGTTACCACCAGAACAGGTCTATCAATGGTTACCTCCTCCTTTGTTGGACAACAACTTTGCTCAATAAGAACACTGCTCCATTAGCCCCATCGAGATGGTTTAGATTCGGAAAACTTAAATGTTCATGTGTATGCAACTAAGGTGTTTGTCCTACAAGTACCTCGAATGCACGCTGAAGAAGTTCCGTGTCCAGGGCCAGGTGATGGACAACTTCAGCATATGCAATGACGTACTCGCGGAAAGATGCACGTCCCCGTCCACTCTACAGATCAGTGAGCAGCGTCAGTGAATACCGATACAAACCGAATTTGTCATTGAAGTAGTACATGTGCGATGTGTACTCACAGGAAACACTCCCTCCCCAAACCTTTGCTTCTGAGGTGGTAACAGCCCCTGAAGCAAGGAAAGACCACAGCTTCACATGTCCTCACATCATTCCATACCCATAAATGCTTGCAATACCCTGGTACTACCGATAATGTTGCACACTGCAGAAAAAGACACATATCACAGTGTCACAAGCAACAAACTGGGTTGTCCTCACTTCCTAGCAAGTAACCACCGACCATAAACAAGCACTTGCCGTGTCGAAATCAGCAAACCATTTTTTGACGTCCGCCGGAAAGGGCCAGGGAACTCCCACGCACATGTCACGCTCTGTGACAAAGCCATCTTTGTCCGAGTCCAGCTTTGAGAAGTGCTTCAGCAACCTTTTCACTAATCTGTAAGATAGCATGCTGAAAAACAGAAAACAAAAACAGATGCCACCCAATGCCATTCGGATATGAAAAGTCACCGGAGGTTGGACGCAGTGTGCTGACAGTGCTCAACACCGCGGAGGCAGAGCGTAATACACGGAACAACACGGGAAAGGCCAATTTGTCGCTGTACTCCGAGTTTCATGCTTATGCTGTTATGCCTGCCTATGTTGCCCGGTGGTGATTGCGTAAGCATGAGACTCAGAGCAGCGGCAAACCAGCCTTGATTTCCCTTGTGATTCAGGGTATGAAAAGTCATAGTCACGGCTGCACTCCTTCGGCATTACCGGATTTTGGGGATTCCGGCAGCTGCCCTCCTGTCCCAAGACGGTGTTTTAGGAGTTCAGCATCCACTGAAACATGTTCCAACGTGACCAGGTGCACACTTGTTGTTTTCCAACTCACCCAAAGTCTTCTCTCAGACGCCGGAATTCTATGCAGCCGGCCGACAGGGGCAGACCCAGCTTGGTGGCATACTCCGTTAGCAGTGTGTCCTCGCAGGAGTGCTCCGTGCAGGGAACCTTCAGTGCACTGACACAACCGCAGGCACAGAACACCAAATGGATATGAAATACGATACATCCAACCGCCGAGCCACTAGTACCAGTTCAACCACGGCAGACCCAGTGCTTTATAAAATATCCCATGACACTCGCACGTTTCATGTTGTGTTGGCTTGACATGGACAAGTGATGCTAGGTAAAGCAAAGAGCATCGGAGTGTGTAATGCCACATTCAAGTTTAGGGCTGAGGAACTTGCTGCTAGGGCCTGTGACTTGTGTTCTTACAACACTGATACCAACATTATCTACATATGAACTACGAATTGACGCTGTCTTGCTGAGTTTCCCGCTCTGGTTTACGTACCCTTGGTAATTGGTTCCACTATATACGTAGAAAAATTCATTTGGAAATCAAGGGAGAAGAGACTGATTGTCATGGCAATGCTAACCTCATGCCCTCCAACCCCAAAGAAGTTCGATCATGCTGTTGCAATGTGCATATGGGTATAACGTTAGTTGACACCTGGGTCTACGCAGGTTTTTTCTTGTGCAGACAACACTACCTCTAGACCAGTATGCCCATGGCAGTATGCACTTACTTTGCAAACACCTGGCGCACATTATGCGCATAGAGGATTGGATTGGCCTTTTCCTGCAGAGAGTGACAGGCATACCAGCGGATGAGCACACATGCAACAAATTATTTCTCCGAAGAGTGTGGCATTAGTATTGCAACAGTAGTCCTTGCCATGGTAGTGATGGGCAAGGGGAGTGGGTCTCCCAAGAATACAGCATGGTATAGTATGCTTGAGGTTTGAGGTCTGAAAGTTGAAAAAAATGTTTCTGCTCGGGTTCGAACCGAGGACCTTGTGCGTGTGAAGCACACGTGATAACCACTACACTACAGAAACGGACATGCTTAGTTCTCTGGCAACAGACATTCAGAACAGCATGTTGCATGTGTCATGCGTGTGTACGTGCATGGCTGTGTGCATATGCATATGCGTGTGCATGTGTGTGTGTGTGTGTGTGTGTGTGTGTGTGTGTGTGTGTGTGTGTGTGTGTGTGTGTGTACGGGTGTGCATGGAATATACATGAATGCGTCAGTATATCTGTGCCTGCATGTGTGTGTGCGTGTGTGTGTCCCATATGGTGCAGTGGTATGTGCAGCGATTTCCAATCGATAGATTGCGGGTTCGATTCCCGACGATTATGGTCACACATATGGTGCAGTGGTATGTGCAGCGATTTCCAATCGATAGATTGCGGGTTCGATTCCCGACGATTATGGTCACACACGTCTTTCTTCTCTTCTCAGACTCTTCCTGACTTTCCTTTCATTCTCCTGGGTGGTTACCAACAGCCAGTGCATGCCGGAGTATGTGGTGTGATGTGTGTGCGGGAAAAAAATTGAAAAGACCAAAAATAGGGATTCACTGGCCAGAGAAAGTCACTTCAAAATAGCTGTATGGTGTAGACCAGGCTGAATAGTGACGGTCAATTCTTCAGCCTTGCAAGCTGTTGAATGGTGCAATCCCAGCACAAGTTGCTATGGCTTCTGCCGTAGCATTGCTATCATCGCCTCCGGCGATGGGCGTCAAAGGTCAAGGTGTATGGCGTGTACATGAATACGTCGGTATCTGTGTGTGTATGTGTGTGTGTGCGCGTATGTGTGTGTGTTTATGTTCTAACACGGTTGTTTCCCACAGCATGCCCTACCCTGGAGTGTGGCCCGACAGTCATCCAGTCCTGTTCCAGACCAGCCGTATTTGTTTCAGGCAGGTGTCGCACTTGCCCCGTCTGTCCCATGATATCTGGTATGTACAATACCGGTACAATTTACTACTGTTCATGGTTTTCTATATACCATACTTGCTGGCGTTAAGTTTGTGTTTGGGTGAACTAATTCAAGCTTGCTGTTCCATCCGCAGGCTTTCTTCTGAATGTGACAGCTCTGCTGCCCCGTCGTATTTACGGTTCTGCTAAAATTTTCTAGAGTCGCGTTTGCTGTTGTTGGTTGTTGTAGTGGCACCACTGGGACCACAACATCTTTACAGAACACAGCGGGTCGACACAGACAGGACATATGGATGTGTGTATGTGTGTGTGTGTGTGTGTGTGTGTGTGTGTGTGTGTTTGTGTGTGTGCATGGGCACGCGTTTATGTGCTCTTCAGATGTCTGCGACACGGTGAGATGCGGTCCAGAAGAGGTTTGCACGGAGCAGAACGGAATGGCAGTCTGCTGCAGAAGGTTTATGGTGCGTGGTCGGCGTCAAATCGAAGAGCCAGAGTGCCCGGAGCGTGCTGGTGTCAATCGAGGTACTGAGGCACTTGCAAACCGTGGTACAGGTCTACCAGGGGCGTGCTCGGCCCCCAACTACACGGGAGCCGAGGGGAGCCCCCCCCCCGGCAATTTTCTGCAATTTGTTTGCAACCTTTCTTGAATTTTAGAGCATATTTGCATACATTACAATTGCAATTACCCAGATTGAAAATTTTGGGGGGGGGGTGCACGTGCCCCCCTTGCCTATTGCCGAGCACGCGCCTGTCTACTACCCTCCTTAGCACAACATTGGTTACAAGACTAAATAATTCAACAAGACAAACAATATTAGTAGACAGCAATCCAAAATCCCCCGAAGAAATGCATTTAGCAGTCGTACATGCAGGTCCGGATTAGAGAAAGTTTGTTTGTAGACAAAATTTGTTATAATGTCACCTTCGGCAGTCCCATAGGTTTGATTCCTGTATTACAAGGCAAAGCAAATGGCCATGGATAGCTAGATCGATGTTTCACTTGGTCTTGTATCGGGGTCCAATGGACAAATTGTCTAATAACGGGTTTTCTTGTACAGGGGTCCAGGAAACAGATTGTCTTATAATGAGGAAACATCATTTCTGAAGCGGATACAATATGAATAATGTAAAACAACAGAAAATGTGCTAGTCTGGACAGTACATAAACCTAGATAAAAGTAGAGTTGTAGAAAAGAAAAAGGACATATGGAAACGAGTTTAGAGTAACTCTCCACCACTGTAACTAGATACTATAATTATACAGTCAGAAAGTGCAACAACTAGGCACAAAACTGACAGAGTTTCCATAATGTCCTTTCTCTTTCCTACATTTATTATTGGCTCAATACCCGAGTTTCAAAAAGTAGAGTTGTTGCACATTTTGACTCACCAGTACTCTGCTTATAACCGTTAGTGTTGCACAAAACGGATACTAGTAACTTGTACTTAAAAAGTAAACTTATGTAAACCTCTTTTTTAATTTAAAAGTACAGTAAAACCTAGCTGGTGTAAGCGACCTCTGGGTTTAGCGACCACCTGCTCTTAACGACCGTTTTTCCATGCACCGGCAGTTCTACACACGCACTGCGGGACCTGGTTCGAAAGACCACCTGGCTTTAACGACCGCTTTTGCTTGCACCGTGGGGTGGTCGCTTAAACCAGGTTTTACTGTAGATATTGAACTCATTTTTGTAAGACAAAATGTTGAAACCCACGGGTTTGTCTACTAACAGGCGCCTGTAGACCTGTAGACCTGTAGACCTGCAGTGGTGATATCTCGACAATATGCCTGTACAATGTACACCTGACAACTCTTGGCATTGTCACACAAAAACCACCGGGAAAAGGCTCTTTAGCTTCGCGGAGATATCGAGGACTTCACTTCAAGAGAATTAGAAATAGCCTGCTATCCCAGTCGGAGTATATTGCTTCTGGTGGTGAAAGCCTCCGCAAGCATGGATGCACTGCAGTACCTCTATTTCACAGTGTGCTACGTATGGATGCATTGAATGGTATTTTCGGTCTTTGACCACTTTGGTGGTGGGTCCGATCTCCTCACCTCCCATCGCTAAGGAGCTGAACCTGCGCCTTGATCCAAGAGGGTGGTGGCGTCCCAGTGGGTGCGGGAAATTCGGTCTCCAGCCGAGTCTCGCGCGAACCGCGATTTTTTCTTTTCTTTCTATGTACAAGTACAGTCTGTATCGGCTATAGAGTGACCGGATATAAGAATATATCGGCTACAGTGATATTGGTACGAAATATCAAAAGCAAAACGTATTTTATCCAGTACAAATATCACTATAACCAATATTATCGGATGTAATGATATATCGGATATTATGATGGCAATAAAGAATCAAAACATGCACAACACACTGCATTATTATCGGCTATAGTGATAACTTTAAAATACATGTTGCAATAATATCAAAGGCCCTATTTTGTTACTTTCTTCACGTTGCTTATTTTGATAGTGATACATGTACAAGTACATAACAGAATTTTTTTATGGAAATGCGGGCACTGTTAACTATGCAGCATGCTCATTTGTCAAAACGCCATGCTGGAAGTATTTCCTTGCCTTTCATGTGTCGATCGAAAAAATCGATCGTATCGCATATAGTGATGCATCGGTTATAGTGATAAAATCACGGAAATCAAAAGGGTACGCTATAGCCGATACAGACTGTAGTGGGAACTTTCCATGAGTGCCACCCACATCGTTCAGGGTGACAAAGATGAGCAGTGACTGGCCTCGGAGTTAGTGGATCGCAGCTTCCCTCTCGGCCAGAATATAATTACTTGAAGTATTATATTTTATAACCGACTGGTAACAATACGGTGTATCAACTTTGATGTACTTGGACTTCACACACCTGTCGACGATGAGCAGATATGGTGTGAATTTGAAAGGCTGACGCGGCCTGCATGCTGAGTACAGTAGCTTTTGTGAGAAGGGCGATTGAAAAACAACTGTGAAAGAAGAAGAATGTGTGCTCTATCTCTCTCTCCCTGTCTGTTGAATGTGTTAACACACACGCACACACAAACACGCATACACACACACACACACACGCGTGCACGCACGCATGCACGCACACACACACACACACACTGTGACACAAGTGGCGTTGAGCTTGGGTAAGTGCTTTGGGAAGCGGAAGACATTTTCAGTAACTTCATGGCAACCACACGATAAATTCGATTTTGAACGCCCCCTGTTTTTTCCTTTCCTCATCTCCGCGACACTGCAGGAGAATGTGGTACCCAATTCACGTGTCTTGAAGACGAAGTCTGCATGGCCAATCGCCTCGGCCATTTCTGCTGTCCGGCAGAACAAGATTCGGAATGCACTGAGAACAAGAGGTTGGCATACTACTTCAGCTGCCGCACACCCACATCGACATCCGAGCAGTCTAACAGCAACTGCAGATGCCAGAATGTGTAAGATGACATGGGCGCGCGTGTGCGTGTGTGTATGTGTACCTGGCAAAGTGGTTGTGTGTTTACGTGTACACATGCGTCGCGTGGCATGTGCATTCTGTCAGTTTTGAAGTCATTGTATGGATTTCGGGCAGGGGGTTAAGTCATAGAGTCAACATATGTACCGCCGTGTAGAATGTGTTCAGATTGGCCGTGGATAATCCTTAATGATCCATTATGATATGTGTGAATGCTATTTAAAAGGCAGTATGCTTAACAGCACTGCAGACTGGCACCACAGAGACTGGTACAACCAAACACAACATTCTGTTTGCTGTACTGCTGTGCTGTGCGTGCAGGAGGAGCGCTGCTGGAAAGTGGGGGAGACGGTGTCGCTGCGGCTTTGGACTAGTCAACATGCTCGGACGCGTGCTCAGAAGTGTGTCACAGTGCCGTGCTGCTGATACGGCTCAGTCAACTGGTCTGGGACCACAGGCTGCCCAGCCAGTCGAACGCATTAACCTTGTTGAGCCAACGGAGCCCGTCGAAGTGGAGGAGACGGAGGCGCCAGAACCAACCGAGCCCGCCGAAACCGAGGAACCGGAAGAAACCGAGGAACCGGAAGTCGGAGGAGGAGGTGGACTGTTTCCACAGCAAATCCCGACAAAGGGGACCTGGCCGCAGGTGACGGAGGGTGAATGGGAGGGGCCCGAAGAGTGGGAAGAGCCTGAGGAGCCGGAGGAGGAGGAGGAGGAGGAGGAAGAGGAGCCTGAAGAGCCATAGGAGCCGGAGGAGCCCTGATGAATGCGGTGAGAAGAGAAGTCGACGGGGACGCAGGTCCATGGATGTTGCAGATAGTATTTCTAAAATATTCCTGTGCTTTCTTTTCACGGTTCCTAATATCAGGGGACCAATTTCTATCACACTGTTCCCATATTTGGAGTAACCACATTCGTATCCCGATGACTTCAAGTTTTAAACTATAGAGTAATATGATGAGGTCACTATTTCATTCATGTGGAGTTGTGGACTGCTTAATTAATGTAATACTTCTATATACAGTACGTACATTCATGAAAAGGCTAGCTCTGGCTCTGCTAGGCTCCCGCAGGGGCGGATCCAGGATTTGTCCAAGGGGGGTTCAATTTTTTCCCACCCTACTCACAATGACGAAATGATGACATACACAATGTTTAACAAGTTCACGCGTTCGCGTTATCGGTACAGCACTAATTAAAAATGTAACTTCAGTACAGTCGTCCCTCTCTAATCCGTCACCTTTTGCAACGGAATTTTCTGCTGGATAAACAAGGGTGCTGGATTATCAAATCCTGCCCTCCAACCCGGCCCACCTATTAAAACATACATGTTTGTGTCGTACGTCAAAACGTACCAATTTTCTGTGTCAATCCAAGTACTTTGTGGAATGCATGTCTATAACATACACTTGGGAATATCCTATGCACTAGCATAGGATATTCCCAAGTGTATGTTACATGCAGGCGCGTCGGAACGACTTTTGAAGTGGGGCGGCCGTGGAAGGGGGGTCCGGGGGGTCCTCCCGCGGGAAAAAATTTCAAAAATTAAAGCCAATTGCAAGCATTTCCGGGCATTTGGTGCCATTTCAGTGTACGGTAACTACAATGAAAGACTTTTTGATTCTGCAAAAAACCAAGAAGATGCTACGATTGGGGACAAACATTACCCTCCCCGGGAAAAAAATTCAAAAATTGAAGCCAATTGCAAGCATTCCCAGGCATTTGGTGCCATTTCAGTGTACATGGACTTTTGATTCTGCAACAAACCACGATCGGGGACAAGGATTTGCCACGTTTGCGCTGAGATCATCGCGCTTTGTTGCAGTGTGCTTAAAAAAATAAAAATAAAATAAAACGCCGAAAAAGTGGGGCGGCATAGCCGCCCCGGCCGGTGCGGTTCCGACGCCCTTGACATGTGTTGTGTATGTTACAATGCTCCTTGACAGTATGTGATGTACAACTGCCGGATTAGAAAATCGAATTATGCACAGTTTGAGTGATTTGTTGCAGAAAATCGCTGCTGGAGGCGGAATTCAAGTGCCAGATTAAAGCGTAGAAAATGAACTGAAAAAATCCGTTTTGCCAGAAAGTGTGCTGGTTTGCAAGGGTGCTGGATAAACAAGTGCCGGATTAGAGAGGGACGACTGAACCCCTATTTTCAACATTCTGCGGCTTAAACATTATTGAAGACACGCAGCACAAGGAAGAAAATTTCAATTTCTTTGCCGCAGAAAACCGTAAAAGTCCGCAAATAAGTACCTGCCCGAAAGAAATACCCCCTTCATTCTTTTGGCTCTGTCTGCTGAAGTCAAGTCAAGCCCGATAAACATACTGCCCGAAATAAGTACCGGCACGGTGCGCACATGCAGCACGTAGCATGTACATCGACATGAAAATGACTTCTCCACTACACACAAGTCAGGTCCGAAAGTTGTTCGTGCCCGAAAGTTAGTACGGGTGTGGTCACTAAATTCGAAAGTAAATACGTACTTATTTACGGACTTTTATAAATTCGAAAGTAAATACGTACTTATTCCCGTAGCTATGCAGAAGACGTTACTTCAGTAACGTCTGGCGCTAGCCAGGGTCCACACAGTTTTAATTTGGTGTTTGTTTGTTTGTTTGTTTGTTTGTTTGTTTATTTGTTTGTTTGTTTGTTTGTGTCACGCCTCGCGTTATCCCGTATCTGTCCCGTACTGTACCGTACCAGCAAAGACAGCTGGCCACAATATTTTTGTTTGTTTGTGCCATCGATATGCCTAGCGCTATCCCGTACCTGTCCCGTACCATCAAGAGTACGGTACCATCAAGAGAATGAGTATATATGCGAAGTGTATCGGGGGAATGCATTCCGTGCAGTAACATTTTCTGTGGGTTTGTGTGCGAGGCCGAGATCCCACTAGCAGGCTGGCTGGGCCGCCTGTCGACCAGCCCGGGAATCGCATGTAGGCCGATAGCATCATAATTATAACGTATATACAGTCATTTAGATCTATAGCAGGGAGTCATATTATGTAAACTCCCTGCTGTATGGGGAGATTTTCTGAAGAAAAAAACGAAGTAGGGAGACGAGTAAATGCAATCAGAATGGATGTTAGTTGCCGTCAGTATAATAATAATAAGAAGAAGAAGAAGAAGAAGAAGAAGAACGCCCGTGATCGGCAGAGTCAGCGCCGGTCCCAGGAAACGTCAGGACAGACATCCCGTCCACTCCAGAACGCTCGTGATCGGCAAAGTCAGCGCCGGTCCCATAGCTATGCAAAAGACGTTACTTGTACTTCAGTATCTCATTGAAACGTTTTTGCAATACAATGATGTAGCTAATCAAAGGAAAAAGCATTTCCATCAGTTCTAACAACATGCACGATGAGCTAGGCAACAAAGCATAGCGTAGGGCCCTGAGCTTCCAAGCTCTCTCGTTTACAGACTTTTACGGTAGCTGATTGGTACTTTCTCCAGCAGCTCGTCTGTAATAATTGTCCGTAGTATTGTACTCCGAGCCGCCCGATGTTGACTCCATTGTACAGTAGGTTCCATAAGGCAGGCGTCCTGCATCTTTCGTGTCTCAGTCATAATTGTCCCCAGTTCGGAGAAATTTTGGTTATTGGATGATGGGACGTTGAACTTGAAGGTGATTTTCAAAGTTTCGCTCTTTGTTTTACCTTCGACACTAGTGGCTACACTTTTCTTTGGAGTGTCACCAAAATTCAATGGCAGCTGGTCTTGAGCCTGCCTCTTTTAGACGCTTCGACGAACTCTAAGACAGCTCAAAAAGCACGAGCCGCGACGACAATACAGCACTGCACGGCCACAATTCAGAAACTAGTATTTGAAACTAATACTTACTTCCGAAGTTTCCGCAGCAGCTCAACAAATGCATGCACCTCTTTCTCCGAAGCGAACGCGTAGCTGTACATTCTGTGCAGATCTACTTTACTTTTCTACATCATGGCCAGCAATCGAGGACATCTGAGAGTTGTAATTTTTGTACTCCTTCGAGGTGTGATTTTTGGCGTGCTGGGCCAAGCACAAGGAAGCCATCTGCAAAAAAATGCAGAAAATGGTTGTTGTTTGATCCTTTGGTGTAATCTTTGTTTCTAGTCGCAGCTAGTTGCTGTTTGGAGCAGAAACGCTGAAATTGACTATTTTCTGCATGTACTCATACATGTACTCATGTACTCAGGTATGCAGTCTCACTCGTATTTTAGCTCTTTTTCTGGAATGGATGCTGCTCTGCGCCCCTTGGTGAACATTTCCTGCGCTCGTGGAGCAGCTGAAAAGGACCACTGGTATGTCTAGTTCCTGGTTTGAAAGTGGAGAGTCGACTTTTGTGCCTTGAAAACTTGAGGAGTAGAGAGCGATAAAGGTACGTCTGTGGCTTATTTTTGAGTGCTCCTCGTACATTTTTGATCGTGATAGAAATTCTCAGACCAAAGTCAGACCAAAGTCAGCGCGATGATGGCCGTACAGTTTTCTTGTGGATTTTTTAGTTGTTTCATCTCGTATCTATGTCAGTATCGTGATGGTGAAGTGGAGAGGATGATTTTCTTCCTCTAGGCTTCGTTCGGCCGACTTTGCTTCGTCTTCGTTGAAAAGTGATCCTGAAAAAAAGGTCGATTCGCAAAATTATGTTGATTTTGAATGTACGTGATGACATGCGATTGCTGGCTATGTTCAAGACAACAATGTACAACGTCATTGTAGATCTACCAAGGGCTTAGGTGCATAGCTAGCGGACCGCTCTGGCCTGGGCCGACTAGGCCATAGCATGGGGCGCGCACGTCGCATGCACGAGCATGGGTTAGTGATCACACCCGAACTATGGTGGGAAAAAATCAGGGGGGTTCGTTCGAACCCCCCCCCCCCCCCCCCCCCCCCCCCTGGATCCGCCCTGTCCCGTATTTGGTGATGTTGGTGGTTTTATTCGTACATGGTGCAGTGCCGCATAAATAAGAATTTTGAAAAAGAGCCAAAAATGGTACCTGAACTGGGGTCCGAACCCGGCGCAAAATGTTGCAAGTTGAGTCAAAGGGCCTAGATTTTACATGTTTTTTCCCAGTTCAGTGCTTTGGGGACCAAATCTGGCCGTAGTTCTATTCTTGATATGGCTTGCTTTCCGATGGAGAAATCACTGAGACTTCAGAAACATAATCGGAAGAGCATCCCACAGGGGGTTGCAAAAATTCTTCTCTCAAAGATGGATCCATTTATGGCAAAAAGCAAGAATGTCATCTTTTTTTATGAATGGACTATAGTATAGATTTCTGGAGACAGGTTGGTGTATGCAAGGCTCAAGCATGCACATTACACTCGGTCACTGAACTCTGTGCAGTACGTTCTCCAAACCTGTCATCGATTTCGCCCCAGCATGGAGAATGCGTTGAACAGAAGTTGGCAACACTTTTAGACCAGTCCACTTTCATGATGCACAGGTCACAATTGGTGATCACCATGCATGCTGGTCAAGTAGTCTATGTGCTGAGTACCTTACATATCGCAGCAGTGCCAGAACAGCGGTAGAATGACCAGCAGCTCGCTGCTGATTTCTGTAGTACCAACGAGCAGCTTCAACGTGCAGGTGAGCCTTTCACTCTCACGCGTGCAAAGTGCTCTGAACTTGTTCGCGCCAATAAAGAGGGCATGGCCAGCTGTTGTAGCAGATCATTGTGAAGAGTGCAGACAGCCCCTACTTGTCATCATGTATTTGATGAGCCACCGGCACTGGTCCTATGATCGAACAGTACATTATGCACTGGTTTTCCTAGCCGTACTCAAGTAGGCCGTCACCCAGCATGCAATCCATACTGGTCAGTGGTCATAATACCAATATGCAATGTTGCACTTGCACCTCCTGAAAACGGTCATGTTTAACATCACCCTCTCCAACCGGCTGGAAACCAATTGCAATTGGAAGCATGCATTGCATATCCAGTTCAGATGCCTATCCACCACATTAAAATGTTTTGATCAGTACGCATGAGGTTTTTAGGGAGGATCTCTTCACATCTGATGATGACATAACCACTCCAATAGGTATGTCACCTGCCCCACAGTACCGTATTATCTCTAATAATAGCACGTCTCCAATAATAGCACGTCTCCAATAATAGAACACCTTGGGATGGCATTCAAAAAATAAAGTGCTCAGTCTCCATTATAAGCACACTGTGTAAATTCATTATCTGTACCGGCGAAAACCCCCTGAAATGTGTGTGTCCCACATGAATTTGGCATGGCAACATGCCTCTGAAATGAGGTTGAAATAATAATGGAACAGTCTCCAATAAAGGAACGTCTCCATTTATAGCATGGGTCGGAGGTACATTGAAAAAATAAAGGACTGTGCTTTATATTAGAGATAATACGGTATATAGAGTTCAGAAAGTAATCATGTCCCTGTACTCTACCACACACTGTCCTTACCTCCATATTCGGTGTGTATACTGGCAAGTACTGTAGCATGTCAGAAAATGCACACACACACACACACACACACACACACACACACACACACACACACACACACACACACACACACACAAACGTACACATGTGCACACAGACACACACAGACACACACAGACACACACACACATACACACACACACACACATACACACATACACATACACACACACACACACACACACACACACACACACACACACACAGGTGCAGGTACAACTTGAAGTCGTTTTGCATCTCCAGTAAAGCTTCCACCGTGATTATTGGTGGTAGTCTATACAATGGGGGTCAACACACGCTATACACTATAGTATAGAGACTACAAAGGCAGAAGAGAACAGAGACAGCCGGCTAGGTCATTGTTGTAACGCTGTATTTCATGCACATAGCAAAGCTAAGGCAATCCTCAGACAACTGATAGCCTGTACATCATCTGGGTCAAAATTTATACCCAGGCAGGTAGCTAAAACAGGGCGCGCAAAGTGAGTAAAGCGCGCAAAAGCAGGTGGCAAAGCGCGCAAAGGTGGCAAAAGCGCGACATTACAGTCCATTTCAAAACTATAGACGCGTACCTAGGCAAAAACCGTTATGCCAGCATCTATACCACATAAAATCTGTGATCACTTTGTGCATAAAAATTTCCAAATTGGGCGTCTGTTATCCAATCCTTTAGAAACTATATGAGAGTAATTGTGGAGCGATCCTGAGCAATATTCCGAAAACTATTCTCAAAAAGTTCCAGCCAAATTTGAAATATTTCAAAAACCCTACGCGTCTATAGTTTTGCGGCACTGTAGTGTGACATTTCAAGTGATACGTTAGTTAGTGAGACATGGTGCGGATGGTGTCGGTTATTATATGGGAGGTGAGAAAAGGAGGGAGAGAAAGAGGGGTGACAGTCAAGTTACAGTGGTGGCGGGCAGGGCCTGCTACCTGCCTGGGTATAAATTTGGACCCAGATGATGTACAGGTTATCAGTTGTCTGAGGATTTCCTTAACTTTGCTATGTGCATGAATTGCATCGTTACAACAATGACCTAGCCGGCTGTCTCTGTTCTCTTCTGCCTTTGTGGTAATGCTCCATCCGTGTGGTGTTGAGCACTATAGGCAATCTGGGAACTCTCGCTATTATTGTATAGAGACTATAATTATAGCCAATCTGCGGATAGCATGCTATTTAATAGTGTTTATAGACTATGTAGATATTATGCAAGTGGAGTCTTAAAACCAATACCCTTAGTGGTCGGCCTGCCATATACCATCGACGGCTGCACTCCTCCAGTCATTGTGAACAGGACAGGTACATATGGCCAGCAAACCCAATGAGTTTTCAAAGCTTCTGATGTCAACGACTCGCTAGTGATACAAAGGCCTCGGTGCTTGACTAAGAGAACAAGCACATGTTGCCGATCACATATTGCCAATAGACGTACCTCAACTTCAAATTCATTCTCAAACTGGCACAACGTGTGGAACACCGACATCCACCTGCATCAAAATAGAGCGCAAAACAGTAGAGCATGGAGGTGACGTTTTGTGCTCTCGTACCTATCGGGAAATGGATTGGATCATGTAATTTGGGATGTACAGTAAAACTCCCTTGATCCGGACAACAATAATACGGGCACGTTCGTCTACCGGGCACTTTTCTGACCCATCTAGAGTCACAAAAATTGTCTTTTCTACAAAAAAGCGTACCCAAAACCTATCGATTGGTATAAAATAATGTTGTTTGCATGCAGTAAGTACGCCGGTATGTTCGAGTTACGGTCAATTCCTAGTTACGGACGGTGCGGCTCGGTTCCAGAGTGCCCGGATTAGGGTAGTTTTACTGCGCACAATATTGGAAGCATACCGAATATGATGTAAATAACACTGAATACCCCAGTACAAATGCTGTGAACCTGGAAACCTTCGAGTGGGGAAAGTTTGCTTTTTTCACGGTGGAGGTTTTTTGGCAAATGGTTTTAATTGCTGTCCTGCAAGACTCAAATTTGATCTCAACTTTTCAACTGTTTGTACTATCGCAGTGTAGCCTTTTGCAAGCAAAGCGGAAGCTATCTGGCAATGGTTGCACTTGCAAACTGAACTGGTGGCACAAGACTAGTTGGTGTTACCCGAGTTACTACGTTGGCTGATTCCAGATACTGCGATGGCGAGTGAGATACTACCGGCTCACGATCAGCCACATTCACTGTACAGTCTGGTGTTCATGGTGCGGGGGGGGGGGGGGGGGGAGGGGTATTCAGCCACGGTATTGTGCTGTGCATGGGGCTAAATTTTCACTCGCCACCACTATCCATGCCTACATACCGGCAACTAGATTTGGGCATGCAATATAACTGATAGCAGAAGCGTCGGAAGGTATTTTAGTGTGGTACGGTCAGCCACCTGAAGTACAATTTACTCGTGGGGGGGGGGCTGAGCCGAAAATGTTGGAAATTTAGAGCCCAAATCAGTGCATTTTGTTTGATTCACGGGGTACTTGGGGCAAATAGTGGTACGGTCAATACCGTAGTGGCCGTACCGTGTGCGACGCCCCTGGATAGGCAAGCTTCATTGGTTATGCAAGTACCGTATTTCCTCGATTAATGGACCATGCTCGAATAATAGACCATGCTCAAATAGTAGACCCTCCTAGAGGCCTCACGGAAAAATAGTAGACCATGCCCGAATAAGAGACCCGGTCTCTTATTTGAGTTCATCGCTTTGCGCATGCGCACTAAGAAAGCACGTGGTGGATCAAAAAAGGACGCGATTTTCGGTTGCGCAACTACAATTTTTGTAGTGGCTAGTGCTTTCTTTCATTATTTGAGCATGGTCCACTATATTTTCATCGGCACATCGCTGGAAATGGTGGATTTTTAACACGTCATAATATAGAAGTTCTATATTATGACGTGTTAAAAATCCACCATTTCCAGCGATGGGCCGATGAAAATATAGTGGACCGTGCTCAAATAATGGACCGCGCTCAAATAATGGACCATGCCCAAATAAGAGACCGGGGTCCAACCCTCTTCAAAAAACAATAGACCGGGTCTATTAATCGAGGAAATACCGTACATCAATTGGCAAATCCTCAGACACTATCAAGTATGAAGCCAGAACACGGGTAAGTTCTGTTTTGATACCGCAGCATGTAACTGCACCCTGAGGGTTCAGAGCAGATTCACGGTCATGAAGCAATGCAGGCAGCAGGGCAGTGGCATGGCATGGGTCAACCAGGACCGGCACTGTCAAGGTCATACAACATTTATTAGGACCTTTACACAACGCAGACAGCATAGTTCTTACTGCATCATGCACCACACTATATGAATTGGTTTCAAGGATCATCGTAAAATCTCTGTAGGAGACCTTGTTTATATGAGTGTGTGCCTCTACTATGTGTGCTCCGAGGGGAGTTCGAATTGTACTTGTTTTTAGCCGAATACGAAAAGATCCCCAGTGTGTGTGTGTTGTCTCATCAGCTTACAGGCTGTGATCAGGGTCTGTCCAAGTTGTCCATTCCTGTTGCAATGGTAACACGAGCACACAAGTAGAAACATGATACAGTACATGGTTTTTTCAGTCATGTTCCGCAGTTGTTTGGGCATAGTCAACTTTATGGTGAACTTTATTGTCAATATAACTACTGTCCTTTCTTTAAAACTGCTCCCAAACTTGCATAACTTTCACCGGCACAATCATGTGGATAATGTCGAAAAGAACCGCTTCAGAAGCTAGAAGCTTCCTCTTTATCAAGAAATGGGAACGGCGGAATCCAATGTACATGTACTTGCCCATCACAATCACCACTGCCCAGCGCAACCCTCACTCTGTAACTCAGCTATCTTTCCCATATGCACGTAATAGGAACGAGCACTGAAAAGCATCAAGGCACCCGTTTAGTTTGACACGCAGTGATGCACTTGTAGCGGGCCACGGAACTCAACTCACTGCACTGGATTTAAAGCGGAAGACGACTGGCTGTACTGGTACACCATGAAGGAAAAGACCTGCGGTGTAGAATGGAATAGAGAAAAAGGAGAAGGACAAAATGTTACGAGTTCTGACTAACTGTCCACCAACGTAACTAGATCTTATACAGTCAGCGAGTCACCATAATTTAATTGGCTCACCATCCGAGAATGGAATAGAGATCAAATAGGGTAATGATGATACTTCGATTTTGAAGTAGTAGTTCAAGTAACAGGAATGTCCACCCTGGCATGTAGTCGAAGGAGACAACAATGGCGCAGGACTTTATCCCAGGCCGCCGGTCTCCAACAAGCCGTGTCTGTGTGCAGACTAGTCCGGCTTTTTACATCGTTCCCTTTCTGACATAAGCCCTCGAGTACCCCCCCCCCCCCCCCCCACACACACACACAAAGCATGAATGACGTAGGCACGTACACTTAAGTTTCGAATGTGTTCAGAACTGATATGCAAGCAGAACATCATTCCTAAGGCTATTGCAAAGTAGAACAGGATTATGATGGACATAATACTAACCTGGCCTGAAGTTGATGAGCACTCCCGGTGCATGAACAGTGCCTGCAGCACATACATGTTAAGATGATAAAGGAAAGCACCCCCATGTCTGGGCAGTCAGGCAACAAGTACAGTGCAGAGCGGTATTATTAAAGCACTGGTGTAGAACCTAACCGGACCAACCAGACCCACGCCATGATGCCGCATGTTTACCTGGTTATACGGTCACCTGTTCTCAAAGACCAGTTTACTTCACTCAAGTTCATGTGCGCTATGCGGAGGTCACTGAACACAGATTCATTGAAACGTGCTGTACGTTTTTACGTAGGAACGAGTGCAACCGGCTCTCTCTCTCTCTCTCTCTCTCTCTCTCTCTCTCTCTCTCTCTCTCTCTCTCTCTCTCTCTCTCTCTCTCTCTCTCTCTCTCTCTCTCTCTCTCTCTCTCTGACTCTCTGACTCCCTCTGTCTCTGTTTCTGTCTCTCTCCTCTCCACTGAGCCCCCGTCTCCCTCTGTCTGTCTCTGTCTCTTGTCTCCATCTTTGTCTGTCTCTCTTTGTATCTTTATATCGGTCTCTGTTTCTCTCTGTCTCCCCCCCCCCCCCCGTCTCTCTCTCTCTCTCTCTCTCTCTCTCTCTCTCTCTCTCTCTGACTCTCTGACTCCCTCTGTCTCTGTTTCTGTCTCTCTCCTCTCCACTGAGCCCCCGTCTCCCTCTGTCTGTCTCTGTCTCTTGTCTCCATCTTTGTCTGTCTCTCTTTGTATCTTTATATCGGTCTCTGTTTCTCTCTGTCTCCCCCCCCCCCCCCCCCCTCTTACTCTCTGTCTGTGTCTCCGAGGCTACCTGAATAATAGTACAAGTGTGTTGCATGGTGTAGGAAAACGTTAATAGTTATCAAGAACACGCATGTCGGGTGCCTAGTAAAGGGTCACAATGCAGAAGTAAATGTACATTGTATCTATCAGCAACAGCGCAAGAACGCCAGGAGGTGCCTTACCTTCCGGAAACACGACAATGGACTGCCATCGCTTCGGCGAGTTTAGCCTCTCCTCAATTGCCTGGCGAGAAGACGTGCTGCTAGCATCCACCCCTCGTTCTGCATCTCGCTCCACCCAGACCATCTCAGCAACAGACATCAGAGCTGTAAAATGAAACAGAGAACTGAGGTGCGTGACCTTTTGAATGTCAGTAGCCGAGACTGCAATAGGCATCTACAAGCACATTTAGCTATGACACAATTGATGCTTTTATAGCAATGGAGATTGCAGAGCGAAAAGTAATTATGTTACGGTTGGTCTACTGATCATCATCACACGATACAGTCACATCAGACTGGGAAGACCAAAACGCCTGAACTCATCCAATGAACTTACTGCCCACGAGCGGCAGGCCACGCATATGCAGCAGTGACACGTACGATCCAGGAGTGTATACGCCAGACATGATCACGTCGAATAGCGACGTGTGCGGAGCAATGACAGTGAACGGGGCATCTCTGTGCGATGCCCGTGTCCCGGTTATCTTCGGGTGGTAGAACCCCAGGACGGGGGCAATCAGCCTCCCGATGATACCGCGAAGGACATTCCTCACCAGAATCCTGCATCCACAAAGGCAAAGAGTAAGGAGTGCATATATACTAGACATGTCAATGAAGCTAAGCCTAACACTCAACCATGCTGCTATTCACCACTGCTCAGTACCAATGTAGCTAACTGTTACTAGTATACCGGTATGTCAACTTTTTTCATGATTCATTCATTTTCAACTTTCTATGGTGACGTCATTGATTAAATAACTTGTGATGTAAACATGTATATTATATATGTACCATAAAGCCTTTCAGAGATGAGAACTTACATATCGTCACCACTGCACCAGGACAAACTGTGCGTAACCATTCCTTTTCAGTGTTGTGGCCGAGATCCATGCCTGACTGCATGCAGTATGCCAGGAAATCGTCAAGACTGCAGTTCATCTCATTTTTTCAACTTTTCGGGATATTTGAGAAGAATTTTGGGATTTCGGGAGGTCATCTAAAAATGCGGGATACTTGGCAGGTATGCTATCACTTTTTTTAGTTTGGTTTCAAGGTCATTAAAGGTCAACTTTTAGTAGTCATGTTCACTAGTTGAGGGAATGGGGGAGGTTACCGGTATCCCCAAAAAATGAGGCAAATCCCGTGATTTTGCATTGACGATCCCGGAAAAGCACTGTCTGTACTTGGCAGGTATGTGATAGTTGACTTACAACCGTGGTTTAACTACCACTGAACTAGGACATAATTGAGGCCACAAGTATGGGGGACCGACTTATACCCGGTACAATCCACAATGTACTATGTACATTGTACTGTCAACATCGACTGGAGTCATGCATGTGTGATATGCCCATGTATCTGAACAGTCATCATGTAGACATGTATGACACAGTACTCACTGCTGCAATGGCTTGAGATGACTGGTGGGAGAGGAGCCGAGCCCCCATGTAGCCGGTACACACACCACGTACACCCAGAACGTTAGGAACAGTAGTGTCATAAGGCGTAATGGGAAGAGGAAGATGGCACCAAGTATCAACTGGATTACAGAGAACGTTCACAGCCCAGACAGATGGGCAGAAGGAAGGAAAGACAGAAGGATGAACGAGTGCAGGAGAGAGAGATAGAGAGAGAGAGAGAGAGAGAGAGAGAGAGAGAGAGAGAGAGAGGAGGGAGGGGGGGGGGGTAGATACAAACCATAAGCATGTCTTTACCACCATATTGCTCATTCATAAACACAGCCGGCTGCAGTAGACGGTCCAAATTCAAACTGTAAGTACATCTCTTTCATATCCCATGTGCCCGACTTTTTATGGTGTCGACCAGTTCTTCGTGCATACTAGAAGTTAGCACGATTCTGACGGAATTATGTGAAATGTTTTGGCGATTGGGCAAAAAAATCATGGTTGGCGTGAGACTCGGCCAGAGGCCCAGTTTTCCGCATTCGTAGGAATGCCACCACCCTCTTGGATCAAGGCGCAGATGCAGCTCCTAAGCGGTGGGAGGTGAGTAGATCAGACCCACCACGAAGTGGTCAAAGCGATTGGGCAACGCACGAAATAATGGCAAATACACTGAAAATTGGAATGGAACGAAGAAAATGCCTCTATAGTATGTAACTATGTATCACTTAGTTGTAACTTGTAATGGTTTTCACTGTTTGTGATGATAAATTTCAACGGTTTTCTTGGTTCTGATTGCTTGTACTTTGCCTGATGAGAAAGCATGAAACATTGTACATGTACTCCAAACTATTTACTTGTAGTGCATGAGTCCGCGGCTAACTGAATCATACAAAATAAAACTGATATGCTGCCTGATCTGCTTACCTTTACTCGTTTGTTCTCTGTCCAGTGTAACTCATGGCGATACGGGTTCTGGAAGTCCGGCTCGGGGATGACGCGTATTCGTCGCTTACCAGTCAAGCTAGTACTACTGCGAGATGGTCGCATGCCTGCCGTCACTTCACCGCGCTGATGCCGTGTGCCTGTGCGCGCAACCGTTGAGGCCATTTGCCAAGATACAATCCGGCGAATTGAAGAAAAGTAGCAAGCCTACTATCGCTTCGAATACAAAGACGTATCGACTGAGTGCTCTGATCGAGATACTGATAAAATTATAATTAATTATGCTGACTTCGGATACAGCAGCACACGAACCAGTTACCTCTGAGATAGCAACCTTCGTGCGCACCTACACACACTACAGATGTGAGTGACAACCAGCGACCGCCAACGTCCGTGATAGCGAATTGTCGGAACTATCGACATTGCTCCCAAACCAAAGCAGGGGACATGCCTACTGCCTATGCCGAGAAAATGTGGCGTCCTCAAACGAGCATTTTGCCCAGCATCTTCACACCCGACGGTCCGATCCGAGGACGACGGAGCAGTTCTGTGGCTGCGCTTTGTACAGTGTACTGCTGTACCCAGAGTTACCCCCCGGTTGCTACCAGTTACAACCTTTGACCCGTCGATTTCGCGCTTTTCATAGGGACCTCGTGCTACTACTGTAGTACTAGCCAGCACCCCTTTGCCACTGTACTTTGGCTTGCGCGGACGGAGCTGCGCCGGAGGTCCATGGCATAATATGCCATGGACCTCCGGCGCAGCTCCGTCCGCGCAAGCCAAAGTACAGTGGCAAAATTATGGTGTCACTGTCAGAGTCGTGGCTTGCCAGTCTCGCCTTAGTCTTGGTGAAACTGACCGTGTTTTATCCTACATCACAGTACATGGGTAGTATGGTCTGGATGTACTGTAGTCTAGTGTAGATCTACAACTAAGTTACTTACAAGACTACAGTCTACCAATGGTCTACAGCAGGGAGTCCCTGGTCTACAGTCATGATTGTAGCAACTCGACCCAGATCCAGCTTGCTCACTTGCTGCATTGTAGACATCTACCACTACCAGCTGCGTGGATCTACTGATGAGTGATGTAGCACTGGCATTGGCATTATTTCTTGCAGATGATTCAGTTCTACTGAACGATACCCATGCTCTCACTTGGCTCAGAGTCAGAGCCTTCACGGCTTCAGACCAAGTCAGGCTTGGCCCGATCAGTCTTTTAGTTTTGTCTCTGAAGTCGTGTTTGAGAACTGTCCAAAACTGGTGTCCAGCCTGCCGTGTGCAACCATGTGACTTTGTGGCTTTGTAGTTTTTTCTTCTTTTCTTTTGGCCTGCAAACTCCAATGCAGCCACTTACATGTACATGTACAACATGAATCATTGTAACATATGCTTACATGTATTCCTCAATCTCCGGATAGCTAGCTGTTGCGGCCTTGTTAGTTCTCAAAGTCTTCACCGGTATGTCATTCCATGATTGTGTTGTTCGGGAGTGTACTGATATACTGAACAGGAATGGGGTGTAGAAGCACCGGCCTGACTACGGTAGTGACTAGTACTACTAGTACTAGTGTAGCTTTGGGTCTGATCAGATGCTCCCGTTTGGACTGTGGCTCCACCTCTGCCATGTTTACGCGGCGCCGTGCATGTAGCCAGGCAAGTGTGCAGCCTGCCAGAGTCAACACGAAGTCTGGAAGTGCTTGATAGTCAAGTCAGCAACACGGAATGAACGATGGAGGATAGCCGGTATTGCAAAGCCCGGCAACCTGAGTCTTCGATGTTTAGGCACTGGACAACGTGGTCAAGAATGCAATTGGGGAAGCTTACGAAGTTACGGCCAATGATGTATGATTGAAGATTGGCTTCTGTGTGTTGACAGATGTCTCCGATATGCTGCAATGGTCCTGGAAGAGGAAGCAAGGAGCTGTGACCTTGCCACGCGGGCACCGTGTTACCCAGCGCATTGTCAAGGAAGTTCACGAGAAGAGCCAGCATGCTGGTGGATTAAAAGTCACACACTTAAACGGTGACTTAATGGCTTGTCACAGAGGTTTATCATCAACCACCACACCATCAGTGCGCTCTCCAGCCGACCTCACAGACCTCATACAGGTATTGGCTTTTTGCTGGGCGAGAGGAATTATAGGCCTGGGAGAAGAGGTATGCTCATTGCCAACGGCAGGCCACAAAGCCAGGCGTGCAAATAATATCGCCACTACCTACCATCAATATGTCATTGCCACTGAGAGCATTCTCGCGTGTTGCTGTGGAATATGCCGGACCTTTCACACCAAAGCAGGATTGTGGAGAACCTCGGGCAAAGAGATACCTCTGCCTATTCACTTCCATCTCCGGCTGTTCATTTAGACACGGTAGAAAGTTTCGACGTCGACAGATTCCTGAATGGTTTCTGGAAGTTTCTGCGGATGATGAACTGACACGGTGTTCAACCGTTGTCTCAGACAACGGCACCAACTTCACTGGAGCTGCCAACGAGATAAAGAAGCTTCTGAATGCAATGGACGGAAAATTGTATCGTCAAACAGCGGACAAAAATAATCAAGTGTCATTTAACCTGCCGGCTGCACGGCACTTTGGATGTGTGCAAGAGGCACTACTGAAATCTTCAAAACATGCTGTCTTCGCCATTCTAGCATATGCGAAAGTGAATGGCGAGAAATTGGCAAATGCCATTACCGGTGCAGAGGCATTACTGAATTTGTGACCGCTTGCATCATGCTTACCAATCAGCGGATGCTAGAGATATGCTGCTGTCGACACCCAATCATTTCCTAAATGATGGACACCAAGGCCTGCCATTTGTGCCTAGGGGCACTGGCGTTGTGCTACGCAATCACGAGCATCTCTGGCAAGTAGCGTTAGTTGTCCAGACTTCAGTCCTACAAGCATAGAAGCACATGGTGACCTAGCTATAGTATTGCCACTGCTAAGTGGCGGCAGCCGCAACCAGGCATCGCCGTTGTCAACCCAGGAGCACGCATAGGTAAACGGAAGCTGGGACGAGTAGAGCCTTTTCATGCCGGCAGGCCTTTTACTATGAAGGTAGCGGTTTCTTGTCAAGCTTTTGTGATGATCTTACACTTCAGTTGAGTGTTCTATTTTATTGCCGGATTTGTGTTGTCTTTTACTTTGGTTCTCACTTTATGATTCACGTGATTGGCTTTGTGAATAAACCAGGCAGTGAGTCAGGCCATCTCTCACTACCAGTACGGGACCATGGTGACTCCAACAGCGACCGTGGACATGGGGAGTGCTCACCAGGCCCAGGGAGTCTGAGTCGGGTATCTGGATACTCATACAGACTTTTGTCCCTTTATGCGGCACCATTTCTGCTACGGAAATTCTGCTGGGGTGTGTGTGTGGGGGGGGGGGGGGGGGGGTGCTATCTGATTTACTGCTGCAATGATTATGGACATTCTGGCTACTGATTGTGGTGCTGGATTATGCCGCGAGGGCCTAGGGTCTCATGACTCTCATGATTCATAAAAAATAATATGAAACGGGCAAACTAAACACTTCGATCCCGAATCTCTGCTCATCTATTCTATGAAGGACCTTACTCCTTTAGCTAGTACTTAGTCTTAGGTCTTAGCTTACGTATGATCTACCTACTACTGCTAGGCTACTGCACTGCTACTTCACTCTTCACTTCAGTACAGAAGAGTATTCGTCCCAATGATGTCAGGACGTACCCTGTAATGGATAATCCCTGTCAGACTCATGTCCATGATGTCACAGTGTCACTTGCCCTGCACACGTACATGCACAGTGCACAGGCTGCACTGCATGCAGCCTGGCTGCAGCTTCATCATCCAAGACATCTATCATGCTCCGGAGTCCGGAGTCCGGACCGGGTGCTCCCTGGCCTAGTAGTAGTACTAGTAGTAGTACTAGTAGTAAGTAATCAGCCCCTACTCTATCTTGCCTAGCCCTAGGCCGCACCACGACGGGCACGAGCGATAAATTTAGAATGCCTTCGACGAAGGCCCTTTGGCTTTGTGACATCGTCATGCACTTGTCACCAAACTAAAAATGTGCTGATCTCCCGTGATGAACCTCCAGCAAGCTACTGTAGACTTGGCTCATGATTCTCGGTGGCACAACTGCCGCTACTGACAACCACCGATCTAGTGGCACTCCCGCGCGGGCCAGCTCTGGGAAATATATTCAAATATCCCTGAAAATGATAGAAGGGAACAGTCTGGAGACTAACGCTCTCGATCTCGGACAGCAACGCACTTCAGCCCTCGTGCAAAAGGAGACAGCCAGTGGAGGGCGTTTGATGAGCCAGCTAGCGACGAATAGCAACAGCATTCTTCATTGCTGTGCCAGAGAAAGATCTTAGTTGGATGGTGCACATAAGTCATTGCTTCGTTACGCAGTCGTAATCAATCATTCTTGCTATTGGCAGTCAAATTAATGCTAACGTTCACCCAGTACCCAGTCCAGGACCAGCAGTGATATATGCCAGCCACGCTCGGGCATCCGCGAAAGAGGACAAGCAATATTGACCCACCTGGCAACAAGTCATATCCAAATCCAGGCCCAGTTAAGTCATAATATTATCACTATGGACTCGGAGTCTCAGAGTGCTGGCATATACGCCGCGGCGCTCACTTGCATTAGCCAACTGGAGACAATGGTCTCTTGTCCAGTATGCCAGTATGTGTATGGCGAGCAGCGTCGTGCGGTCACTCTCCGATGCTCGCACACCATCTGTTATGAATGCCTCGAGACGCTACACAAAATGGCAACCGAGGAACGTCCACTGGAATGCCCATTAGATAGGAAAGCACTGGACAAAGAAGCACTGACATCAGTCCGTCGCAGTATTGCCCTGGAAAGCATCGGTGAGCTGTTTGCAACGACCATTGCCGCAATGGAGAAAGCGAGGTATGGCAGCTCAGCGGCAGAAAGTTCTGACAAACCGACAACGAATATGGCTGTGCAGTCACAGACGGTGGCAAGTAGCCAGCCGGAATCCACTAGTGCTAGTCACACTGCAGCAGGAGATGGTGAAAAATGCACACGGCAACATGTTCCCAGAATGGCACAGGACATTCAAGCAAGTCTGCCGGTGCACTTAGCGCCAAACTCATTTGACGAATTTCCACCACTCAGTTCTGGCCGATGCTGCGTCAGCGGGCAGGATGCCCAGCCTGGGCGCACTGCCAGACCTGCCTTGCAAGCAGGCCAAATTGATCCACTTACGGTACAAAATGTTGGCGGGCATATTGACTCTCAGAGTGGCCCAAAACAAACTGCTCCACACTATTCCGCCACAGCAGTCAGCGTGGGGAATCGGCCTGCGGCAACCATGTACCGGGACTCTAAAAGGAGCCGAGCTGTGACAGAGCCGCAGCAGCCGAGTTTGACCGCAGTTAACGATCAAGGTCCACGCCGTGCAGGCACAGGAATAGGAGACGTGGTGCAGATGGCGCCGCCTGACCAGCCAACAACAACGCACTCAAGGCGCCGTCAGAAAATGCATGCATTGCTCCACGGTAGCAGCAATGCGGCGCCTCCGCTAGCAACACAACAGCAGGCATATGTGGCAAGCCATCCGGGGCAACCAAATATCCTTAGCACATCAGAACAATTGTCTCAGACGGGAGCTACAGCTTTGCCTGGGTGTGTCGAAGCTTCAAGCAGACCAGCACCATCTGCTCCGCCACTTGCTCTCGAACCCGACTGCCAGCTTTAAGAAACCTTTGAGATCGTTTCTTGCCCGCAATGTTGATAGTGGTGGGTAGTGTGGCAGAAATGCTGAAAACATAGTTAATGGTCCCGTGGACGCACCCGCACACGTCACACAAAATGCACACAGGTATGTTTGTGGCACTGTTTGAGGAGTCGGGAAAGTGTCGCAGACATGATTTCCCTCTGTGTCCCCACACGTGACACGTTGTGTAAGGTAATGCTCGCTATCGATATCATATACACTATGAATAAGTGCCATGCCTTCCATTTTCAGCATGCTGCTGTCTTGTCCATACAAGCAGCCATGAAAACCAGTTACATGTACCTGGCGTATGAATATGGATTCTTGATATAACCATGACATAATTGTCATAGTAACCACCCCCACATCCCCACCCCTTGATCATAAGACATAACTCTTCAATAAAGTGCTCTCGAGGCTTGGTAGCTTGAAAGTGGTACATCACCTGCAGCCCGGCCACAGACTTTCTTTTTAAAGTTTTTTTTTATGAATCCAGGGAGTGGAACCCAGGACCGTGTGTGTTTGTGTGTGTGTCGATGTACTCCGTGTGGTGTAGGCCAGGTGTGCATCGGTGGTCGATTCACATGGCTTCGCCAGTTGTGTGGATTAGACAGTTATCTGGCGCAAGTCTTGATCTGTCTCATTCAGATCCTGTTCGCTATCGTTGCTATAAGAGAAAATCTGTGGGTGCACATCCAGTGCATTTGCAGATTTGCGTGCTTCTCTTGCGACGGGCATATACATGATACATGGTATGTGTGTGTGTCTGTGTGTGGTTTCTTTTACTATTTATGCTGATCTTTCATACAAACTTCCAGTCAACTTGCCCATCATGCTGGCGGCTTATACTGGGCATATAAACCTCATACAAACCCCATATAGACCGCCACCATAGAAACAGGAAGAAGTTGACTGTCAGTTTGTATGAAGGTCAGCATAAGTATAATACATCCCACTAGTACGCTTGTACGTGAAATATGAACCATCACACAAACCTCGGCTTCGCCTCGGTTTATATTTCACGTACAAGCGTACTGTTGGGTTGTATTATATTATTATTATAATTACTTGCATGTACGCGTTGGAGTCAACCATGCAAGCATGATCCACAACTTCGCTTATGCTGAACATGATAAACAGGACTATGACAGGGGAAAGAAATTGAGCTAGAACGATGATATAATGATATAATTATCATAATACAATGTAGCTCATGGGTATTGAAGATGTCATTTATGAATATGTCTATTATATACATATATTATATACGGTACATGTAAGGTGACACATCCACCAGTGTAGTAGACCAGCGTGGCCAATGCATGCCGCTCGGTCACTACAGTAGTGACCGAGCGGCAACCATCGGCCTTACGCTCCATGCCACCATGGTACCGGGGAAAGAGAGAAGTCAGGTCAGCAAAGAAGACGTCAGGAATGCGACGTCACCTTTCCAGCTTGCTGTCATTTGCTGATTTACCTCAAAGCTAGTTGCAGTGTTGTACGCCACCGTGGCATTCGCGTGGCCAGGCACAACCGATATAATATTATACGCGTTACAAATTTTACAAGCAACTCTTGAACCTAGCATAGAACTTTGCTTCAAAAAATAACCAAATTGCACATTGCATCGCACATCACATTGCGAAAGTTAAGCCAAGCTCAACTGCGACAAATATAAGGCAATCAGCCAGTTGCAATGGCTACATGATTACTGTGTTATGAGCTGTGCTAGGGGTGCGATTTGAGGATTTCCCGGTTTCGCGGTCGTCTCATTGCGTGTCGCATCTAAAAAAAATGCTTCTGTGAATCCTGCCTGCTGAAGTTTATAGCCGATGAAGCCTGGTTTGGATTTTGATACCCGTCATGACCATTCAGATGGGGCAGAAAATGAAAAAAATCACCATGCAATGCGCATAATGCAAATCTAACGATAGTGATACTGGCCCAGATTCAATTCTGTCCGCCCTACACGGCTAGAGGGTTGGGAACTTGTGAACGCCGCTTTCAGCCGACAACAGCCCACCGCACCTCACCTGGGATAATGGTCGCCACGCACCACATAATTAATTATGGTGCAAAGCACTGGCCTGCAATGTTGAAAAACTGCGGCACGATGCAAATCAAAACCTGGCGTACCAGGAACTTGTAGTTTAGAAGTAGGAAAGCACAAAAGCAGTAAAAAATAACGCAAAACGTTGGGCTGTGTGTGCTGGCTTGTGGTACGTCGTATTGAACTGTGTGCGCTTGGAAATAGAAGCGGTGAGGATAAATAATTTTCTACGAGACAGAAATACAACTAGACTAAGAAAAAGTTAAAAAATTTCTGGTTCTTTGCAAACAGCATTCTGCAGTTCCCACTTTTTTGAAGTTTTTTCTCTTGTTCCATTCCCTCCTCTGCTGGGGATAAAATTAAAATTTCAAATATAAATAATAATGCCCTGGGCATGCCGACAGCAGCACTTTGCAAGATCTCAAGTTAGAAGAGACACATCCAGCCCCACATTAAAAATAACTCGTGAGCTCATTGATAAGGCTGACAGTGCAAATGCATGTGAATAAAAAGCGGCTCTGGGATATTAAAACCACTACAATAAGCGGCATTGGGATACGATACCACTAACAATTAAGTATACGCGGTTCTGGGATATAGTAACCACTACCATGAGCAGCGTTGAGGTATTAAAACCACTAAAAACGGTAAAGGCTAACCAATGAAGCTATATAGGGCAGAAAAAGGCAGGAAAGCCAACAGTACTCACCTGTGTGAAAAATCAAAGGTGAGTTGCAGCACAGCCTCACATTATAACGTGATGAGCTAGGATGTGCCTTGGGTTAGTAGCCAGGTCTAATTGATCAGTTGAATCATGCTAAGCCTCAGCGGACACACAGGGTGGTGCTAACGCAGCAAGTTGGACTGAACATCAGCGGGGACATAGGATGACGCTGATGTAGCAAGCTGGCCTGATCCGAGTGCTTCGCTTGGTCGAGGTATATAAGTACAAAAGCAAGACAGGCACAGGCGCGTCTTTCCAAACATAGCACCTGCAGTTAGTCATCGTCGTCATCGTCGATACACCTCCGCTTGCGCCGTGCTTCAGCGCGCCTCCGCTCCTCCTCTTCCAGGCGTTCTTGCTCCAAATCTTCTTGTTTTCCAATACGAGCACTGCCATGAACAAGAAATGAAAGAAAAAACATAAAAAAATGTTACAAGCCGCCTAATACCTGGCTGGGATGTAAACTCAACTGAATTCTTCAATAAAAAGAATAAGAGAGGTAAAAGGAGAGGAGGAAGAGGAAGAGGAAGAGAGAGAGAGAGAGAGAGAGAGAGAGAGAGAGGAAGATAGATGAATAGATAGATAGATAGATAGAGAGAGAGAGACACACACACACACACGCGCGCACGCACACGCGCGCACGCACACACACACACAGATAGATTACCGTTTGGCACTATGCACTCCAACAACTCACCTCATCCTTTCCTCCTTTTGAATATGAGACCAAGAGGACTCCATGGGAAGGTCTTGCGGGTCTTCATCAGCAAACCTACACATAGACAGTAGAGAGAAGAGTTGGCCATGTGTAAAGAAAGGGCGAATATAATCGGAAGGGTGCTGTATTTGATAAGTCACTACCATATAGAGAGGGCAGTATTGTTCAACCCCAAAAATGTTCCAACGTAACGATAACTGCAGCAGCAACAACCACTGGCCAAGGAAGTTGGGAAAAGGTGCTGACGGACATGTTTTCAAAAATCCGGTAGATTGTATAACTTTTCCGGTATACCGGGATGAAAGCGAGTTTTCCTGGATTTTCCCGGAAAATCCGGTAGGGTAGGCATATGCATATGCCAGGTCTGTGGCCCTTCCCCATTGAAACGTATGTGATTCAGAGTTTTTTTACAAGTAATTTTTTTTTTACAAGATAACCACAAACCATCATGGTGCAAACGCCGGCAAAAACGCACAGAGATGCACATAGCGATGGCAGCCGAAGTAGAGAGAGAGTTACGGACATTTCAAAGTTACAAGCAGTGCCCGGTCCCGGGCCGCCCGGATAAACGAGATATGATTGTATTAGTACTTACTTTCGCCGATCATAGCCGTAGAGTTTCCGAATGTACTTGGACACATCCACTGATTCGGACTCGGGATCGTCTTCATCGCTAAACTCTTCATCCTGCATCCAAATGGGACCCCACTTCTTCTTCGGCTTCTTCTTCGATGGAGCACTGTCTTCACCAGATTTCGGTCGCTTCTCAGCACCATTTGGAGATAATTTTTTTGATGAACTCGACTGCAATTTTCCAGAGTGTGCTACGGCATTTGACGATGTCTTGACGTCCTTTGCACTGGGTTTGTTGGAGGTGCTGTAGTATGCATCCATGCGACTCTGCTGGATTTTGGGTTTGTTACTGGCAGCAGCTGCCTTGCCGCTCGTGGCAGACGCTAAGTATGAATCCAGGTAGCTCTGCGATGCGTTTGAAGATGGCCTAGGTGTGTGCACCGATGAGGCTGTTTTCACAGGCCGCTGCTGCTCTTTCCGCTGCTGCTCTTTCTGCTGCTGTTGACTGCTAGCTAGAGCCGTCTCAAAGACACTCAGCGAGCCATTACCATTGGATTTATGCTTGGCTGGCGCAGGTTTGCTGCTACTTGAGGATGGAGCTCGCGACACAGGGAGTTCTCTAGCTGGCGGTTCATGGCGAGGTTTAGGTGTCGGCGCTGGTTTAGGTGTTGGTGCTATGGCTGGCTTAGCACGTGATGAACTAACTGAATGAGATGAGCTAGCTGGCGGTTCATGGCGAGGTTTAGGTGTCGGTGCTGGTTTAGGTGTTGGTGCTATGGCTGGCTTAGCACGTGATGAACTAACTGAATGAGATGAGCTAGCTGGCGGTTCATGGCGAGGTTTAGGTGTCGGTGCTGGTTTAGGTGTTGGTGCTATGGCTGGCTTAGCACGTGATGAACTAACTGAATGAGATGAGCTAGCTGAGCGGGCTGACACCGAGTTGGGAGCAGGTTTCACCACGGTAGGTTTTGCCTGACGGTGCGCATTGGAATGGAGAGGCTTGATGTGAACATCAGATTTAACAATCACACGCTTTGGTCCATCCAGCAGAAACCGCCCGGCTGGCTCGTCATCATCAGACGGTGGCCGTTTGTGATCAGGAATATGCTTTTGAGATGCACCAACCGTGGACGCGTCCGGTTTCGAAGCATTCGCCTGCGCAGCTGTTAGAAGACTCGAGTAGGAGACAGGCTTTGATTTGAATTTCGGCGCAGAGCGCTTCACTTTTGCAGGGACGCAGCTAGAGTTAGAGACAGCATGCTTATGTCCAGATACAGTTGTTGTAGGTGCTGGAACGGCTCTTGTCACTGCAGGCACATGCAAGTGATGAGAATCTGATGGATGGGCTGACTTGGCTTTCTTCTTTCGAGAAACATCTTGGCCTGCCATTTTCGTGTGTGATGTCTTGCCACGGCGCTCCTCGGGGTTAGGCGAGGATGCATTCTTCGGCCGTGGCTCCGAGCGCTCCTTTGCGGCTTTCGGCTCCGGACGATCCTTTGCGGCTTTCAGCTCCGCGATGGCCTTGGCTTTCTTCTGGCGCAACAGATCTGCAGCTACAGAGCTGACATTGCTGGCTTTGCGCTCAGCCACACTCCGGAACAATTCTTCGCCTGGGTCGGCAGCGATTTTGACTGCGGGTGTAGCCGCCTCTGTTGTTGAATTTAGCTCAGAGGACTTGGACTTGTGTGCTCTACTATCACTGGGTGGAGAGTCCGGCATTGAGAATGGGTTCCTTGCCGAAGCATCATCAAATATTCTTTTCGAGGTAGTCTGAGCAGCACTTGCTTTAGCAATTTGAGCCTGCACAGCAGATTGCCGACTTTCAGCTGATAGCTTGGCAGACGAGGGTGTGCTGGCGGACTTGGTGGTGGCTCGTTGCCGGTGATCATCCGCCTGCAGAGTGGAGAGATCAGTGCATCCACACATGTACACACACACGAGCATGGAAGAGAGAGAGAGAGAGAGAGAGAGAGAGAGAGAGAGAGAGAGAGAGAGAGAGAGAGAGAGAGAGAGAGAGAGAGAGAGAGATAGAGAGAGAGAGAGCGCGAGAGAGAGAGAGAGAGAGCGAGAGCGAGAGAGAGAGAGAGAGAGAGAGAGAGAGAGAGAGAGAGAGAGAGAGAGAGAGAGAGAGAGAGAGAGAGAGAGAGAGAGAATTAATGCCTTGTACATGTTTGTTGAGCTTCAAGAGACATTTCCCAGCAATGACACTTAGGAAAAAGGGAGATTGGACGATGAATAAAAAGCAAGAGAGAGGGAGAGAAATAGATAGATAGATAGAGAGAGACTAAGAGAAACATGCACGTAGCAAGCTTGGTAACTGAAGCAACCCATGGACCTAACATGCATGTACATGTACCTAACTACAGTGCTGGCGGCGCACCGGCAAGGGAGTCGGATTTCAGTTGCCAGCACTGTGTAATTATTGTACGCGGGTATGTACTTCATTGGGTGAAAAAACTGAGATGACGGAAAGCATTACTAGTACTAGGAAGATAGGTTTCAGGAAAAGTTCAATTGAATCATGTCCACATAGTCATTCAATTGTACGTACTAATAAGCAGCCTATTCAAATTAATCAGAGAAAATGCTCTGACATTTTTCGCTTTGACAAGAAATCAAAAACTATTTTCTTGAGCCTGGAAACCACTACCTTTCTTATTGACGAAGAGGTGTTCTTGGCCGCTTGGGCCATAAGAATCTTGAAGTCCATCTCTACTCGAGTATATAAGGTATATCGTCCACAGGATCGCCAAATCCAGACTCCAGGACCAAAGCCAAATGTTCACTTCCACTTCAAATAAATATTCAAACATATCCCATGCTCAGAAGCCGAAGAAGGTAAGCACGATCGAAATCTATCTCGGGAGGTTCTGTCATAGTATACGGTGATACACAGAAAAAATTCAGCTCAACAGCGCACCAGCCTTGTGCAAGGAATTGAACTAACTTGAGGTGAAGCTGAAGAACAACGAACTACAAACAGATGACGCTTCCCAGGACAGGATTATATTCAGGAAAAAAACTCCTGCAGTGCAGTGCGTAGACTCGACGTGGACGTGGATATGACCATGATGACAGCGTTTCACACTCGTCACAAATGGACACAGACATACCCGGTATGTAGAGTTCATCCCCAGCCTTCTGCCTTGGGCCAGTTGGGACTCTTGTTTTCATGAGGCGTTTCAACCCGGGTTGAGTTCGACCCGGGTCAGATTTCAACCCGCCATGTGCACAAAATGAATGGCGCGTTTACATGACGCATTGCCATTGCGCTTGACCCGGGTTGAAATTTCGCCCCGGGTTGATTTCAACCCTCCCCCCATGCCCAAGCTGCAAGGGGAGGGTTGAAACCAACCCGGTTCAAGAAAATCGTACAAACGTACTTCTGTGCGTATCTCGCGCCAGGTTTGAACAGCACTGCAGATGCAAATTTCGCGCGAACGGATTCACGTGACCATGCAGGACTGTTTATATTATACCAGAAAAATAATATGTAGCGCAAAATAAAGAGAAGGAAAATAATAACCGGTCAAGCGCTAAATACAAACAGAAGAAAAAGAAATCATAAGCCAATACGCGCTAAACTGCGCTTTAAATAATTATAATGAAGGGAGAAAAACTGGAATCCGCGGAAATTATAACATACAAAATGATACAGAGAAAAAGGGGAAAAATGGGGGAAACAGACAGGTTGTCTACAGTCTACAGATGACACTCGGAGACGTAGTGTGGCAGAATATGCATGAGGGTCATACCTGCTCGACTTGTGGCGATGCCCACGAAGGCATGCCACGGCCTTCACGAGAGCAAAGGACAGCTGGGCTCTGGGCTCCATTGCCACAGAGAAAGGCTCACCATTCCAGTGTTACCAACTGCTTCTACCTGGAAAGCGTGCAACCAGATGTCATTTTGCGGAATATTTTGCTCTGTTGCGTACTCCAACCATTTTTTTTTTGGTATCCCCTCATCCAAATGTTCCACATTTTTTCGGTCATTTTCGTTCGAATAATGAAATCCAACATTGAAAGTGAAGTGAACCGCTCAACTGATGTCAACAGTCCAACAACTGCCAAGCCTCTTATACGGGCAAAATAAACACAATTACGAGTGCAACCTCAACAGCACCGGCAGAAAAACGAGCAAAAAATGGCTGTGAAGACAGTCGAGAGAGCAAAAAATTAATGGCTGTGAAAACAGTCGAGAGAGCAAAAAAAGGCTGAGAGCAGAAATGGCTGTGAAAACAGTCTAGTACGGAGCCTCGGGAGGGAGCTTTAACCGATGCTGCTCATGGCAACCGCAAATCGGGCCGAGTCGTTTGCATCTGAGGGCACGCGATGCCGACGCCCATGTCAACAGTCAACTTGTTGTGAAAATCGACCTGCGCACCATGCCACGAGGAAACAAAACAAAAAATAATCATGAAAATGTCAAACGTGTATCACGGATTGCGCCGTCGATCGACGCGTCCCAGATCTGATAAAGTCGCGGCGCACTCTGGAGAGTTACGTAGATCCAGGGACCAGATTCTACTCTGTATACTACCGAATCTGCCGTTCTAGGTGCTACCGATTTTTTTTGGATTTTCCGGGAGAATCTGGATCATTTCCGTGCTGCGGACAAATGGCTGTATTTCCGTAAAAATACGGACAAATACGGGCGGTTGGTAACACTGCCATTCTTCTCAGACTTGATGCCTGCAACTGTAGAAGTGGACTTTTGGCGGCATATCAGTATTTGACCCGGGTCAACTGTCTTCATGCTCACCTCTTTTGTCTATCGTACAGACTTTCAACCCGGGCTGAACTCGACCCGGGTTGAAATTTCTCATGTTATAGGCGATTCACACGACAGGCAAATCCACGTTTGTCAAGTGCCCGCAGGAAGTGAAACGTGAGGCCGCAGTTCACACGGCCGCGGGTGGCGGCCATAGCTCCCGCGAGTATCCGGTGAGTATACGGCGTTACTGTGGTGATTTGGAATGAGTACCCAAAAACAAAGGCCAAACAACCAGGGTTCAAGACTACCGTACGATAGTACGACCTCACAGCCTCATACCTGTAAAAGTGCCCGCAGATGAGTGCATCCGCGGGCAAAAAGGCCATGGACACTTTTGATTCCCGCGGGCAAATTTTGGTCACCCGCAGGAATATCTCCATGGTGACTTTCCTGTAAACGTGGATTTGCCTGTCGTGTGAATCGCCTATTAGTCATGCATGCACACCAGGGAGTATATTCCTGTGACATTCCTGTGACGTGATCTTCAGTTGAGTTTGTCTACGAGAGAGCTTGGAAGCTCAGGGCCCTACGCTATGCTTTTTTGGCTTGATGACTTAGACAAAAAAAATCATAGGGATGTTATAAATTCTTTAAAAAAATCCTTTTTTTTAGGACATAACCTGGGATTCGAACCCGCACTATGGCGCGCCCTGCATGCATCCCCCGATACACTTCGCATACATACTAATTCTTCCAAGTTGTTTCACATTGTGATCTTGCATTTGAAAGCCCTATTTGAATATTATGCATTGTGGCCAGCCGTCTTTGATGGCAGGGAACGGTAGGGGATAGGTACGGGACAGGTACGATCGAGGGTAATACGACACCGTCTCCCGTACCGTACCGTACCATCAAACACAGCTGGCCACATACAGCTGCCCGCAATATTCAAATAGGGCTTTCAAACGCAAGATAATAACGTGAAGCAACTTGGAAGAATGGGTATGAATGCGAAGTGTATGAGGAATGCATGTAGGGCGATAGTGCGGGTTCGAATCCCAGGATATGCCTGAAAAAAAAATAGGAGAATTGAAAAATTTATAACATCCTATGCTTTTTTGCCGTCAGATACGGATAGCGCCAGGCGTGACACAAACAAACACACAAACAAACACCAAACGAGAGAGCTTGGAAGCTCAGGGCCCTGCGCTATGCTTTGTTGCCTAGCTCATCGTGCATGTTGGCAGAACTGATGGAAATGCTTTTTCCTTTGATTAGCTACATCATTGTATTGCAAAAACGTTTCAATGAGATACTGAAGTAACGTCTTCTGCATAGCTATGGAACCGGCGCTGACTCTGCCGATCACGGGCGTTCTGGAGTCGACGGGATGTCTGTCCTGACGTTTCCTGGGACCGGCGCTGACTCTGCCGATCACGGGCGTTCTTCTTCTTCTTATTATTATACTGACGGCAACTAACATCCATTCTGATTGCATTTACTCGTCTCCCTACTTCGTATTAGGCCTTGGCGGATAATGCTCGAAAAGGTGGCAGATTCTGCTCGAAAAGCAGTGAAATTGGCAGAACCATACAAACCTTATGGCGTGCAATTCCTCGAATTCTGCTCCATTTCTTTATCCACATACCAAACATGCATGAAACCTACCAGAAAAAGTACCGAATTCTGCCAATTTTTCTGCCGGCATTATCCGCCAAGGCCTACTTCGTATTTCTTTCCAGAAAATCTCCCCATACAGCAGGGAGTCGTTTACATAATATGACTCCCTGCTATACATCTACATGACTGTATATACGTTATAATTATGATGCTATCGGCCTACATGCGATTCCCGGGCTGGTCGACAGGCGGCCCAGCCAGCCTGCTAATGGGATCTCGGCCTCGCACACAAATCCACACAAAATGTTACTGCACTGAATGCATTCCCCCATACACTTCGCATATTATATTCATTCTCTTGATGGTACCGTACTCTTGTTGGTACGGGACAGGTACGGGATAGCGCCAGGCATGTCGATGGCACAAACAAACAAAAGTATTGTATCCAGCTGTCTTTGCTGGTACGGTACAGTACGGGACAGATACGGGATAGCGCCAGGCGTGACACAAACAAACAAACAAACAAACAAACAAACAAACAAACAAACAAACACCAAATTAAAGCTGTGTGGACCCTGGCTAGCGCCAGACGTTACTGAAGTAACGTCTTCTGCATAGCTACGGGAATTAAAGCTGTGTGGACCCTGGCTAGCGCCAGACGTTACTGAAGTAACGTCTTCTGCATAGCTACGGGAATAATATTAATTTAATACACATTGGAGCTACATGTACATGTATCGATAGTATTTCTGTCCCTCCAGGAAATCGCGATTCCACGGATGCAACAAATTTCGCGATTTTGGCCCAAACCCGCGATTTTCAGCAAAATCCGCGATTTCCCGCGTTTTTTGTTGTTTTCTGCACTATATCTCACATGTTTCATGCACTTTTCACACAGTGCTTTCCATGATCCTGTAGGTTATTTGCGCAGTATGACTAGTAGTAGCAAGAGTACATGAAAACCAGTACTCTTGGTAGTAGTACTACTCCGGAGTAGATATACGATGCAACAAATTTCGTGATTTGGCCCAAATCCGCAATTTTCTGCAAATAATTCCGCGAATTCCTGGCAAGTTCTGCATCATTCCGCACTTTTCGTCGCATTTTTTGTTGTTTTCTGCCGCAATTTCTTGCGCAAGTTTTCGAGAGTTTTTTCCGCAAATTCCCGCAGGGACAGGTATTTTCATTCGGTATGCCCCCACATGAGCGCGACCCAAAACAGCGCCGTTGACTTCAGCGCCCCCCAAAAGCCCCATCCCCATAACTGGACATCCCCAAAACAGACCACCCCGTCTGCGCGCACGCTCAACACAGGTCGACTCATTTACACTCAAACCCAAAAGATGGACACTCGACTTGTCAAAGACTCAAATCATGATCAACTCGAAATGGCCAGTTCAGTATTGAAGGGCGATATTGCCTGGACTCAATTTATAATCAACTCTAGAAAGCAATGATGAACTAAAAATAGCAATTATCGACTCAAAAACACCAGTTCAGTATTAAGGTGGCGATCTACCTTCGCGGATAGTCCACCGTAAAATACAAACATCTCAGCCAATTCTCTTTAGAATCATGTCAAATTTTCTGGAGACATTCATTATGTACCAAAGGACAAGGAGCAGCACAAATAGAGGACAGACTCCGCTCATGTCCATTGTTATTGCCGAATCACGATAATTGGCCGCACCCGCACCTCTTAACCGCAAAATTGAAATATGCATCCATCAGGTAGAAAATAACCAATTGCTACAGCGTTCCTAACATATAATTCTAGGTATTGAATATCAAGAAACAGTTGCAAAGTCCTTTAGATCACCATGTCACAACAAAGCGTTTTGACGCGCGCATCCGCAAAAAAAGTCATGATCGGGTCCACAACCAATGTGAGAACAAGCAATGATGAATGGCTACACGAAGACATTCACGAACTAGCTGATGCATCACAGAGCTCAGAAATGTATAGGTTTAGGGGTATAGCACCTACCACTTTGCCGCAATCGTGGTAGAAAAATGCGGGATAGGCTAAAAAGTTACCAAAAACACACAAAAAAGGTCTATCCAATTCCAGCCTACCTGCCTACAAATCTTCACATCAGAAGCCATCTGGCTCGTAGGTGACCTCATTTTGGTCTCCTTGATGATTAGTGATGCTCTTCTTCAGTCTTCTTTACTTCTTCCTTGACTTCTTTGTCACTTCCCACACGTTCCCAACTCTTCCTGGTTGTATCACAATGGTGTTACTTAGTGCGGTGCCGAGCAGAAACGCGATGCTATCTGGTTTCAATATTCAGCTAGAGTCTGCATTTCTTCTCTAAGGGCTTGTTCAATCATGAGCATTGCAGGCAAAATCGAGTCGGAAACCCAGCCTTCACTGGTGGCCTCTCTCCATGGGTATGGCAATAAAGATGCTGATGAATGAGGCATATCCAGGGTGCAGCCATGCCGTTTCCGTCACACATGACGGCGATCGCATGCGGTTGCAGCACTGCCACTTTGGTAAACTGCCTCAGGTCCAGCGTAGCATTTCACATGTCTGCTTCTGAACTCATCTCGGAGAACACGACCACAGGTTGAATAGGATCACGTTGCCGCCACAGGTCTTAGTATAAATGGGCGGTAGAATATTGAAAACTATGCAAAGCGTCACTGGCGGTGATGAATTCGGCGCATACTAAATACAGGCCTGTGGACTTCCAATTTGAAATTGAATTTCTCAGAAGTGAATGGACTTCTCTTCTCACCACATACAATGAAATTCCAAGGCAAATATCTGGGTTTGCCTGCTCGCTTAGTAGATCTACGATGGGATGTGGACTGGTACAGCTGACAGCATACTGATTTGACCAGAAATAGCAGAAATCACTCAATATTTCACAGACTAACTCCAGTAGGCTATATTTTGCACTCACTGCCTGACGCCGAAAGAGAGAGAGAAAAAATAATCACCACAATAGCTAGAACTGTTGTTGACATCGTCATCGTCAGAGTAGTCAGAGTTGGAGATGAAGTTGAAATACGTCTTCGCTTGGCAATTTTTTTGCCAATAAATTTGAATAGCGTCGTCAACGTCTGGGATATTTTCCGCGGATAGATGGATATCGAGAGCTTCTGGCAGTCAGATTGGCTGCTTCGGACATCGAAGACGACGGACAGTACTCATTCCACCCGATCTTGGTGACAGGCGACGACGTGAGACGTCTCCAATAGACTTTCCAAACACAATTGTTTGAATTCTTCACAAATTATCGAATTATTGATTTGCGCATGCGCACTGTGTCCATGATGACGTAATATGTGCGTATTGGTATGGCATGAGTCAGCAGTGGTATTTCTGACAAGCACCGAAAATTTGAACGAAATCCACAAGGATTTACCGTGAAAAGACCGATTTCTACGTTTTCCCCAAAAAGTTGCAATTGTGCGAGTCAAAGATATGTTACATTCGGTCTTTGCAAGCTCATAGCAGCCATATGGATAAAGCAATCTCACTCAAATTTTCACAGATGATGTCTGGGATCTATACGAGCAATTTGACACCACATTGGACGAAATCAGAGCAAGTTGAAAATTTCACAAAATTTTGACCCCTGAAGGTAGATCGCCACCTTAAATGGCGATATTGCCTGGATGGACGTTAACAGGTCCAGATACAAATAGGTTGTAGTCCACGAACCACGAACCTTCCAAGTAGTTGGAAGGTTGGTTTGCGCACTGGAGATGTGTTAGAGCTAGGTCTCGGGCCGCTGAATGTCTCAGTGGCCTGTCAGTTTCGTGCCCTATTATCGCACAGTCACTTTCTGACTGTTTATCATCTTGTTACAGTCGTGGATAGTTGCTGCACAACTCGTTCTCATGTGTTTCTTCTCTTTTTTGCATATCTTTTTTAGGAACGGGTTTGCTCCTGATATTCACCATGGTAATACTAACATCAAGAGTACATAAAACTGGTTATGCTCTTTTGCTAACATGAGCCTGCACATTATGGGTCACGTGTGTAATGAGCTGGCTTATATTCGGACGTTAACGTAATTGGTCGCGCCAAAATGGGGCGTGCAAGAGATGAGACGAGCTGTAGTGACACCGTGTCACATTAGGTCGCGCTGTACTGGGGGTGCTAATATGAACACGCGCCGTTTATGGTTGCGCTGTTTTGGGTGTAAATCTTTCATTCATCACAAGAATTCTTGTTTATTTTGCCCGTCACGACTACCGCGGCGCTAGCCTGTATGTATGTAGATCAAGAGGCTTTAAATTTTGCAGCTTTGAGTTCCAAAAAACAAACAAACAAAAACACCACGCATGCTAGATATATCTACTAGTACACTATACAGTCAGCACAGATACACTGACCTGTATTTGAAAAACACTTTGCATTACGGCGGGAAAAGTGCCAATGTTTGACTTGCACTTGTAGTCTTTGGCCATGCCATGCGCCAGTAAACCATGGTAAACAGGGCTTGCCTACTAAAGACGTAAAGTCGTTTGAATCCCCGATTGGCCTGGAATGGTGGTAATTTTTAGCGAGGTCGAAATGGAGGGGATAATAATAGCGGAGTTGTGTCTATTCTCCTTCGTCGTCGTTTCTGTTCTATTCCCGACAACGGGTATCAGAGTATTTAGATTAGAGTCGATGGAGGTCGAGTGAATGTGTGCATACTGTACTGCAGTGCGTGCAGCTGTAAACAACCAATAATAATATTTTCGTCCCACTGTGACTTGATTGAATCAGCTGAAAAATACCTAGCGAGCGACCACACCATTTACCGGACATATATGCAGGCTAGTTATAGTTACCGGATTACACTGCTACTCGTATAACGCAGAGAGAAGAGATCAAGCATGGCGACCTTCGCGACCAGACAAGTGCACCAGAGCGGTGGCAGCGATTTCGAGACAGTGGTGTCCAGGGTAAAGCCGCTGGTGAAACGACTGATGAAGTCTGGTGAGTATGACATAGGATCAAATGTACCGTAGTATCCACAATAAATGTAGACCTCCGGTTCTTCCAGTTCTTGCTCACAAAATCTTAAAGAAAAGGACCAAGGAACTACACGTTACGCTATAATGTCCACTAGCACCAGCACTTACTTGACAATCAGCTCATGTGATAACATTGCACAAACTGTACTGACGTTCAACAACTAACTGGCTATCAGCTCTAGCACGTCTCGGGTGCGCACTCCAACAGCCTTCCAACTTGGAAGGTTCTAAGTTACTAGAATATGAAAACATGTAGGAGGGGAAGGTGAGCGCAACTAAGACAAGCACAAGCTGAAAATCTCAGCTGTGAAGGACGTTGGCGGATGTTCATCATGTATGTCGATGACGATGCTGGCAAGACCATTCGACAATCTGTCCCCGGGGAAAATTGCGATTCCGCGGCCGCGTTTTTTTCCGCGTTTTTTTGCGATTTTTTAACAGACCGCGTTTTCCGCGATTTTCCCGCGTTTTTTGAACTTTTTGTTGCACTACACGTTCACGCAGTGCACTGTTCGGTCAGCAACGTCTCATCGTGGCGGCTTTTTACTCAAATATGACGACTAGTGCTTACAGTTACACCAGAGACTTGTAACTGATTGATTTCACAACATACTCACTGAAAATTGCCGCACATCAATATTATTCACCGCATATTTACCGCATATTTACCGCAAATTCACCGCAAATTATGCCATATTATGCCGCGTTTTTCCCCGCGTTTTTTGCGATTTTTTCCCGCAATTTTCCCCAGGGACAGGACAATACAGTCAAACCACGATTCAAGGACGCATAGCAACAAACCACACAACTTGCGTGGCTCTAAAGATACAAAGATCAAATGAATGGCTTGGTTGCGCTCACCTTCCCCTCCTACATGTTTTCATATACCAGTAACTTAGAACCTTCCAAGTTGGAAGGCTGTTGGAGTGCGCACCCGAGATGTGCTAGAGCTGATGGCCAGTTAGTTGTTGAACGTCAGTACAGTTTGTGCAATGCTATCACATGAGCTGATTGTCAAGTAAGTGCTGGTGTTAGTGGACATTATAGCGTAACTTGTAGTTCCTTGGTCCTTTTCTTTAATATAAGTAGGGAGTTCACATTATTTTTTCATGGTTACAGCTGGCCATTTCTAAGCGGATTTTTGAAACCTATGGAGTAGAACAAAGTAGCAACCGAAATTTGGAGTGGATATCTTGAAAAATAACAGAGTTATGGTGATTGGAAGTTGCAGGAAATTATTATTTATTATTTATTCAACATCTCCTGGCTCGTCGTAAGACTGCCAATATTTATGAGAAGTCGGGTGGTAGCCAGCCACGGTGAACTAAATAATAATTTCATCATGAAAGTATATACTTGGCATTGACGATTGTATCAACGGCTTCTTCCGACCAGCCCTAGCAACACTTAGCACCCAATGAACTTCACCAGAATGTCTTGAAACTCCACATAAGGAGTTAACACAGTCTGTAGGATACCAAATGAGACTGATTAATTTTCAAATTTTGTTACAAACTTTCAAATTCTGTCCATAGCAACCACCATGGCAACCGCTCTGACCGCACGCATCGGATATGGATCTTAGGAAAACCAGGAATATATCATTGCAGTAGAGATAATTCTGAACACCAAGCATGTTGTTAATAACTTAATGAAGAAGCAGTGGATTAAAGAAGATGAAACAACAAAATGTGAGTGGCATTGCGACTTGAAAACAAAAACAAGAGCTTTATGTTTTACAGCAGTGTTAGATTTGCGACACCGTGTCTGTTGGTGACGACGGCAATGTTACGTCAATGCTATAGACGACCATGTAACTCCTGGAATAGACTGAGTAAGTCAGGTTTTTATGGTGCAACACTTGGTGCGCTCTTTGGAGCTGGCTCCAACTCCCCAAAATCCTCCCGTCCAAATCCTCCCATCCACCAACAACACTTGGCAATACTTCAGCACGGTATTCCAGAAGCAGTTCGTTGAATTCCTTCTGCACTATGCAGCATTCACTCGTGGTATTGGTGATGAGGGAAAGAGAGAAAGAGGAGGAGAGATAATTATAAGTATAGCGAGAGAAAGAGTTCCGTGGCATATCGTCGCTATGACTATAATGCTACTTTTAGAAGAGAGTCAACATAATGATTTGCGTCCACTGGTGGCAGGCCAGTGTGATCCATGTGCATGGCTAGCACCAGTCATGAGCAGAGCACCAGTCACTCTGTTGCAGGTGATGGTATGCAGCAATCTTGAAGCTCTGCAGGTGTTTCCGGGCTGGCTGCTTCCACACTGGCACGATGCAGTAAGGGGAAGAGCGCAGAAGGTAGTCAGGAGCTCATGGCGAGAGATTCAGCTCAAGCAGGTGGGGGTGGTGCTGTGCTTGGGCTGCTCGTGTGCGGCGATGACGTGGCGGTATAGCCGGCGGGGGGGGGGGGGGGGGGGGAGGGGGGGAGGGGGGGGGGGGCACATGGCTGCAACTTGAGGCAGACCATGGCCACACATCAGTTTATACAGTAGGCAGAGAGCAGAGACCTTTCGCCGAACAAGGAGGCTGGGAAGGATGGTACCAGGACCAATGACATTTAGGGCGCGGAGCTGGACAGCATCCAGCATGGCCAGGTGTGAGGGAACTGATCCCATCCACGCAAGGGGGGGGGGGGGGGCATATTCCATCATTGGCCGGCCGAATCCTTTGTAGACAGTCACCCTGCCCGCATGGCTGAGAAGGGGTGCTGTCTTCCGCAGGAGGCCCAGCCGCTGCTTAGCACGTGATGCAACTTGCCGAAGGTGGAGTCTGTAGCTCAGTTTCGAATCAAACGTCACTCCGAGCACCTTCACAGATTCATCTGGTGGAGAGGAGTTCCGCCGAATGACAGCTGGGGAGTCACTGTATCTTTCCGCTGGTGGGATAGAGTGTAAGTTTGCGATTTCGATGGCTCAAACTTAATCTTCCATCTCTTGCCCCAGGCATGAAGCTCATCTAGGCTGCGTTGTAGTGAGGCATTCGAGGCTTGGTCAAGGAGGGAGTACAAAGTGGTGTCATCAGCAAAAGTGTTCAGGTTTGTGCCATGCGACAAGCAGCTTGAAATGTCGTTTACGTACACGAGGAACACTCCATACAGTCAATGGCAAAGAGTATTGGTCTCACAGCACACCTGTACTCCACTCCCCAATTTTGCCTTGTGAAATTTAAAATTTTGTCCGCGGACATTTTGTTTCTTGTGCCTATCATGGCTGACCTGTAGATCGGCAATTGGCGGTTCAGTGGTTACGGAGGTTGCGGGAAGAGCTGGCGGTCAGCGAGACACAACGGTGAGTACCTGTGTTACAGGCAGTGCTCTGAAACGAAACCCATTGCATGGTATTGCTGAGGCATGTACCGTAGTTTCCGGAGTATACGCCACACTGGAGTACAAGGCGTACCTCTCATTTTTTTGCCGCGAAATACAGACACCTAAACTATCTATCACCGTTAATTTGACCATTGGAGTATAAGCCGCACCCCTCCCCCACTTTTGGGGTGAATTTTGAGTGTTCAAAGTGCGTCCTATACTCCGGAAAATACGGTACTAGTATCTTTTAGCAGCAGTGCTGTCCTCAGAATTCTCTTGTTGTCCCTCCTGCAGTGCTCGCACTGTCTAGGGGTGGTGTTTGCTCGATGTGTGATTTGGCAGTGAGTGTGCAAGATTGGGATGGTAGTGACACAAGGTGTTGCACCACCGGTAGGACCATCATACACAGACATACTGGATGGCCTCTGTTCTAACATTGACCTAAAACTTGACCCTAAACTATTGATAAGGGGCTAATGAAGGAGTCCGCAAATTTTAGACGTGATAGTACAAGGTACATTACAAGATTCCATGGCAATGGCCCATGGTAACCTTGGGAACGGAGTATGGAATTTTGCATTCCACTGCTATGGCAGGCTAAGAAAGACATTAGGTCCTCGCCATGATCGATGTGCCATGGTCAAAATTCACTTTGGATAGAGTTGCTAGCGCTCCAATAGGAGCATGTGCGGCCATTTTGACAAGTATTAGTTATGAAATTGAACGTATGCAATGCACTGGACATAATCTTACGTTTTGCACCGTTACTTTGCCTTACCAAGAACTCATCTCAAAAATAGTTTCAAGAAAATTCTCAACCAAAAGCACTTTTGCAGCGCGGTTTCTTTGGTCGTACCGGATTACGGCATGCAAGCTTTAAAAGGCCTTTCTGTGAAATAACTCTCTTTGCTGCACTGAGTCGATTCAGCAATGCTGCATAACAAGTTCTTGTTTTGCACAACACAGACCGCTGTGCCAATCTTACGTGGAGAGACTGTCACAGGATGTCCAGGCTGGTTATCTTACAGAACCGTTCAACTCACCACCGCCAAGTGGTCATCTCACTGCACTCCAGCCACAGGTAAGACTGACTCGTAGGCCTTGCAAAGTACATGTATGTGTGGGTACGAGCAGCCAGAGTGGATTCCAAGCTGTCATGCAGATGCACACGGGTTTGGTATTAAGCTCTGTTTGCATGGCCCTCCGGCAGGATGAGCCTTGCTTCCCGTGTCAACGTTCGATGACCATACACAGCCATGTTTAAAGTCTCCGTTGCTAGCAAAAGAGATAGGGCGTCCAAACCAATATTTTACGAACTAGGGTGCTACGGTAATGCAGGGGCGGATCCAGGAGGGATTCCGCGGAAGCCCCTACATTTCGTAAATGTACTACTGGCAACCATATGCGTGTCCAGGTACGTGTATCAGCTATTCAGTTTTGACTATACTGGAACCCCTCCCCCTGTAGAGATCGCTGGATCTGCCGCTGCAATGCTCCACTGGACTATTGCCGGGCTTAAACATGCGTGCAATTCAGTGTTGATCAGGTGTTGAAGGTCTGGATGACACATCTTAGAAATACATGTAGTCCCATACCATATTGTCCGGAATACAAGCCGCACCAGAGTATGCCACACCACCGACCCCCCCCCCCCCCCCCCCCATTTTTTGACACGAAATAACGTTACAGCCATGTACCCTATTTACCACCGTTAATTTGATCATCGGAGTATAAGCCGCACCCGCCCCCCCCCCCCTTTTTGGGGTGAATTTTGAGTGTTCAAAGTGCGGCTTATACCCTGGAAAACACTGTAGGGATTATTCTCTTGCCTTGGCCGGTCACTGGAGTCTGCTTTATGTGTACTCTCTGCGAGTGAGGAAGCGGTTTGCTATATACTCTGGTCTACTTGATAATTATATGATGATGCTGCACCGCTTACAACTGCATGGTTAACGACTTAATGTACATGTATGGGTGATGTTCTTTTCCCCAGGGTGTACCGGACTCCGACGATTCGCTGAACGACAGCCTTGGAGCTCTTGAAGACGGCTCCTACATTCATGGCACTGCATCTGTAAGCATAGTCACCGACCTACTGTTTCTCCAGTGCTACCCCAAGATCCATTTCCCTCTCTCTCTCTTCCTTGCTTTCACCCTCCCTTATCTCCCACGTATGCATATCTGTCAGTGTTAGGGACTTCACAACAGTCAAGTTTGCATGTAGGAATGCTCTTCAAAGTGCACCGTGTGTCATATCGAACCAGCTTTTGCTTGATTCAGTCATAATTTATTACTATACCCTATACTTTGAAAAGAATTCGGGTGGACACACCCATTCCCATAGCGCTGCACATCACATCCGAACCAGTTCCGTTATTTTTACAACGTTTCGGCACTTGGCCATCGTCAGGTAATAACAATGAAAAATATTGTTAAAATAACGGAACTGGTTCGGATGTGATGTGCAGCGCTATGGGAATGGGTGTGTCCACCCGAATTCTTTTCACAGATGAAGCTGCAGGAAGCCTCAGCCCTTCTTCAGACCCTATACTTTGTGTGTGATTTGATGAGTAGAAATGCCTTACTCAGCAGTTAACACACAGCGGTGGCCAAGATGATGGCATGGCCATACATGGTCTGACCAACCGGACTGGTTTGCCCAGACCTGTAATTTGGGAACATTTCTAAAGGAAACTGTGTGTCGTGTGCAGTTTTTTGGTGGTGCCGGGATTATTGGGTGGTTCAAATTCTTATCAGTAGTGTAGTCCGAGTGCATCAGGGGAAAGAGAGAGAATTCAAAGTACATGTATAGGGATGCAGTGAATGGGATTTCGGTCTTTGGCCAATTTATTGTGGGTCTGATCTACTGACCTCCCACCGCTTGGGAGCTGCATTTGCACCTTGATCCAAGAGCGTGGTGGCGTTCCTGCGGATGCGGAAAACTCGGCTGGAACCGTGATTTTTTTTGTACCGGAACAGTCACGGGCAAAGAGAACGTCCTGTGAAGGTCCACTGTACAAATTAGAGTGCAGGAGGATGCTATCCTCATTTTCTGATGCTTGTTTTTTTTCATGCTGACTTTTCGTCACAGTATCCTGCAAGCACCTCATCTCAACAAGCAACGGCTACCAATGGACTGTTTAGGTAGGTGTTTGCTGTGTACTACTTTTTTTAAGAATTCAGATGGGGAGCCAAGGAAAAATTACGTACACACTTGTAATATGCTGCGCTGCTTTGCACTATAGACGTCATGTACTCGAGTGCACTGTTGCATGCATACAGTACAGTAGAGCCTTGATTATCCGAACCCTTTCCGGCAGTTCAGGTGGGGTTCGGATGTGGGGCATGTTCAGATAAAGAGCGTCACAGATATACATCAATTGTAAGGCTCATGCTAGTACATGCACATGTACTTCCCATTGGATCATGCGTACGATTTTGTCCGCCGGCATGAATGAGTATGCGACTTGTCTAGACAGGGCCATGCATTCCTATCCCAGGGTTTCCTCGAACCATACTGTTACAACACTGGTATGGGCTTGCACGCATTGTGTGGCGTTGTCTGCGGCTAGGCTGGCTGGCACTCATTTGTTAGGTTCTTCTCGGCCACACTCGACTGTCTCAGGGCTGTTGGAGCAGGGTGTCGACAACCACTCTGGGCCATGCACTTACTCGTTTTTACATACTATGAGATCTCATGGCTTTCTTTCGGCCAGGTTATTGTGGCAAATTCTTTCATTAGAATCACTAGAACATGATACCCTTTGTTTGGTATTATTGTTGCTGGTTTTACCTAGGCCAAGCGGCTATGGTGATATGATGCAGAGGGATAGTCGTGTCACTCATGATCTGCATGCAGCGTCTACCCGGATCCTACCGTCACCATCATCTCTGAAAGACCCGCTGGGTGCCAGCCATCGGTTGCCTTCAGCTACCTCCGCCGCCGTCACAGCTCCGCACTTGCCGAGCTCTGGGTTATTTGCCCTGCCATCATCATCATCGCATGGGGGCATGCCGTCACCGAGTCACATGTCAACACACAGTCAGTCTAGCCTGGAGGCTTTTCACCGCACTTTACGTACTCAACAACCAGTGTCAACTAGGAACCAGTCAACGGCGGTGAGTGGCCAGGTGTCATCGATGCCAACTACCAACGTGTACTCATTGAATATCTCATCTGCTGGCGGCCGGTTTCGGGAAGGCCTCGCATCTCATCTCACTCAATACCAGCCTGGTGCGGAGCTGCCTGGCAAGTCTTCATCACTCACATCATTGTCGTCAGTCTGCACAGCTGATAGCCGGCGGAAAGCGACACTACCGGCAAGATCCAGCATCGTGTCTGACTCACTCGGCTCTGATCATTTCTCATTATCATCCCCCAGCACTGCAGCCAGGAGAGGCCGCCTGTCAGTCACAACCACTCGCCTACCAGTAAGTGTGATCTGTTCAACATGTGCATGCGCAGCATAGCTGTGTTTAGTGACCGTGTTAAGAGACCACCTATCGTATGAGACCACCTGCCGTATGAGACCATCTGTCTTGTCGCTTGTGAGACCAGTCAATTCAGGACCCAGAGAATATTCATTCTGCATACCTTTGAAGTTTGAACCTGTGTTGAAAGACCACCTGTTTGTACAGACGTGTATTCTGTGCATCATGTGGGTGGTTGCTAAACACAAGCTGCACTGCATGTGTCCTCCGGTGGCTCCATTGCCACTTGAAGGACTAAATTACTACAATATAGCTCCAAAGCACCCCTAGCATTGAGGGGAACCAAATTACAGGTCCGTTTAGCACAAGTATCAGCTGAGGCTTAAAACTTTGCTGTTCACTTGTGGCAGCTGAAATTTGATCCTTTGACAGTGCTGTAGCTTCTATAGCTTCTGCTACCACCAAGGCTTGATGCTACTGTCGCGGACATGGAAATCCAGTCGCATGACCGAGGCACGACGCTACTATCACTACAAAGTTGAACTAAGCTAAGTCCTTGACACCACAGTGCAACAGCAGTCCTGCAAAGGTGAATTCGACCTCTCGCTTTGTAGCTCAGCACATCTTAACTGTGCAGCCCCGGCTGCTCTCCATGCTCACTGGCCTTGGGTTGTGCAACTCGACTTCATACATGATTCTGCTTCCTACTACTAATGGAGGCGTTTCACGTCTATCACATGAACATAAGGGGGACAGCTATTTTGGTTCCAACTTCAGTCAAGCCCTGCGTCTATGGGTCACATGATGTTGGCCATGTTGGTTCCACTGTCCTCATGACATGATCACTTGCTACACAAAGTTAGTCATATGACACCTCTGAGATGTGAAACCACTCCCTACCTTGTTGTATGTTGCTTGCACTATGTTCACGTCCAAAGGGTACACTGCCACACCAAGCTACAGTTCCCAGCTCAGTTCCACATGCGGCGAATGGGCATCCGAGAACGGCGTCTGCGGTGGTGGACGCTGAACTCGCCTCCAGTGAAGACGAAAGCCTGGAAAGACTGCTTGCTGGTGCACAGGTATGAGGTTTTGTATTGCGACCATACACTCCTAGTGTAGAGAGGATTGCGATGATCAAATTTTGGTCTTCCACCTATGCGTCACCTTTGTGATTCTCATCCGTATCCCCTATTCCTACATACTCTAGTACATGTACATGCAGCATGTCATTTTCCGATTATCATTGACTGTTTTGTCTGGGCCGCACTGATGGGCCAATTCACTTACCAATGCCAAGGTTGTCAAGTAGTTTGAAAAAAAATAGAAACATCAGTAAAATATTAATGGTACGTTCTAATTAAAGCTACCTCTCCTTTCTCTTGTTGTCATCGTCATCGTTCTCCTCCTCCTCCTCCTTCTACTCCTCCTTCTTCTCCTCCTCCTGCCCTCTCTCCAATTTTGTTATCTCTTTCTTCTCTCTTCTTTGCTGTTCTTTTGTCCTATTCCTTCATCTGCTTTGTGCATGTTTTCCTGTATGTTCTGGCAGCCACCTGGTGATGCTGACGGCAGCCTCTCGTCGGTGCTTGATGACAGTGACAGCGGTAGGTATGCAGCAAAGTGACTGTATCTTGACTTTACTAGATATCTACGTCCGTAGTGTTTGCTTCAACTTTCACAGTGAACTTTCTTTTGTCATGAGGTATCACACTGTCATATTGTTGAAGGTGCTAAGAATTGTAAAAAAAAATGAAAAAGGAAAGGGACACAATTATGGATACGAGTTGAGTATAGAGAATTATATAGTAAGTTATTTTCACTTGGGATGTCTGTCCATTTCACTTGTCTCTCTCGCTCTGACCCATGCGTGCACATACTCCTCCCTTCTTTGCTGGTTTCACAGATTCAGTGGCCAATTTGCTAACATCTGCCCCACCGCCACGTCACATGCCGGCTTCTCCTATGCGCTCCGTGACATTGACATCGTCCAGGGGCTCTTCCACAGCAATGCACAGTGTCACGACCTCGGCAAAGGTAATGCACAGAATGCTTGTTGTGTATTCACAGTGTGCACTGCCACAGTAATCAATGCTACTACTAATCATCAACTCATTATGACCGATTTATTGGCTTCGTAGTTTTCGAGTTGATAAAGTCCCATTTTCGCAGGGGAAAAAACAGAAAGCAGATATCTCCTTTTAAAATCAGGGATACAGCCATTGGCCTAGCTAGTCGGGCTGTAGACAGGTTACTCACTATTCAATGAGCTAGCCCTGTTAGGCATTACATAATGTAGGGTTGGGTAAAGAGCCGATTTCGGAGCCGAACTTTCATCCAGTAACAGGTACCAAAAGCCTAAGTTTGGAGCCGATCGAACCCGAGAGGACAGAAAACATAAATCTACCCGCTACCACCAGCTAAAATAACATAAGACAGTGATGTTTGTAAAGAGCCTGAAGTGTGTCCTTTTCTGAGTATTATCGCATTCTTGTCGCAGAGGAGACAGTGGGAGTACTACATGTGGTATTTCTACATGTACATAATTGTATGGACTGTTTTTGTGATGCCATCAGCAGATGACCGAACCAGCTCCAAAGCCTGCAAAATGCTCTTGAATGTAGTTTTGTGTCTCTCCATTCTGTTACCCTTGCAGCCCACTGTTAACTCAACTCGCTTTGCTTCACTTGACAGTAAGCCAGCACACACTACCAGTGCCCAGTCCAGCTCCACGTCAGGCATCACGGCTACGGTAAGAAACGACAGTGTCTTCTCTTCTGGTGCCCCCGCTGCTGCGTCGCCTCCAGTGCACCACCGCAGGTCAGGTACTCAAGCTGACGTGAATTCGGTGAGCGGATTTTAGCAGGCATGAAGGATGTGTTGACACTGCAGGTCATATACACTAGGGATCTGCATGTACATGTGACAAGGTTTCTGGGTACACTGAGCTTGTATCTACAATTGTATAGAGATATTGCGATGACATCATCAGTTGAGATGAAAGTCTCGCCACAGCATGCTTGCAATGCACTAGCGACCAGGGACTGTCAAGACACCCTGATAGCGACCAGGGACTGTCAAGACACCCTGATAGCGACCAGGGACTGTCAAGACTCCCTGATAGCGACCAGGGACTGTCAAGACTCCCTGATAGCGACCAGGGACTGTCAAGACACCCTGATAACGACCAGGGACTGTCAAGACACCCTGATAGCGACCAGGGACTGTCAAGACTCCCTGTCATGTACATGTCCATAGCGCCCCTGATCAGCCTTCCAATGTATACTTAGCACCCGTAAACGATTCCGAAAAACTGCTGACGTGTCATTTTGACGTCCTACAGTCCATTCATTGGAAACTGGCACCCTAACTTTTTGGTGTCTCTCTCACATAGTTGTAGATATCGTGAAAACAACAGTACATCCTGCATTGTGTGACCCGTGCAATTACTCCTTGCCACATTTGAGGCCAGAAAAGTCCAAGAACAGGGAAATAGAAATTCAGCCAGGTTTTACAAGATTAGGACAGGTATGCCATGGCAAAATGTATGGAGAAGCAGATCCAAAACCCAGATTTTTGAGATTTAAAGTGGGCTTTGATCCTCAATTCGGCCCAAATCCGACTTTCAAAAGCCAGCGGGCCAGTTTCCGATGAATGGACTGTAAGTCGTCTTTCGCATAACCTCTACAGAGTCTAATTGATCCAGTTGTCATAATTATACTGCCTAGTCGTCACTTCCCAGCCCTGTGTAGTTATTGGTAATCCGAAAAACTTCCAATTCAAAGTATCAGTCCAGAAAGTGAACTGCCTGAAAAGAAAAAGGAAAATGCTAACCCCACCAGGACTCAAACCCAGAACCTTGCTTGTCATGAGCAATGCTCTCACCATCTGAAGTATGGGATCAAATTATGCTCTTTTCCCAGTTTGTCAAACTGTTGTTGCATGTGCTTGTGTCTTGTCTATCCGTTGCTAGTTGCTCCACACCACTCAGCTGGAGCTGGAGAAGCTGCGTGTTGTCCACCGTGCACACACGACGCAAGCGGAGATGACATCCTCGCAGCTGCACGACCAAGGTACCAATAGTATTGGGCACTCTGGCCTTCATGGCAGACTGAACGGATAACACTGTCAATATTTGATCCAAGTGTTGATAGTTTTAGGGTATTCAGTTAGCCTTTAAAAAAGACAAAAAAAACTTTGGCATTCACAACTTTCATTAGAGTTAATCAGACTGACCTTATTAACTGGGTCCAAGTCCTGCTGGGAAATGAAGGAATTTGGTAGGATGCATAGAGAAAATTGGTTTATTTCACAGGATATATAGTATCAAAATCTTGAAAGACGCTTCACGCAGCTTCATTGCACTTGAATAGTTTAAAGGTAACCTGCCCACACTCAAGAGAGCACTGCATTTCACACAATTTCATTAGAAGAATCGTTTCAACGTTTCTGTCTTCATGACCATCATCAGGATATAAAAAAATAAAGTAAAATAAATTTCACGGTTCAGGTGAGACTCGGCCAAAGGCACAGTTTTCCGCATCCGCAGGCACCACCCTCTTGGATCAAGGCGCAGATGCAGCTCCTTAGCAGAAAAAAAACAGCAGTATAAAGCAAGGAAACAAAGCGCGGTACCTAGTGAGAGCGCGCGTAGAAAAGTGCAAAGCACATCGTGGCGGGTGCATTACTACATGTACATGTACATGACAACACAGACGCAAACGGCGAAGAAAGTAGATATTGCGCTACAGCAGTGATACAAGCACAACTCCAGTCTCACACCTCCAGAGAGACGTGTAGAACCCCATGCCACTCGCAGTAAATAACAGTGATATTGATGCGGGCAGAACGCACAGGCCAGTATCCTAACATCCCATGCATGATGCTGTAGGTAACTGAGTAAGAAAGGTTATGTAGACCATGGTAGAATGTGGTGGGGCATACTCCATAAGAGTGGTAGCCCAGGTACGTGAAGGCATGCACTGCCCACACACATGTGCCGAGTGTATCACCCAGAACGCATGCTAGAAGCTAGTAATGTGGCCGCATAGGTGGGGTTATAGCAGGTCCCAGCCCCTGTTGTTGATTTCCGGGGATAGCTCCCTGATGTTGATGGCCTCTCGGATCCTCCTCCTGGGGCGGTCACGCTCAGAACCAAGAACTTGGATACCCGAGAAGGCTGTTGCTCCCAATGGTAATGTCTCTGATGAATGCTTGGCTGCAAAATGGTCACCCAGCGCGGTACCACTCACTGCGTTGCGTGAGTCATCGTTGTGCTCTCTAGTCACCACTACTTCATGAGCGTTGGTGCGGGCTTGGTCACCCTTGGTCGACCAGTCATATCGGGCTCTGCAAGCAGCGTTCGAAGACCAGCTTCACCGTTTCTCTGGTATGGGACCTTGAGATCCCCAAGACTCAGCCCAATGCTTGCGATTTTCATTGCCATGGTATTAGACAGTGCCTTGGCAGGGGACGCTGCCTTTCATCTCTTCAGCTAATATCTTGCACCGGAGGTGGCATGCGTGCACATCACAGGACGGTTGAGATATGGCACAGTGTACTACGTGCCTTGTCAGAATCTAGGCGTTTGTCACAGAGTTCAGACACGGCAATAACAACGTCAAGCGTATTGTGTGCATCATACCCCTGGGTGCCAACAAGCTGGCTAAACAGATTATCCTGGGTGTACACGACACAACCTGGAAGCGCATCCTTGATGGAAGGCAGGGTATGGATGAAGCCAGCAACTGCAGAAAGGAGTCTTGTGCCATACCTAATCTCTCCACTTGCTTGAACAGTAATTGGCAATCAAACTTGAGTAGAGTGTGTCCAAGCAGCAGTTTGACCGCGGAGCCCCTGCAACCACTGGATGTCTTGAACCTAGTGGGGGGCCAGCAGCAGGTAACGGCTCCTTGCATCTAAGGTGCTGTAGTCTCATCTGGCTATTGAACACGGTGACAATCGGGCTGATCTTCTCTGAGGCTTTAGGATGGATTGGGTCTTCAGGTACCGTGAACGTAGTGGTTGAAGGTTTTGCTGCCAGACTAGGCAGCAAGCTGAACAATCTCGGCACTGTCACTGAATCCTGTAGTTTCCAGGTCAAAGAACACCACATGTTATTGTCCTTGGACGCCTCCAGTGGCTTGTATAAACCAGGTCCAGCGGTTGTGGCGACATATGGTCATCAGATGGGCAGAGAGCGCATTCACAACCCATTCTGGGTGCCTTCTCACACCTGCAGTCAAAGAATACACAAGCAAACTATTCCTTTGAGCAACTCCCTCTGGTCTTTTTCACACACTGGATACATGAGAATACACTGCCGCAATACCAGACCTCGTACCAGTATAGACCTTATAGACAGATGCTAGTGATTTGCTGTTCTCCCCTCCAGAGTACATGTACCTTGAATAGCTCAAGTGCCTCAACTGCCAACTGCTTGCTAGATCGGAGTTGACTAAGCTCAAGCCTCCACCTCTTCACTGGCTTAGAGGACTTCCTTGGAGACTCCCTTTTTCGTTTCCGATTCACCGTTTGGCCCAACGTTTCAGTTTGCGTACCCGGGTAAAGCGCTGCCTCTGTGCACACGTTTGAGACATACGTGTAGCCGATATTCTGCTGTGCGACTGCTGCACCAGCCGGGAAGCCGAAGGAGCCAGATGATGCGTAGCTCGTCGTCCTGGTCTACTTACTGACTACTGGGTTATTGAAGGACTCGTTGGCTTGAGAACTTCCATGGTTAGCCAACTTGTTTGCACTTTCTGCCTACACCTACACACCTTGTGACGCCCTATTGCCATAGGCGATGATAGGCTTATTCAGCCGGGCAGGAATTCCGATGACGTTTGATGTCTCCACTTCTGCAGAACGACCGTCTGCAAGTGCAGCTAAAGGGCTTAGTGGGTGGAAAAGCCGGTGGAGAGAGCCGTTCAATGGAGAGCCGTGGACCTTCTGCCGTCAGACTTGTCGATCCTGTGCCATGGCAAACCACTGCTGTTGTGTTTTCTTTTCACTTGCATGGACCCCCTGTAGTTGGATTTCCCCTGTAGTTCAAATTGCCATGTAGCTGGATTTCTCCTGTAGCTGTAATTTCCCCTGTAGGTATAATTTCTCCCATAGCAGGATTTCTCCTGTAACTGGATTTTCCCTATACTTAGATTTTCCGCTGTAGATCGATTTACCCTATAGTTGGATTTCCCCTGTACCTGGATTTCCCCTGTAGCTGAATTTCTCCTGTAGTTGGACTTCTCCCGTAGCTAGATTTGAGTCCCCTGTAACAGAGATTTCCCCTGTAGCAGGATTTTTCCTGTAGCTGATTCAGTGCACGTGATGTATGTCACATAACCCATGCGTGTTGTGGTGTTGTACCTTGCAGTACGTCAACTCGAGCAGGAGCTGGCGGCCGTCAAACAAGAAGCAAGCACGTCAATGGATCGACTGCGTGCCAAGAGTCGCAGTCGCGTGAAGTCCGTGGAAGAGAAATGGCAGCAGAAGGTTAGAATCAATAATAGACACATGGATAGTGAGCCAATACTAATACCAGGGTGAATAATGAATGTGCTAACAGACAGCTAAGAGCTATAGCTGTGGTCCTAACCTGAATTCCTGCAATGGAACTTCACACAGCCTACATGCACAATGAAACGTCACCTCCAACTACCCTAGAAATCTGTGATTTCCAGCCAATGTACTGTCTACTAGTATCCAAGGTCAAATGACTGATATAGCATAAAGCGGCAAGGTCCTCAAGAATAGTAATTTATATCCCATAGTATGTTACATCCATGGTTTCACTGTTAGGATAGCTGTATCTAGAGTCAACATGCATGTATTACAGTACAAGTCATATCTACCGGTATACTCTATAGGATAGCTGTTACAGTCTCTGCAGATGTATTCATGCAGATGAATGATATCATTGCTGGTGTGATTGTGCAGCTCGATGACGTCATTGCTGTTATGATCGAGCACAGTTAGTATCGAGAAGCTCGTTGATGTCATTGCTAGCTGTGATCAATGATCATGCAGATGGATGATGTCATTGCTGTCGTAATTGCGCGGCTCGATGACGTCATTGCTTTGCTTATTGTGCAGCTCAATGATATCACAGCTCGTTGTGATTAATGGCATGCAGATGAATGATGTCATTGCTGTTGTGATCATGCAGATGAATGATGTCATTGCTGTTGTGATTATGCAGATAAATGATGTCATTGCTGTTGTGATTATGCAGATGAATGATGTCATTGCTAGTTGTGAGTCTGACAAGCTAGCGCTGCAGCAGCACCAAACCAGCGGCATGCAGCAGTTGCTGGAGGAAACGGAGCAACGGCTCAGAAAGGTGGAGGAAGAGCACAAGGAGCAGGCGATGGCTATGGTGAGTGCTGCTGTTCTTATTCACTGCTCCCATCACCTCTTTGTTACTTGTCTACATTCCGATAGATTCACCTCTGTCTAGTATCACGTTTATGCTTAAATTGATCATCCCATAAAAGGTAGTGGTAGCTCATTGTCCATTGTTATCAAGGCAGGCAGTGTTGGCTCATTGTCCATTGTTATCAAGGCAGGCAGTGTTGGAGGCCCTGGTGTTGGTCAGTTTGGCATATTGAGGGTCATGCTCGTCTCCTCTTCCCGTCGTACGTGCCACCCTATTCACAACTAATACTAAACACCAGGATGATATCTCGGGGGGGGGGGGGGGGGGGGGTCTTCTCGTAATCTTAGAATCAAGTTTGCAACCTTACGTTTGAAAAGCCGTACACTCCTATGCCACCCGGCACACTTCCGTTCATTCCAGACCGCGACCATATCGTCACTGGAAGGCAAAGTTGCCCAGCTTTCCGACGAGTCCGAGCAGGCCAATGTGCGCTACGTTAAGCTGCTACAAGAAAGGGTATGTGCTAGTAGGATATGCACTCTGCTGGCTATTGTTGGTGGCACTCTGTTGAGAGCGCCGCTGAAAAGCTCTACTTGCATGGATCTTGTACTGTGAGTGTTTCTGGCTGCACTGAAGTGTATTCCGTTTCCTTGAAGCAGAACTAGCTTGTTGTTCACACGACTGGATATGATTGTCTTACTGTAAAGGAGTAAATTTTGGCAACTTGCTTTCTCTTTCCCATATGTGTTACTCTAGATGCAAATATTACACAGCAATGAATCAAACAAGTCTCATTCCGCTGTTACTCCGAGTTTCGTGTCAGAACACTTCATCATACAGCATATGCTGTCTGATGAAGTGTTCTGACACGAAACTCGGAGTAACAGCGGAATGAGACTTGTTTGATTCATTGCTGTGTAATATTTGTATTACTTGCTCTGTCCAGTGGACATTGAGCACTGTAAGCAGCCTAGGGACTTTAGACAACTGTGTTACTCTAGATATGTAGCTGGTTAGGCGAGTTGGGGGAGGGGGGGGGGGGTGCATGACTAGGTAATTAGCCATACACACTGTCCGTATTTGCCTCCCCTACTACATGTACACATTTCCCAGATGCTTCTCAGACTCCTGCTACGGTCTGTCGCCACTCTGCGGCCCCTGATTCTGTCTCGCTATCATTATTCTTACTTCTGTCCTCCTCGTTGGTGCCTTTCAGACCGCACTCTCGACCCAGCTGCAGTCAAAGCAGGCGCAGTGTGATGAGTTAACTGGCAGGTGCCGGACTTTGGAGCAGCAGCAGTTCTCCACCAAGGAGTCGCAGCAGGCTGTGCTTGAAGAGCTCCGCCAACAGATGGATGAGAACCTACTGAATACCCGGCATGAAGCTGGCCAAGCTCAGGAGCAGGTACTGACTGTAGATCATAATGCTGTGGTGATGTGTTCTTCCCCTGATGATAGCCGCGGAAAAGCAGGTGTTGATGTGCCTTGTGTCCCGATAAGAGTGACTAGGAATGGCAGTGTTTTCCCGGCCACGCCGTAATATCAATGCTGCACATCCCTGGATGCAAGTAAACTAATCAGATGAGCCTGTACGCAAATCAGGAACTGTTTTGGGAATAACCCTGGAATGCTGTGATGAACTGTTGCATGCTCCTTCCCAATTTCTGTTACACCCCCCCCCCCCCCCCCACGCACACACACAAGCACACACACACTTGTACTTGTACTTGTACTTGCTCACTGCCAAAACTGGTCACACACACACACACACACACACACACACACACACACACACACACACACACACACACACACACGCACACGCACACGCACACACACACACACACACACACACACACACACACACACACACACACACACACACACACTGAGCAGCACTGGTGCTTCTACAGTAAAGTGAACTGGTGCCCTAGCCGTGAAGTATTCAGTTTGATTTACAAATATTGACGAAGAGGTATAGACTTGGGCTTGGTGTGAGCCTGAGGTTGTCGAGGTCGGCATGTGCTGATATTGACGTCGGTGTTCTGCTATGAACCTGTCATTCATTTAGCTGCAGGAACACATTCACAGGTTGCAGCAAGACCTGGCGTTGACAAAGGATTTACTTGGCACTGCCCAGCATCAACATTCTTTACAAGTACAGGTAAGGAGGCACAACACATAATTGTAGCAACTTTGCTGATTGGGTTGCTTACGAAAGTTTTTGATAGGCATCACAAGTGCCCATTCAGCCGCAATCAGTGCTCTCCCACCGCTCCTTCCAGGCTTTGACCTCCCAAATTGCAATCGGGATCTCTCGGGTCTGGAAAGCAGTTTTGTTACATGATGTTCATTTACATGGTGTTAGCAAGCAATCAACGGAGAATCCCAGCAGGGCCTTTCCCATGTTACAAGGGAAAATGCACTGATGCAAGGGCAACAAATGGGAGAGCCTGGCATTCAGAGTCAGGGGTGGGACAGCCTGGCACTGACTAGCAGGGATAGGAAAGCCTGGCACTGATTGGCAGGGATAGGAAAGCTTGGCATTGACTGGCAGGGATGCCTGAAATAGGTTCAGCGCTCCTTGAAGAAAAGCGAAAAGAAGGAGAGCAATTCCTGGTGATGTGCAGAGCGAGCATGGTGGCCAATATACTGATGAAGAGAACAGGACATCGCAATGCCTGCGGCAATATTCTTTGATGCCCCCCCCCCCCCCTCTCTCTCTCTCTTCCCTGTTTCCCTCTACTGCGGTTTTGATGTTAGGAATTGACAAACGAATCAAAGACCAGCCAAGAACGTCTTCAATCCAAGCATGAACTTGAGGTGAGAATGATTGCCATGGTCTGCACCCGCCTGATGTTGCGTTAAGTTGCCTGATTTCGTATGATTTAGTGCATAGTTTTTTTCTCTCACAATGATACACACACACAGCACATGCGCTGGTTCATTATCTTCTTTCTTGTTCGAGTTTGTGTGATGCTTTGAGCTCTTCTGTGGTTGAGTATGTTGGCTCCATGAGTGGCATGCGATTCCGAGTTTTGCCGGCACAGTCACTACTAAAAGTTGATCACTGGTGACCGTAGGCAATGCTCTCAGAACACAGCAGACCTACGGTGTGTCCTGTCTTGCGGAGCGGCTAACTGATCACCCCCCCCCCCCCCCCCCCCACACACACACACACCACCACCACCACCACCACTCACTCACTCTGTCACTCTCCTTCCCGACGACCGTATGACCTGCAGCTACACAGTCTGAAGTCAGAGCTGGAACAGCGACTATCGGACACTCGCACACAACTTCAAACGGCTCAGTCCATCATCACGTGAGTACATTCTATGGTCTCTTTTTAATCCAGCACTTTATAAACCGTCACCCTCTATATTCCAGCACAATTTTCAGTAACCAAAATGTCCTCTTCATGCACATTGCAGCAGTAAATCAGATGTTTTCAATCCAGCACGTTCCTTAATCCAGCAGAATTGCCGAAGCACAAATGGTGGCGGGTTATAAAGGCACCACTGTACATGCTTTGGTCACGGCTTGCATCAACATTGTGTTGAGCTGCGATGAGAAAGGAAACAATAAAAGATTGTTTGCATTTGAGGTGTAAGTCTTGCATGGTTTTCTGATGCTAGCTTATCTGATTTCGGGATTTGGCAAAAAAAATGGAGCTCTGTTTCCACCCGGGATCGAACCGGGGACCTTTTGCGTGTTAGGCGAACGTGATAACCGCTACACTATGGAAACCTGAGTTGGTATTTGGTCTTACTAAGCTAGGTCTTGTCATAGACACAGAAGGAGATCTCTCTCTCTCTCTCTCAGTTCAGCTAAATCGCTAATGATTGTGTTGAATCATATGCCCCCAATGCTGCTTGGCCGCCTAGGAACCTGTTAGAAATGGAGTACATGTATGTTGGTACTGGACATGGGACAGATCACCACGGTAGCTACGTCATCCAGCCTACATTCTCAATCCGAAAACAAGCAGCCTGAATGATTTGGTTATGTGTGTGTGTGTGTGTGTGTGTGTGTGTGTGTGTGTGTGTGTGTGTGTGTGTGTGTGTGTGTGTGTGTGAGTGAGTTCACGGCTCGAGCTACTCATCTCTGATCGCAAAATTGCTACCACTGGCTAGTACTACTTCCTCCAGAAACAAAACAAACTTGGTGACTTTCTTTATCCACATCCTAAGTTGTCACTGTGATAAAGAAATTGGGTTCATAGGAACAGAACCAGCTCAGCAAAGTTAGTGGATATACTTCCCTGCAACACGTACATTATTGTACAAAAACTTGGCAACGCTTGAGTAGATGTCGGAGCTTGTATGGCCCGCTTCCGCAGAACTCAATTCGCCAGAACAGACAGGTCTATCAAAGTCACGACGTTATTGTTTCCGGAGGAAGTAGTCCAGCACAAAGGCCACTGCGGCTTACCTGGTTGATTCGCATTCGCATGTGTATTGGTCTAGTGCATTTGGACATTTGCTGTAGTCAATGTAGGCAGTGTTTCCCATTTTCAAATGCGGCAGTGACAAGGAAGAGAAGGTCCGTGACTTACAAGCAGAGTGCACTGCTACTCAAGAGGATGCTCAGCGCTCACTGGACACATTCAAGCAGAGCATGGAGTCGACGACGGCCAAGGCCAATGAAAAAATCACTAAACAGGTAAGACATGGTCACGGACTGATTTGTGTCAGATCTCCGCAGACAGCCGTTCCGTCTTGCCGGCTTTGGCTATGTGATTGCGGCTGAGCAATCCCACGAGCCCCTTGGCTCACGGTTTTTGGTATACATGTACACATAGGTACTTGGTCTCTGGATACCTAGCTTTTTATTTATTTTTATACTGAAATACACAGTCCAGCAGAGAACGGAATGGGAAGACAGAACCAAAGGGGAGCTACTTCAACCGCTGGGTCTTCTCAGTGGAGTTCGGAGTCACTGGCCGAACCGATCGCAATTACTAGGTCCAGTGAATAAAAAAAGCCAGTTTTATACCGGCTCAAAGCATCCAAATCAGAGTGCTCTAACTGCGAGAAACACAGTGAATTCTGCGCAAGGTCAGTAACCTAGACACCAACCATACAGACTGCTCAACTAAGCCGCAGGGTTATGGAGAGTAATGCCGATAGGTACATACTTGCATATTGAAGACTCATGGCCGTGTGTACGGATACTGGGTAGGAGAATTGCAAAAAACAATGCTGTACACGTGTACTGTATGTGTATGTTTCTTGTTGCTAGATGGCAACAATCAAGAATGACCTAGAGCAATCGAAATCAGCTAGGCAGCAACAAGCAAAGGAGTTCCGCCGACAGAATGAGCTGCAGAAGCAACAGCACGAGGCAGAGGTAGGTTGCAAACGCCTTGTCACCCAATGCTGGAGCTACTTGTGGGCAAGTCGTCACAGGGTTTGTTTCACTGCGGTCCCCTTCACTGCAGGCCCGGCTGCAGCACACTGCTCACCTTTCTTTTCTCTCTGTGCAATGAAACAATCTCCATGCGCGCACTAAGCACCAAGCACCAAGTACCGAAAAATACGAATATCTAGAGCAAGAGAAGATAGTGAAGTACATTGGCAAGCCTTTGGTATGATAGATGACTTTGTATAGTTTCTCGTCCTGCAGATCATGAAACTCCAGGCAGGTTTTGAGCGGGAGAAGGCAAGTCTTATCGAAGACCATCAGCAGCAGTTCTCCACTCAGCTAGAGGAACGTGATCGTGAGAGGGTAAGGTCCACTTGGACATGTGAGCCAAACTGCTAAGACTGTGTGTTGCCCGTACAAATGACATTAGTCAGTCAGCCTTAGTGAACTGGACAGATGCATCACGGATATGACAAAAGGGGCTTGGGATCATCTGGTGCATTACAATGTTCCAGTACAGTATATGTATTCCACACTATTACATGTACTTCCTCCGCGTCATCGAAATTGTCGCAGTTTGACTAGTGACTTGTCACTTGTTACTGACAACTCCATAAACTAAGCCATTCGAAACTTATTACAGAGTATGATAGTCTGAAGACTAGAGTAACGTTCTAGGACAATTGGACTGAGAGTTTTCATGCAGAGATGAAGTCCTCGTCGTCGCTGATGTCAATGGACGCAAAAATATCGTTCCCAAATATTTCAAGGAAGGTTGAAAGTTGGTCGCGCCTCGTCTCAAACGCTTTGACTTTCTCCACAGAACAAGAACTGCTATGCTTGTCGTCTGCTAGCTCTGGATGATTTCTACTTCACCACCAACGAAGCCTAGTAAGAATACACGATCGTTGCGAGGTCGGTTGATTACCGTCGGCGGAATCACCTCGGAATCACCTCGATCTTGAAAATACTGAACCTTTTTTTAGCCGTGGCATGCCCACAGCTCATGCAGGTAAGTGTAGTATCACGTCCAGCGCGCCCTCTTTTTCAGCACTGGTATACCATGGTACGGCACCTGCGCGTGCATCACTAGCACTACGTGTAGAGTCTACACGGCTCTTGCAGGTACAATCATGTACTAGTAGTAGTACTGAGTGTCTCAGCCAGAGCGACAAATTTTATCGCTGTTGCAGGCATTTAGTTTGCCGACCCCTCGATGTTTCTCCAAGCGCTGCCACTTGTTCCACGAAGTCATTCTCACCCCAGCTAAGGTAAAGCAGTGATGGGGCTTGAGTGAATGGCCATAAGCACGAGAAATGTGCAGGCTGCAACACCTGACTGATCTCAGCGAGTCGAAATTACCAGCGCAGCGACATCAGCGAAGAAATTGCGTCTAGTTCAAAAATTCCAGCTTCCAATAACAGAAAATAGAACTTTGCCGTCACCCTATACTGATGACTATCGCCTATGTCCGATCCCTTGCCTCTGGTACGAGTGCTGGTGAGTAAATACCGCATTTTACATCAAAAGTCAAACTGCGACAATTTCGATGACGCGGAGGAAGTAGTAGGCATGTGACTGCTCTGACTCTTCATAGGGGCAAGGGTTGCTCACGGGGACTTTGACTGTTCATAGGGACTCTGACAGCTTTTAGGGACTCTGACTGCTCATAGGCGCGAGGGTTGCTCACGGGGACTTTGACTCTTCATAGGGGCGAGGGTTGCTCACGGGGACTTGGACTGTTCATAGGGACTCTGACTGCTTTTAGGGGCTCTGACTGCTCATAGGAATTCTGACTGCTTATAGAAATTCTGACTTCTCATAGGGGCTCGGGTTGCTCACGGGGCTCTGACTATTCATGGTACTCTGACTGCTCATGGGACTCTGACTACGAAATTGTAGCTCTGAGTATTAATGGGGACTCTGACTGATCATCGGTACTCATACCACTCATAGGGACTGCCCGCTTGTAGGTAGTGACTGACGGTACGGACTCTGACTACTCATTGGGACTGACCGCTTATTGGAACCCTGTCTGCTAGTAGGGACTTGGGCGGCTCACTGCGACTGTGGCTGTCTGTAGGGACTCTGACTGCTCATAGGGACTCGGACTGCACATGGGGACTCGGACTGGTTGAAGGGACAGTGGCTGATTGTAGGGACTCTGATTGCTCTAAGGGACTTTGATAGGTTGTGGAAACTCTGACTGCTCGTAGGGAATGTGATTGCTCATAGGGAATGTGACTGCTCGAAGGGATTCTGACTGCTCATAGGGACTGACTGCTCATAGAGACTCTGACTGCTCAGGCCAGCCGGAACCGGTCCAGTTGGTCAGGTAATTGCTGGCACCAACGCATGTTCACTACTGAGGATGTCGTGTTTATCGCCATATCATACACGCTGTATGAAAGGCTATAGCATGATCAGACCAATAAAAAACCCTGCTTCCAGTGGTTCTGCTGCTCATAGGAACTCTGCGTTGTGGTTACATGACCGTTGTGCGTGTGCCTCTGCCTGCTGGTCATGTGGGTGAATGCTTATAGGGACTATGGTGGCCTATGGCAGGTGTGACTTCGTACAGGGTGGCGGACTGCTTGCAGGGTGTGCCAAATTGTGCACAACCTCTGATGTTCCACACGGTATATTGTGAAATGTGTATCAGAGCGTAGTCAGACTGATGATCATGCACGGGGAAGAGTACTAAAGGGAACATTACTGTGTCCCTTATTGATTTACACATTTCTGAATGTGTTCCCTCTCTCTCTCTCTCTTTCTCTCTTTCTCTCTCTCTCTCTCTCTCTCTCTCTCTCTCTCTCTCTCTCTCTCCCTCCCTCTCTCTCTCTCTCTCTCTCTCTCTCTCTCTCTCTCTCTCTCTCTCTCTCTCTCTCTCTCTCTCTCTCTCTCTCTCTCTCTCTCTCTCTCTCTCTCTCTCTCTCTCTCTCTCTCTCTCTCTCTCTCTCAGGAATCATCTCTGGCTCGACTCCGAGCAGCCATTGCTGAGAGTGAATCCAAGATGAAGTTGCAGAGTGAGAACGACTTTGCTGTGAGTGACTGGTGGTTACATGGCATAGTGTTAAATGGTGGTGGAAGCCTTTCTGGTTATCTCCCAGCAAACACACATATACACACACACACACACACACGCACACACACACACACACGCACACACACACACGCACACACACACACACACACACACACACACACACACACACACACACACATACATACATACATACATCCATACATACATACATACATACATACACAACCCCCTATATGACCACATTCACTTTAGCATTGATTAACAGTTATGCGATATGTTCAAGTGTCCTAGTCTCTAATTTGCTTATGTCTGTGATGTAGTATGTAGATCACATGGTCTAGGTGTTTCAAAGTTGAGATTGCCTTCGTGATTTATCGGTGCCAATGGGTGGGTGCGTTTTCGTGTGTGTGTGTGTGTGTGTGTGTGTACGTCTGTGCACGTGCCATTGCGTGTTTGCACACATGTACATGGTGTGTGTGTGTGCACATGTATGTGTATGTGCGCGTGCGCCCTTGCATGTGTGCATGCGTGGTGTGGTTGTGTGTATGTATGTTTATGTGTGTGCGTGTGTACGTTTGTGTACGTGTATGTGTGTGTTTATGTGCATGCGTGTATCTGTGTATGTCTATGTGTGTGTGTGTGTGTGCATGTGTGTTGTACACATGCCCTGTTCATGTATGTCTGCATTGGCTCAGGTGATCCGAGATTTAGAAGAACAACTGCAGCAAGCTAGATCGGAGGTAGGAACGCTACAGCCGTGCATGGCCATACTTAAATGGATGGGACTTTCCCTAAGGCTAAATTCATGATTTAGTTGTATAGAGTGCTTTCACTGACATCAGTCACATGACCATACCGGACAGCTATGTTGGTTCCACCTCCACTCAACCCCTGCATCTATAGGTTACATTTTTTTTTTTTTAATGTTTATTTGAATTCGGATAGCTCAACAGTACAGAAGTACAACTACAAAGCAGGCCCGTAGCAGCCCCATTTTGGTTGGTCCGGCAAGATCCGACTTCGATGCTCCCCCCCCCCCCCCCCCCCCCCCCCGAGCCCACACTCATACATATGCCGGTACATGTACAAAATTTAATGTACATGATTGTACATACATGTACATGTACATGCATGTAATCGTGACCATGCAGAGTGACATAGGGCGAGAAAAGGAAGAAGGACGTTCGGCATGAGTCAGGAAAAAGGGCATCAGCATGTTGTGTCCGTCCAAACAGAACTTGTTGAAGCCTATGAAGGCATAGCAACCGTATCTAAATGCACATGTGATAAAAGAACCAAAATGGACCTTTGGAGGAGGAGAAAGGGTATTGCAATGGAATATCTTTGATACAAACCCTATCTAGAAAGAATTGGAGGAAGAAAAGAATCAATACATTTCAGGAAGTACAGAGTAGGAACATTCACGGGCACGACTGTCCACATGACCTTCAGCGGGGTCAAACTCTTGAAAGTGATGACATGTAGGTCTACTACCGGCACTACTATGTACTACCTCTATGCTACTTATTGCACACATCCTCATCAATGGTACCGGGTGGACATCCTGAGCTGCTCACATCTGTGAGGTCCCGCTTTTTTTTTTTTTTTGGTCGAATATTGGTCCGGCAGCTGCCGGACCTGCCGGACCGCCTGCTACGGCCCTGCAAAGAGTACCGAATAGAAGGCACATGATGCCAGCCACGGTGGTTCCACTGTCCACATGGCATGATCACTTTCTACACAAATTTAGTCACATGACAAACTGATGTGAACACCACTCTACATCTGTCATGATTTCATAATCTGCTTTAATTTAGACTCAGGTGGAGAGGCAAGGATTAATTTATAAGAAGAAAAGAGGGCCAAAGAGCTACAGGTTACGCTATATTATCCACTAACACCACCCGTTACTTTACAATCAGCTCATGCGATAACAGTTAGGTGCAGAACGTCTGTACCGTTGGGCAGTGTCGTGCAATGTTATCGCATGAGCTGTGATTGTAAAGTAACTGGTGGTCGCATAACTTGTGCCCACATTTTTCCATGCTACAATTTTATTCCTTGGCTCACCATCTGAGTTCTTATATGTATGATTAAATTATTGTCTTCACGTCGATTGTTGCCGTATGCAGATCACACAGACAATAGCCCAGTGCAATTCACAGTTACTGGAGCTGAAGCACCGCAATGCCGGTGAGCAGGAGAGATGTAACAGAGAGATGGAGAATACTGTAAGTACTACGTACTGTGTACTGTGTGTGTGTTTTTTTGTTTTGTTTTGTTTTACTAGCAAACACAGCCCTACTAATAATCAGGGGAAGAGGAAAACTTAAATGGCACTGGACAACAAGACAAAGGGGAGTAGGGGCGATGTGCCGATGTGGTTGGCGAGGCTCATCCGACCGGAGGTCTCGGAATCATAGCCTACGACCAGGCATCGATAGGAATGCAGCTAGGGAGGGAGGGAAATCAAGTGAGAAAGAGAGAGAGAGAGAGAGAGAGAGAGAGAGAGAGAGAGAGAGAGAGAGAGAGAGAGAGAGAGAGAGAGAGAGAGAGAGAGAGAGAGAGAGAATGTGTGTGTGTGGGTGTGGGTGTATGTGTGTGTGTGTGTGTGTGTGTGTGTATGTGGGTGTGTGCGTGTGTGTCCGTGTGTGTGTGTCCGTGTGCGTGTGTGCGAGTGTGTACATCTATACTGGCGTGTATTTTCCACTGGGCCTGTGATGGTACCATATTTGGGATAAGTGTACCTGTATTGTAGGCCCGAGTTTTAGATGATGCCAGCATGTTTCCTGCTTTACCCCACACACAGGCAAATCGCCTTCGTTCTGAAGTGTCACATCTCCGTGCCAAGCTACAGCAGGAGCATAGTGCTGAGATTGACGAACTGCTTGCTAAGGTAAAGTGCCGTCTCGGACGCTTGTGTTTGTGCACGTGTCACAGTATGTGTATGCCTGACTGTGCGTGCACATGGGCATGTAAGCAAATACTAGTATGTTCATGCGCGCGTGTGTGCATGCCCACATGCTACAATCCTTGGGTCTCTATTGGAGCAGTTTTCAGCAATGCCCAACTGCAGCCAGACAGACACAAATACCACTTTTCATACAGCAGAGTATCCGTGACCGTCACACTAAGTGCTCTACTGTTGCTTGACCATTTCTGTGTGTACGGTGGATATAGACAAATAATCGTCTACAACTTCTGGAAGCAGACTACACGGGAAAGGTTGCATCTATCTCCAAGGTAAAATCGATATTCAAGTGCATTGTACCCTGCCTGATTCATCAATCATACCTAGGGTTCTTACTAGTGTTGAAACGAGCGTATCTATAACAAACAAGCGATCAGTTCCACTAACGAGCAAGCTATCGAGCGAGCTAACGAGTTTCATTGATGTGGCAAATATGATTTTTTGAACTTTTTTTCTAAATTCGATTTTTTCCAGCTGGTTCAGATATCACCGCCGGCATTTGGGGTTGCTGCTGCTTCACTTCGAACTGCTGTTTGGTGTCGAGATGTCTTTTCAGCGCTGTCGTTGAGCAGCCTTTGTAAGAATAGACCCTTTCGCAACGATTGCAAGTAGCCCTGTTCTTCGCTGCATCGCGGGAGAAAACTTCCAAACGACTCAGCGTAACTTTCACTCGAATGGAGAGGTGACTGAAGCATATCCTTCGACAGGTCAGCAGATGCGGAGCAAGACATCAGTAGAGTCCACCAAAGCTGCAACGACAACTGAAACAACTCAGTGTCGTGCAGGTGTCACTGTAACTGCGAGTGATTTTCATTTTGCGCGGGACTCTTGATCGACCAGGGAGTCGTAAAATATTCTACGACTCCCCGGTCAACATGTACTGCCATGTGTACGGAGTACGGTGTACGGTGTTCGTTAGTGCAAACGAGCTGGCCGCACAAACGAGCCGAGTTTCTGGCGAGCGAGCTAACGAGTACCCGGTGAGATCGTTTCAACACTAGTTCTTACCAGGACAAAAATGTTCGGTTAACGTAGGAGTTAACCGTTGTTAGCAGTCACGTACCATTGCTTCGCTGTTGGCCTTTATAACGGGTTGCATGACCCTCCTTACGTGTGTGTACAATCTTGCTCTCTCTACATACTGCCGTGTATCATAGACATCACATGCCCACGCTCTGCGCATGCGCAGATTTCCTGTGCACACAACAGAGCTTGCTGTCTTTCCAGTTTCCTTGCCTGCAGTCAGCTTTCAAATTCTGACCCACCCTCCTCATCCCATTTCTTACTCTTACACTACACTCCACATATTTTGAAACACACGGATGCGGGCACTCCTCCATAACTGGCCTCTCGCGCACTACTATTAAACTCGCATGGGTCATAAACCGCTCCTGCTCAACGCAGGCCGACCCACCAACTCGCATGGGTCACAAACCGCTCCTGCTCAGCGCAGGCCGACCCACTTGGTCATATACAGCTCCTGCCCTCGGTAGGCCGACCACACGATTTGTTAACGCGCACTCAAATGAGGCCAGCTACTCTGCCCGACATTCCCATTCTTCCAAACTCACTCTCCTGTCTTTTGGTGTGTCGCGTCCTGCACGCGTGTGTGTCTACTCTATACTCTAGCATGATGATCGAGTAGAATGTTAATTGATACTATGATGTGGGGGTTGTTGTAAAATGATGTGTTGTTTTCCTGTGTGATAGCATTCCCCAAACTGTCTCGCCTAGTCACATGCATGTGTGATATGAGCATGCGCGATGTTGTAGTCGAGAGTCCTTTTGTCAGTCTTCTTGTTCGTCTCTTTGAATGTAATCTTCTTTTCCGTCATGTCGTAGTCCCTGGTTTCCGTCATGTCAATATAACAATGTAAACAAACTAGTCTTGTCCTTTGTGTCCTGCGTCCCGGGGAACGGAATGGCTGTGATTCCGTTGCAGAGTGAGAGTGGGGGTGGGGCGGTGGTAAGACTGCACAGAAGAGTATGGCAGCGATGCTAAGTACAATTGTCCGGGCACCCTATGCCTACTCATGTCTACTTATTCAAGTCGTGTTGACCTTGGATACACGGTACCGGGCTTGGGTAAATCAGTACAGATCTGTATGGTTCTGGGAGGTATGCTCTGAAATTCATTGTCATGCATCTGCCCCCAAAGGAGAAAGGCTCCGATTATCAGGAGAGTGGTCCTCCTTCCTGGGAGTGCCCACTACAAGCGTAGCAGGGTGCTGCATCCTCCCTTCCACCCTCCTTTGACCTGAATCCTGATTGGCCATCGTGTGCATTTCCATCTGGAAGAGAACGCTGTGTGTTGTCTTAAATGCACCTTTGTGCCATTCTAAGGAGAAGGTCTTTTCCTTTGCATTTGTCTCCATTCTGAACTTTTTGGTGCGATCATGTCCTTGCCAACAGAGTAATCAGAAGCTTCAGAAGGAGCTGCGGCAAGCAAAGTCGGAACTTGACAAGTAAGCAGTGCGGTGAATAGACTGTGGCTTCTCATGTGAATCATGTGACTGAAATTGTGTTGAATCGTGATCATGGCATGTGGACAGTGGAACCAACATGGCCCACATCGTAGGACCTATTGATGCAAAGGGTTGAGTGGAGTTGGAACCAACATGGCCCGCATCATGTGACCCTTAGATGCAACGGGTTGAGTGGAGTTAGAAGTCACTTAGAAGGTAGAACCAACATGGCTGACATCATGTGACCCATAAATGCAAACGGTTGAGTGTGTTAGAACCAACATGGCTGACATCATGTGACCCATAAATGCAAACGGTTGAGTGTGTTAGAACCAACATGGCTGACACCATGTGCCCCATAAATGCAAACGGTTGAGTGAAGTTAGAACCAACATGGCTGACATAATGTGACCCATAAATGCAAACGGTTGAATGAAGTTAGAACCAACATGGCTGACATCATGTGACCCATAAATGCAAACGGTTGAGTGAAGTTAGAACCAACATGGCTATCCCGTAAGACGGTCATGTGGTAGACGTGAAACCGCCATATTCGGTGACTTTGATGATGCGCCGCTCCTGGCCACCATAGGTCTATCATGCACTGCTACTGTGTGTACGTACATGTCGCAGGTAATGAAGTGTCAGGTACCGGTTACATAGTTACCAATGTACTATGACATTGTTATTACCCGACAGGTTAGTCCGAGGGTCATACCGGAGGGTCATACGTTGGGCTATAAATACATTATATTAACGTATTTATATTGCGTTTTGAATTTGTTTTGATTTGCCAGTAATCCTTCTGAAGAGATGGCCACGAAAACATTCAAGGAACAAGTGTTATATACATGAAAACAAGTGTTGCTAATGCCAGTAATGGTGTTTGTACTGAGTGCGCAGCTTACTCTATTTATTGCGCTAATAAACTTATAAAGTATCATTTTTGGCAGCCCTGCACAATAGTACGTCATAGATTGGCCGTAGTCCCCGTCAGCAGCGGATCCAGCGATCTCTACAGTACATGGGGGTTCCAGTAGTCAAAACTGAATAGCTGATACATGTACATGAACACGCATATGGTTGCCAGTAGTACATTTACGAAATTTAGGGGGTTCCGCGGTACCCCTGGAACCCCTCCTGGATCCGCCCCTGGTCCTTGTGACCGTAGCTGCATACCGGTAACATAATATTACTGCTGGGGTATGTGTGTGTGTGTGTGTGTGTGTGTGTGTGTGTGTGTGTGTGTGTGTGTGTGTGTGTGTGTGTGTGTGTGTGTGTGTGTGTGTGTGTGTGTGTGTGTGTTATAATCATGTGTAAATCCCCCGGTGTTGCTCTCTCCGGTTGAGCAGCCCATGAACTCATCCACTACACCACGCACAATACCCTACATCCACTTCCAGCGCAGGTGTCTAGAGATCCGCCGCGGGGGAAAGGGGGGGGGGGGGGTGCTCACTGATATGTTGGTTACAGTAGTAACAGAGCAAGTGCTCCTGTCCGTGTATTGCTGCAGTGAGCGTGCAAGGCACGAGAGAGAAGAGGACTCACGGGACAATCGTCACAGCGAAATGGTCGCTGCCCTCCATCAGCAACACGATACTGCACTTCAGGTACGGCCGCGTAGCTACACGTCGACTATATCAATCCATGTACTGGGTACAACCATGCTGTCCGGCTTCCCAATTGCAGACACCCGGATACCCAGAGGACCTGGCCAGACACACCCTGTGTGTAGTATCCTGTACATGGACACATACCAAGTACTGATTACAGATTAGTACATCGCTTCTTTTTTTTTTACAACGCGAAGGTGTATTTAATCTGGGGTGTCCTTTTGAGAGGCATCTGCTAAGGCAGAATCCACAGTATATGCATCATGACGTGTGTGTGGTGGTGGTGGTGGTGGTGGTGGTGGTGGTGGGGGGGGGGGGGGGGGGGGGGGTGCGTGCTGTGAGTGTTTGACACTGTTTATGTACACGTGTGTTGTGTGTGTGTGTGTTTGTGTTCATATGTGTGCATGTACCCTTGTGTGTTTGTGTACATGTGCATGTGCATGTTTGTGTGCTGTGTGCACGAGTGTGTGTTTGTGTGCTGTGTGCACGAGTGTGTGTTTGTGTGCTGTGTACACGAGTGTGTGCTTGTGTGCTGTGTGCACGAGTGTGTGTTTGTGTGCTGTGTGCACGAGTGTGTGTTTGTGTATCCTTGCGTTTCATCTTCTTCTATTTCCCTAGACCTTGCAGCAGGAAGTGGACTTGCAGCGCAATAGGGTCCATCACCTGGAAAAGAAGATTCGACACCGCTCACTCCAGGAGGAGGAGAAGGTAAAAAAATGTGTGTGTGTATGTGTGTGTGCGCGCACACGTGCTCTTCGTGCCTGATGAGTCACACCCAGGCGCGTGCCCCGTATGGGTTCCTGGGTGCCCGGAACCCCCCTTTTTTTCGCTCAAAATGCAGGAGTTTGCTTCATTTTTTGAAAATTGTCCCGGGGGAGGCCCCCGCCCCCCCCCCCCTTGAAGGGCACCGGCGCATGCTCCTGTCACTCATGTTGCTATGGAGCTCTTCGTGCCTGAAGAGTCACACCAATGTTCCCATGGACCTCTTCGTGCCTGAAGAGTCACACCAATGTTCCCATGGACCTCTTCGTGCCTGAAGAGTCACACCAATGTTCCCATGGAGCTCTTCGTGCCTAATGAGTCACACCCATGTTGCTATTATTATTGCATCATCATCTCGTGGCAAGCAATGCCAATATCGAATGACAGAGGGGTGATAGGCAACCACGGCCAAATCAACAAAAGAAAAGTAGTAGACATACAATCATGTATAAGAAAGAAGAAAGAAAGAATGGAGCTCTTCGTGCCTGATGAGTCACACCCATGTTACTATGGAGCTCTTTGGAAGCCTACTCTCCCATTGCGTGCAAGGTGAAGTGAAAGGAAAGCCTATGAAAAAACGCTGGTCTGACACTCTAAAATGTTCTTCATGTATGTACAAGTACTTCTGACCAGCGTGCTCTGCATTCAACTTCCCTGCTCTCTCTCTCTCTCTCTCTCTCTCTCTCTCTCTCTCTCTCTCTCTCTCTCTCTCTATCTATCTATCTATCTATCTCTCTCCCTGTCTTCAGATTGCAAAGCTAACTCAGCAGTTTGAAGACAAAGTCAGAGGCTTGCTGCCCACTTCTGTGCGTCAGGTATGCCTCAGTTGAGTGATTGAATGTGCATGGGCTCTCGAGATTAGAATGGACAAAAATGCACCAGAGCTGTAGAATTAACATAACATAGAGTGACCTTGTGCATTTATGTGTATGTCGAAATTCTGTGCATGAAGGCATGGTCATGAATTATGCTCATGCTCTTTGCTCACGCTCTATCTTCTGTTCTGCTAAGCTTTCCAGCGCATAGCCAGCAATCGCATGTCATCACGTACATTCAAAATCAACATAATTTTTCGAATCGACCTTTTTTTCAGGATCACTTTTCAACGAGGACGAAGCAAAGCCGGCCGAACGAAGCCTAGAGGAAGAAAATCACCCTCTCCACTTCACCATCACGATACTGACATAGATACGAGATGAAACAACTAAAAAATCCACAAGAAAACAGTACGGCCATCATCGCGCTGACTTTGGTCTGACTTTGGTCTGAGAATTTCTATCACGATCAAAAATGTACGAGGAGCACTCAAAAATAAGCCACAGACGTACCTTTATCGCTCTCTACTCCTTTTTCAAGGCACAAAAGTCGACTCTCCACTTCCAAACCAGGAACCAGACATATCAGTGGTCCTTTTCAGCTGCTCCACGAGCGCAGGAAATGTTCACCAAGGGGCGCAGAGCAGCATCCATTCCAGAAAAAGAGCTAAAATACGGGTGAGACTGCATGACTGAGTACATGAGTACATGTATGAGTACATGCAGAAAATAGTCAATTTCAGCGTTTCTGCTCCAAACAGCAACTAGCTTCGACTAGAAACAAAGATTACACCAAAGAATCAAACAACAACCATTTTCTGCAGTTTTTTTGTAGATGGCTTCCTTTTGCTTGGCCCAGCACGCCAAAAATCACACCTCGGAGGAGTACAAAAATTACAACTCTCAGATGTCCTTGATTGCTGGCCATGGCATTACTGCATTACGATCTTGAATGAGAACTAGGACGGAGAAACAAGCACATACTAGTTCTTAATCAGTGGACTCGGATGGAGAGCCGAGGATTAATTTATGCAAAGGAGAAAGGTCCAAGGAACTACAAGTTACGCTATACTGTCCACTAACACCACCAGTTACTAAACAATCAGCTCATGCGATACTGGTTCTTACTTGGTATAAAAACACGGGTAACCGCAATTGGCCCATATGTTGTAGTCTTTTGGACGCTGAGTCGACTGGGTTTGGTCCGAAAAGGCTGCGATGCAGCGTTCGGCCCTTGTTCCCAATCAAACACGGTTGAGTAAGCGGTCACGTGCTCATGCGTACACCAGTCGCCATGGTCACCTGGCCACCGTGCCTGCAGGCTACAACTTACAGCCTGTTTGGTCGCGTTCCTGTCACTCGAGTTAAACCTTTAAACCTTTGAGTTGAACATTGGTGTGAGGGTTGTCTCCTGCAGGCACAGTGACCAGGTTGTGATGAAGCCGAGACCCAAGGTCGGCAGAGCATCCCAGACCACGCCACCACTCCCCTAATTCATGGCTCACACATGACAGGTTTACGTGGCTCAAAAAAAAGAAAGAAAAAAAGGTGACTGGTGTACACACTAGCATGTGACCGCTTACTCAACCGTGTTCGATTGGGATTAATGGCCGAACGCTGCATGGCAGCCTTTTCAGACCATAACCAGACGACTTAGCGTCCAACAGACTACAACGGTATGGGTCAATCGCGGTCATGCGTGCTTTTATAAGAACGAAAGGGTGAGCGACATTTTGCATACAAATCCCCATCTAGTAGGGCGCAGTCACCCAGTTTCAGTGGAAGTGGCGAGTTCGGTTTGGGAATAAAAGAGGAAGGGAGCGTCTCAGTTTCCTCGGACCAAGAGCATTCGGCTCAGCACTCCGAAGACTACAACTGGTGAAAATTTGATTTCAGGGTGTTCTTCCCCTTTTTAAAACGAAGACAGCTATGTCGAAAAAGTGGTGGAGGCAATATTTTCTTTCATGACTGTCCCATACCTGCCAAGTACTGAGAGTGCTTTTTCTGGATCGCCATGGCAAAATCCCGGGATTAGCCTTGGTTTTTCGGGATATGTCATATTTTTACCAAAAAATCCTTTTTCAACTTTTGATGGCACCAACATTTCGCTAATAGCTGATTGATGGTGATCATCGGATCACACTTACGCATGTTCAAGACTCAAAAACGGAGGGTTTTCAGATACTGTTCATGGAAGGAGCACTAGTACAATGTATATGTAGATCCACTGGTACTGCAGGCTATGGCGGTCCGGGATCAATAAGGACAATTACTGGCCTGTGACAAGTCATTTGAAGTGCTCCAAGTACAATATCAAGCTTGCTTCTTGTACAGTGAATTTCATGATAATCGACAGGAATTTCGGGATCGTGGGAGTTCATCCAAAATTGCGGGATAATCCCGAAAAAATCTGGATACTTGGCAGGTATGCTGTCCGCGTATTTAGCAATTTTACAGGTAACTGTTCCGGTGTGTGGGTGTGTGGGTGGGGTGTGCGTATGTGTGTTCGTGTGTGGGTGTGTGTGTGTGTGGGTGTGCGTCCTCATGTACATGTATGTATGTGTGTATGACGGCGTGTGTGTGTGTGTGTGTGTGTATTGTGTGGTGTGGTGAGCCCATAAGTGGGATCATTTCAAGTCCACCCTAGTTTGGGGATTTCAGGGGGTGTCGGCCGTTGGGTGGTTCAATGGCCAATTGAGTCATCTTTCCAAGATTCCTTTTGAGTCTCTCTCCCCTCTCCCGGGGAGACCCACGTGACCAGTTTTGGCAGTGAGCAAGTACAAGTACAAGTGTATTGTGTGTGTATTGTGTGTGTGTGTGTGTGTGTGTGTGTGTGTGTGTGTGTGTGTGTGTGTGTGTGTGTGTGTGCGCGCGCATGTGTGTGTGTGATGCATAGGATCTTGAAGACACCATCACTTCTCTGAAGAAGCAGGTTGAAACCCTGGAGCAGCACACATCACTACTGCAGCGTCAGCTCAACTCTCGACGAGATCCATACAGAACACCGCCGCTGGCTACAGCAGCAGCAGCAGCAGTAGCAGCGACTGTGGAGCAAACAAGGCTGCACTCCACAGTACCTCTTCCCTCCGCTCTTGTTTCTCCGGCCTCCAGCACACTACCGGTGTTTGATCAACGTGATTCGGTTGCAGACAAGTCGGCCGGTGGCAAGATTGGCAGCACAACCTTGTCCAGCCGTACCTCAGCAGCACATTGGCGTGCCACAGACCTTGCCCATGCCGCTGTACCCCTCACATCCACACCAAGGTCCCTCAATTAGTCCGGCCTGTGGCAATCGATACGGTTGACTTCATGCTTCACATCCCAGAAAGAGAGGGAGGGGGTGTGGGGGCAGGCATGCTGTGGCACTTGTACATGTCCCAGGCCAGAACTCATGACCCTGATATACTATGCTTACGCGCTCTTCAGCCAAGGCTAGCCAAGGTGGACTAGCTTTCAATATTTATAAGAAATACCCCTTCTGAGAATCTGATCAAGTGCCTTGAGTATAAGTAGGTGTTACGTCATCTTCCGTTGATATCCGTCATAAGCATGTGATGAGAGGAAGCTTGTAATTTTTAATAATTAGGGTGCTTGCGAGCAATGCTGAATTTCCTTGATTAGTACATGCCATGTACATGTAGGCTAGTTTTGGCCGACGGCCTCTCCACTCAGAATTCATAGGCCATCCGTTCTGAGCCGGTGGGGCTGGGGAAGTTAAGGCTAGTCAAATTTTCACCAGTTGTAGTCTTCGGGGTGCTGAGTCGAATGGTCTTGGTCCGAGGAAGCTGAGATGCTCCCTTCTTCCTTTATTCCCAATCGAACTCGCGCACTTCCACCGAAACTGGGTGACTGCACCCTACTAGATGGGGATTTGTATGCAAAATGTCACAGTAAAAGCGCCATTTCGTTCTTATAAAAGCCCGGAGGACCGCGATTGGCCCATATGTTGTAGTCTTTTGGACCCTGAGTCGACTGGTCTTGGTCCGAGAATGCTGCGATGCAGCGTTCCTCCTTTATTCCCAATCGAACATGGTTGAACAAGCGGTCACGTGCTCCTGCGTTCCCAAGTCACCTGGTCACCGCGCCAGCAGGCGACAACGTTCACACCAAGGTTCAACTCGAGTTCAACTCAAGTGACAGGACTGCACCCAAAAAAGGTCAAACAGGCTGCAAGTTGCACCCTGCAGGCACGGTGACCTGGTGACTGGTGTACGCAGGAGTACGTAACCGCTTGTTCAACCATGTTCGATTGGGAATAAAGGAGGAACGCTGCATTGCAGCCTTTTCGGACCAAAACCAGTCGACTCAGCATCCAAAAGACTAGGCTAAAGTCAATTTTTGACCAGTTGTAGTCTTCGGGGTGCTGAGTCGAATGGTCGTGGTCCGAGGAAGCTGATACGCTGCCTTCCTCCTTTATTCCCAATCGAACTCGCCACTTCCGCCGAAACTGGGTGACCGTGCCCTACTACTACTAGATGGGGATTTGTATGCAAAATGTCACTCGGAAAGCTCCATTTCGTTCTGATAAAAGCACGGATGCATGGCCCATACATTGTAGTTTATTATTAGGCCACACTGAAGAAGGTCTGTGGTTCGACTCACCCGACCGACCGTACATTTTTCAGCCCGACCGTAACTTTTTTTCGGCGGGCTGTCGTGTGACTGACGTACGTGGACTGAACACGTCCACGTCTACGTGCTGTGCAGCGCGAGTCTGCGGACGCAGGCGCTAGGCGGCTCCTTTTGGACTTGACTTGTAGTTGTACTGCAGACTGCAGTGCAGTGCAGTGAGATTGCACTTTCCTCGTGTATTGGGAACCAATTATTTTCACCTGTACCGTTAGTTGCTGCTTGTGCAAGCACAGGAAGCGTCGATGGAAAAAGCCCATGTATTCGTGCACGCCGACACCAAACTAGCAATACATGTACCGGTACATTGTACAATTTGTACTTCGAAGTAGTTCCCGAACTTACTTTCAACTCGCATCGTTCTTCATTTGCTTGATGATTTGGACAGTCAGAGTCACCGCTTGAAGTTATTCTCTTCTCGTTCCAGAGCTACACAATGTTTCAAAGTATTAGCCGGTGATCCCTTTATGCAACATGTATGGCATAACACTGCGTAATAATGCCGATGTACTGGGTGTCTACTAGTACTACAGTGTATTTACATCAGGGAGTCGTCAAATACTTTTTTGTATTTGACGACTCCCTGATTTACATGTACTAAAAAATATATTTAAAAAAATCCGCCCGCCCGCCCGTAAAAAAAATGTCCATGTTAGTCGAACCACACACCTTCTTTAGTTTGGCCCAGGGAGTCGTATAGACCCGGGAGGCGACACGAGGACTATGATTGACTCGCGGCACTTTCTCCCACTTTTCCCTCAGATATCCCCCGGTACGTGCCCTGAGTTATAAACCAACTACTCCGCGTACTTATGCCATGCCCATGGGAGTCTTTGGGAGTGCACTCCTTGGGGAACGGACTCGTGCAGGATCGATAGGATCGTGGGAAATCGTAGCTCGAAAAGAAGAAGAAGAATGAACTACTTTTCCAAGTAATTAGTTGCATTTGATGATCGTGATTGAGGCAGAGAGTGCTGCAGATCGCGATCCAGATCCGGGTCAAGAATCACCTCCTGATCCTAAGGAAACCTCAGCTGACGTAGATCTACGTTCTCTTCGCGTGAACGCTCAGTTTGTATTGCCTGGCTTGGGCCACAGGTATGGTTTGAATTCTAATTTTCTATGTTATTATATTTTTCAATTAATTATTTGTCTTGAAACTTTCAACCTTGCTACTTAGCGGCTTCTGATCTGGTGCGCGTACTGCATAAAAAGTTGCGAATAATCATGAATTGGAAGAAATACTTGTGGGTTGATAGAGTGCAGTACTTGTTCAATGGTTTCTACAGAGCGTTCCGAATCCCAGCCGCTAAAGACCCACAAGGCAAGAAGCTTGCGTTGCAAAGCTGCTGTCCCGCCTGACTGCGGAGAAAGAAGACTCGTTTATGGTTGTTCTACAGCCGCTGCTGACGTCCATCAGCTCTGTCCTGCTCCCAGCTGCAGATAGGCCTGGATTTCAATGAGTCGTGTCCCAACTCCGGCGTGAACGATTTCCCGACGTCAAGACGAAGTGGGGTCAAGTCATGGGTGTTGCAAGGAAGCTGTCACAAGATGATCCGGTATTGAACGGTAGGTTTTGTAAAGCTGCTCTAACATTCCTATAAATTATAACATTAAATTATTATTTGTATTCACGAAGCCATGCCCAAGACGTGCGACATAGCGTGCGTTCGTGTGTATATGTGTGTGTGCGGGTGTATATTGTGTGCGTGTGTGCGTGCTTGTGTATGTCGTAAAATCCCGCCAGAGCACCCCTACCTCCGGAACCATTCGAGTAGATCCATTTGGGGAGGGGCGGATGGGCGAGTCCTGCTTGCCGCATTCAGTACTACATGAAAAAGTACTCACCCTAAGAAAACTGTGCGTGCGTCTCGTACACCCAACAAAAGTCAAGAGCTGGGAGTCGTACAAACCCATCAAAACCCTAGGGTGTGTGCGATCTCTGGTCAAGAGGGTGGGAACTGTTGCGTACATTTCCAACCAGGTCGTAGACGCGTCTGCAGTACAGTATGACCCCACACTTCATATAGTCATACGAGGATACAACTCTATTGATAGATAAGATAACGTGCTTGTAGATCTCTGCCATGCCAAAGTTGCATTCAGTAGAGGTAGTAGTCTCTGTTAAACGTGTTTGCCATTGGCTCACGGCACTTGTAGCAGCTGATCGGACGATGCAAATGGACTCCCAGTCCACATTAGCTGGTTCTTGATATGCCTTCGAAAATATACCATGGCACGCACTTTCCACTGTTGTTACATAGGGCCGGACGTGTGTTGTCCTGAGCTTGCCACGATACTTTCCGATCTGTCCATCTCCTCTCCTGTTAAGTTGAAATTATTTGAAGAGCTGATGGCTGGTAACTTGCTGGTCAGCTGGTAGGAATACGTTTGAAAGTGTTGCTGCTGATTTGTACATTGAATTGCCGGAGTGACGTGGCCTTGAGTAGTCTTCCCCAGCAATGAACTGAAGAGTAGCATGTGTATTGAATTCTCTTGTTGCCGGTTCATCGGCCCCTCTCCATGACACCGGACTAGACTGAATTACTGGCGTCCCTTCATCGGCCTGCTTTTCGCCTCGAACTTCACGAGTCTTGAAATCTGGACCCAACATAATAAAAGTGGGACTCAATTGCGCAGTTCAGACGATAAATTGATGCAATAAGGGGTCATCGCAAAAGTGATTAGTCATCCCTGAAAAAACATCATTCATTTCGTACTCGGACCTCCTCTCCACCCTCCGAAATGAATGGACGACGAAAATCGCATGCATGTACATGTGTATGCATAGCGTCAGTCGACTGAGATTTTAGCTCCCCCCCCCCCCCCCCCCCCCCCCCCCTGGAACGATCTTCGTTTCAGGGACGACCAAACACTTGTGTGACCACTGACTTTCTTTCTCTGTTATCAAGCAGTATGCAACTTGTCTGTGTCATGTGGATGCATTGTCTTATTTCCTTTTTCAGGCTACAGCACAACTGAGAGAATGAAATGTACATCGCAATCAAGCTATGTCGTTGCCATCTTCTATGTGCCATGCGTTACCTGATGTGCCAGCCTGCTATGTCGGATACCGCTAACCATGCATCGACTAGGCGCCAGGCGCGAACTGATGGTGGTGGTGGTGGTGGTGGTAGTGAGAAGGAGAGCTCTGTGCCAGAATAACTTTGCAGTTTAGAGAGCGTGTCTGGGCAGGCGTGTATTTACCCCCATATTGCCAGGTGTGTATTTACCACCATATGAACCAACCATAAGTGCAGTTGCAGTGGAGTCTTCAACTTCATTCTCCCGAGTCAAGCTCCTTGTGAAGACATCTAAGAAGAAGATTGCCTGATGAGTCCAGCCGGGACGAAAGGTACGTCGCAATCAAGCTATGTTGTTGCTGTGTCATCTGCTATGCGCCATACGCTACCTGATGTACCAGCCTGCTATGTCGGACACCACTCACCCTGCATCGACTAGGCGCCAGACGCGAACTGATGATGGTGGTGGTGGCGGGAAGGAGAGCTCTGTGCCAGAATAACTTTTCAGTTTAGAGAGCGTGTGTAGGCAGGTGTGTATTTACCGCCGTATGAATCAACCACAGTACGATCAGCTGACGTTATAACTTATAAGGATGATCTCGTGCAGCGATATTATTGATATTTTTAAAGTCTTTTCTAAGGACTCTCCACTGCAGCGTTTTCTTTCCACTCGGTTCTCTTCTTTTCATCGCTCAGCTTGCACTTGCAATGCTTATACATACTGATCAATCCCGTTCAATTTTCCGTACATTTTTCTCAAAATCCATAGTGCGGACGAAGTAGTGATTTTCCGTACAAATATGGAAAATACGGATGGTTGATAGCACTGTGTTGATAGCACTGTGTTGAGGCAGCTATTGTTGTGGCTTTATTTGGAATTAATTCTGTCGTATTTGCACACATTCCTGAGTGCAAGTATTACTATTAGCATCCAATGTGTGTTATCTGTGCGAGCTTCTAACCTTGTGAACATTCACCGAAGGTTCGGTTGGTGGCGCACAAGATCTTCCGGGATGGCTCTTGCGGGCTCTCAGCCCTGCGTTCACTGCATAAAACTTGGCAGAACAGTTCAAGTTTCAATTTAGGCCATTTCCTCACTCTGTGACTCCCAATATTTCACATGTGCAATGATTATAAGTATTGTAGATCACTGGGACAGCGCCACTTTGTTAGCCGATGTTAGTCCTGAAGAAAAATTGACTTCATTGCCCTAAAGGTGAGAAGAAATTGGGACTATTTGTGAAGGAAAACTTTGGAAAATGTAATTTCGAATAAAAGTCATTTCGTTTATCTGGATAGGTCCAATATTTCACAAATGTGAAATATAAGTATTGTAGATCACTGGGACAGGGGAACTTGGTCTGTCGAAGTTAGTCACGAGGAAAAAATTACTTCATTGCCCTAAAGGTGAGAACAAATTGGGACTATTTGTGAAGGAAAACTTTGGAAAATGTAATTTCGAATATAAGTCATTTCGTTTATCTGGATAGGTCCAATATTTCACAAATGTGCAATATAAGTATTGTAGATCACTGGGACAGGGCAACTTGGTCGGTCGAAGTTAGTCACAAGGAAAAAAATTACTTCATTGCCCTAAAGGTGAGAAAATATTGAGGCAATTTGTAAAGAAAGGATTACCTCATCTTAGGTGGTCAAAGTGCCTCAGAGTTCGAGTGGCAGTGCAAAGCCAGTGAGTAAGCCAGTGAACAAGACCCTTTATTAGTGAACTCCTCAGCGATGGCCACAGATGGCTGTATTTCGGCGATGGAGATCGAAAGTCTGACCACAATTGTTCAGCGAAAGGACGAAGACGACGCTATGTACGGATTTCCCGGGCGCTATGACCTATGTACGGACTTGTCCCACACCGAGCAGGTCGTAATAATCACCGATTCAAAATATTATTTTGAATCGGTGAGTCGATCATGGTCAGGGAGCCCTACACATGTGTATGTGTAGGGCTCCCTGATCATGGTTGTGCACAAGTGATGCGCGTGTCGCCTCCCGGGTCTATACGACTCCCTGGTTTGGCCTTATCATGTTATAACTTATAAGTTATTTTTAGACTGTGTTTACATGAGGCGTTTCAACCCGGGTTGAGTTCGACCCGGGTCAGATTTCAACCCGCCATATATAGGCCATGTGCACAAAGCGAATGGCGCGTTTACATGACGCATTGCGCTTGACCCGGGTTGAAATTTCGCCCCGGGTTGATTTCAACCCTCCCTATCATATCAGTATTTGACCCGGGTCAACTGTGTTCATGTAAACGCTCACCTCTTTTGTTTGTCGTACAGACTTTCAACCCGGGCTGAACTCGACCCGGGTTGAAATTTCTCATGTAAACACAGCCTTACAGTCCGTTTCAAAAAGATTTACAACCCTGGCGATCGCCCGCGGAGTTTGGCGTCTTACCGTATGAGCACTCGAGCGCTGCCTGGAAAAACTCACTGTGAACTCGAAGAAATATTCCGCGCGAAAGCAGGAAAAATGACAACTCACTCACGTTGACACAGTCATGGACGTACGTCTGGTTTACACCAAACGAGTTCTTCCTCGTATCGATAATGGAATCAGAGAGGACATGTCGAAACGAAAGTGTTGACGAGCGGCATGTGTCCCAATCCGTTTTGTGACCAAAATAGTTTCTTTGAGCTGCGATGCAATTTACTCACCGTGTGACGAAAACGACATCGACACGGACTCATTCCCAAGGCAATGACTTGGCAAAGCTATCCGTGTGACTTCGACGACATTTTGAGAAAAACAGACACTTGTGAACGCTGATAGAAGACGGCGTTGACTGCTAAATTCAAATAAATTGGCGATCTTGAAATACTAAAAATATATCTCAAAAAGCTACAGCGCGATGACTTCCATATTCACTCACACCATTGCAGTGTTGTGGGTGTGTTCACATGGCGTGAGCCAGTCAAGTGTCAGTCAGTTCGGCAGGAAGCGCGACCTCCAACAACAAGTCGTTTGGTGCAGACATCTTCTTTGTCTTGTACCAGCCTGATCACCAAAACAATGAAAAAAAGTTTGACTTGAGGATAGATTGGGATTTGAACTCACAACTTCATGGTCAGCAGACAGCATTCATAACCACAAGGCCAAAAAGGAAAGGATAAATTGTGGGTTTTGATAAAAAATCGATACTGGCTTCCTGGGCAAATTGTAAACCATGGGAAAAGGCCGGAAACCTGGCCGAAATTCTAACTCCTTAACGGTTGGTCCAATTGTTCCGAAACCTTCACAGAACAATTTGCCGTGTCCTAACAAGCCATTCTATGTACTTTGTTGTCCAAATTTCCCTTATCTTCATACTTTTTAAGACCCAAACCTGATTGTAAATCTTTTTGAAACAGACTATAGTCGACTGGTTTTGGTCCGAAAATGCTGCGATGCAGCGTTCGGCCCTTATTCTCAATCGAACATGGGTGAGTAAGCGGTCACATGCTCATGCGCGTACACCAGTCACCTGGTCACCGTGCCTGCGGGCTACAACCAAGAGTACATGAAAACCTGTATGTGTGTATGTACTCTTGCTACAACTTACAACCTGTTTGGGCGCGTTCCTGTCACTCGAGTTGAACCTTGGTGTGAAAGTTGTAGCCTACAGGTACATGTATGGTGACCAGGTGACTGGTGTGCGCATGAGAACGTGACCGCTTGCTCAACCGTGTTCGATTGGGAATTGTATGAGTATCGCCTAATAGGCCATTCACACGACGGGCAAACTTACTTTTATCGTACCGTTTCCAAGGACATTTACTCGGATACGATAAACTTGGACACACGCGAGCAAAAGATTTTTTATCTTGGCCGAGGCCCTTTTGCTCATGATTATCTTTGCACGCCAGGAAAAGTGTCGGTTGTTGAAAGTGCGTACTGCAAATGCAGTGCTTGAACAAAGGAAAATTCAAAATTTAACATTTCCCGGCATTTTCGGGGGGGTCACTATGGATACATTGACGGTTGCAAAGTTTGCCCAGCACCGTGTGAACTGGATCACGGTTTGCCCGTGTTATCTTGGTCACACGCGTGCAAATGTTTGCACGTCGTGTGAATGGGCTATTAGGCGGTGTTTACATGAGATAGACAAAAGAGGTGAGCGTTTACATGAAGACAGTTGACCCGGGTCAAATACTGATATGCCGCCAAAAGTCCACTTCTAGAGTCCTGTATGGTCACGTGAATCCGTTCGCGCGAAATTTGCATCTGCAGTGCTGTTCAAACCTGGCGCGAGATACGCACAGAAGTACGTTTGTACGATTTTCTTGACCCGGGTTGATTTCAACCCTCCCCTTGGGGGGAGGGTTGAAATCAACCCGGGGCGAAATTTCAACCCGGGTCAAGCGCAGTGCGTCATGTAAACGCGCCATTCACTTTGTGCACATGGGGGGTTGAAATCTGACCCGGGTCGAACTCAACCCGGGTTGAAACGCTTCATGTATTGTACTACTCCCTGATGTAAACACAGCCATAGGCGGTGTTTACATGAGGCGTTTCAACCCGGGTTGAGTTCGACCCGGGTCAGCTTTCAACCCGCCATGTGCATAAAATGAATGGCGCGTTTACACGACGCATTGCGCTTGACCCGGGTTGAAATTTCGCCCCGGGTTGATTTCAACCCTCCCCCCAAGGGGAGGGTTGAAATCAACCCGGGTCAAGAAAATCGTACAAACGTACTTCTGTGCGTATCTCGCGCCAGGTTTGAACGGCACTGCAGATGCAAATTTCGCGCGAACGGATTCACGTGACCATACAGGACTGTAGAAGTGGACTTTTGGCGGCATATCAGTATTTGACCCGGGTCAACTGTCTTCATGTAAACGCTCACGTCTTTTGTCTATCGTACAGACTTTCAACCCGGGCTGAACTCGACCCGGGTTGAAATTTCTCATGTAAACACAGCCATAGTCTTGTCAGCCACACAGATGACGGTGAGGACACTCCAGGCGAAAGAGAGTAGACAAGCAGTGGAGGAGCAATCAGAGGTAGCTGACGACGCTGATGTCGCCAAAGACGCCTGGGAAGCGATGCCGAGATAAGAAACCTCTTTGAATAAATCACGCGCTAGCGGCCTAGCTAGCGCTCTTCTACAGAAAATTCATCCGAAAAATATTTTCGGCATTGTGAACTTTTTCCGAACAAACATGCCGAATCTTCGCGTGCATTTTCGACCTCGCTCCCGCGTGCCGAATCTTTTTGCCGAATTTCAACCTCGCTCAGTATTATCAAGAGTACATAACCCCCCAGAGTGTGCAACTCCACTATGGCAGTATACTATGGCCCGTATCGGTGCTGTCCCGACAGAATTTCAAGTTAGTTGACGTCATTTTGATGATGCAATGCGCACTGTACACGGATTATCAGACGAATTAATCCAGAACCTGTGCCTGTGGTTGATCGAAGCCGATCGATCCTGTACAAATAATAATTATTGCAAAGAAAAACGTGTGATGCGTTGACACCCGTACACATGTTGTAAATCACTGCTGCAAGGAGCATTGCGTCATAAATAATGACGTCAACTTGAAATTCTGTCGGGACAACAGGGTACCGGTATGTGCTTTATGAGCAGCCCTAGCCTAGGACAATGGACTATACATACCTGAGGTCTGGGTGGTGTCCGGTAGTTCTTTTTTGGTTCTCACGCCATCAAGTATTTTGGCATCCAAAAATCATAAATTCTGGACGACGCAAAATTGAGAAAAGTGGCTCTGCTGCAACATGACGGAAAAATCTCTGGCGGAACGGCTTCCAGATTTTGTTTAGGGACTATCCTAGCCCTCAGCAGGCCAAGTTATAATAGCATTCATGAAAGTCTTCCATGCCAAATCGACGACGAATGCGGTGGTGTCGATATTCGACCTTCTGCCACAGCGCGTTATCTTGGCCTCATTATTGACCAACACCTCACCTTTGAGGATCAAGTCAACCATGTGTGTACATCTGTTTATAAGAAGATAGGAGCATTCCGCCGCTGCCGCCGTACAGTAGATCACACAACTAAGCGAATATTTTATTTATCCCTCATCCAATCCACTATTGAATACGCCAGCAACTCGTATGCTCACTGTCTTACACCATCTTTATACTCTCGCCTTGTTACTTTAAGTCATATCAGCATGAAACAGGTTTTTGGTCTCCCTCGCCGTACCCCGACTGTCTTTGTTTTGCGGCACGCTAAGTTATACTCCCTCGAATCTCGTCTCAACTTGAGGCTTTTTATTTTTGTTTTCCGCTGTATTCATCCGAGCTTACAAGTCCTCTTCTTTCCTCAATGTTCACCCTCCAGTCGGCTGCTACTTGCACCGAGAGGCGCACTAGAGGGCAATCATTCTCTTCACTTTCTTTGCCCGCTGCTACCACTAGATATGGCATGTTCTCCATTTCTTTCCTTGGCGCTGATAGGTGGAATTCTCTGCCTGTCTCGTGTCGTCAGGTTGAGCATCTATCCGTTTTTGTTTCGCTCTGTAAAGAGCACTTAGGGTTCCCTGTAACAAGACGGCAACGTCTGTAGGGCCTTCCCTATCAAAATAATAAATTCTACTACTACTACTACTACTACTACGACGATCAAAATGGTGATTCTGCTCAAAATTGGTCACAGAAAAAGTCGAAAAAAGCGGCGTCGTCATCTTCATTTTGCATAAAGATTCGGCTCATTTTTGGCCCTTGGCGCATGGACTGAGTACAGTCAACTTCGCCAATAACGACTGCGGATATAACGACAATTCGCGAATAACGACAGAATTATTTCCATGCCCAGAGCAAAGTCCCATCCATAAAATGAGACTTCGGGTATAACGACACTTCGCGAATAAGGATACTAGTACCTTTTTGATGCCCCGCCGAGTGTCGTTATAAGCGAAGTTGACTGTATGTACATGTACCGGTATATAGTAGTTTCAAAAAGTTTTTGTACCAGGTGATTTTTATTAATTTTTATTGATTGTACAATCCAATTGTGGTTGTATTTATTTTTCCTTCTAACAGGAGGAGTGTTGTTTTCCCTGGCGCTCTCTATTGGCAATCGTACGTATTGTTCTTGGTGAGAGCATTGCTTCGAACTGCCATGGCGCTGGTGAAGCTTGCTGATCGATTATTCAGGCGGGGAGTATTGCAGAAGACTTATTTCCCTGCCACTGGAAGCCTTCGTGCTTGTGCCACCACTGCTCTCCCGCACTCAATACTGCACTCACATTGGCCCAGTGATGAGGAAATAAAAGCCTCCAAGAAGCGCACACTGGAAGACTGTACTCCAGAAGCAGTCCTGAGAGCATGCGGGAATCTTCGAAAAATTGACAACTTATACGTCCATGAGGAAATGTGTCGTTTGGCTCCTCTAGTCCTGCAACTGAAGGATTCTAGTCCATACTTCTACAACCAGTCATGTGCCATCATCTTGTCCACTGCCATCTATCTGAACGCCCCCATGCCATTTTCAGCAGAGGCTGGCATCGTGGATGATTTCAAGCAGATGCTGTCGGAATCACTTGTCACCGCGGTGGCCTGCGTGGGCTTGCTACAGTATAAACTGAAGATGGGAAACTCACGGGACGCATCTAGTGAAGAGGGAGAATTGAAGCAGATGGAAAAGCAGATTGAGATGCACCTAAAAGACCACAGTGATGCTCAGCAAATGGAACACCTGCTAAGCTGGTGGGCCCACTCGCGAAAGCCCAGTCCAGATAGTGCTTTCGGCAAAGTAATTTGGCAAAGCGTGATGGACGGGATCCGGTCAGAATGGAGTGTTCTAGATGCTATACGGGTTCTACAACAGATTGTAGCCTTCCCTGGTTCACCAGAGAAGAAGCTATTCCACGGCATGGTACTAAAGCGCATAGAATCCGAAGGCAGTCAGCCAGAGCATATTCTTGGACTGCTCCAGTACGTTCGCAATTCTGAGTTGTCCTGGCTCTATGAAGTAACGTTCAGTAGGTTTTCATCAAATTTGCACAAAGTCTTGCAGCGATCCGCTCCCGTATTCAACTCTATTGTGGGTACGTACCCGCAAATTGTCGACTCCGGAGTTGCAGCGCGTACATTCAAGCTCCACTCCGAGGAGCAGTGGTTGGACTCCAATATCCATGTGATGCGAATGATGCAGCAAACGTGTCCAGAGCTGTTCGAGACGGTCGCACGTCATCAATTGCCTAATGCTGGCGTGGAGTTGGCTACCGAACTGCTAAGTCTGGCCAAGGGTGGGCTAGCTGAGTGGATTTCATCAGATCTACTCGCCCGCTTCCCAGTGGAGACCATGCCACAGGCAACACATGTAGAGCTGCTGCTGGCCAAGGTGGCTGATTCTGGGGATCTACCTTTGGAAATTCTTGCCAAGATCAAGGCATCCAACGATGGCATCTCATGCCTCCTGCACCGAATGCTTCAAAGACCAAGATTCTCCGTGCCAGAGCAGATGACAGAGCCTATTGCTCAGTTGCTAATGGACGTAATCGAGCTCTCTTTTGTTACCGACTTGCCTAACGTGGTGATGTTGCTGTGCACGAACTGGCAGTGGATGACAGCAGCGCGCCGTGATCGAGCTACTCACGCTCTTATGCAGCGAGTGCCTGAAATGAGTATTGACGAGCTACCACTGATGCACATTCACCAGCTTGGCCCCTCGGCAGTACGTAGTCTCTTTCAGCGGCTGAATTCGTTCGTGCTAACCGTTGTGCCCGAAGAGGCATGCTCTGTTGCTGCTGAGCTGTTGAAGCAACGACTGTTCTCGGCTGACCTGTACCGCAACATCGTTGATTACTGCGTTCGTCATCTTGACAGCATTCCCGACCAGGAGTTAGCCTTTGTGCTGGATACGGTCCTCTCTCTGTCTGCCATCGGCCGCATTCCACTGGATTCTGCTCAAGTACAGGCAGTGCTCAACACGATCCATGCTCGCATGTCGTTGCCTAATCAAAGCTCCACTCTTGTTGCACTTGGTTGGGCCCTGGCTGCTAATGACACGTTTCACAGCTATGTGTTTTCTGACGCTCTCAGCCAGGTGAATGGTAAGTGATGATCATGTGTTCTCCCTTTGGACACCTCTGTTCTCATGTATAAACTATGTGTGTGTCTGTGTGTGTGTGTGTGTGTGTGTGTGTGTGTGTGTGTGTGTGTGTGTGTGTGTGTGCATGTGTGTGTGTGTGTGTGTGTGTGTGTGTGCGCGCGCGCGCGTGTGTGTGTGTGTGTGTGTGAAAAACTAAAAAAGAATGAAAAAAATGAAAAATAGGGATTTACTGGCCAGAAAAAGCCACTTCAATCAGCTGTGTGGTGGATGCCAGGCTAAAATTAGTGGCGGCCAATTCGTCAGCCTTGCAAGCTGTTGAATGGTGTAATCCCAGCGGAAGTTGCTATGTCTAACAGTTCGCTATCATCGCTTCCGCGATGGGCATGTCTGAGTCTGAGTGTGTGTGTGCTTTCTTCTCTTTCTCAACCTCCTAGCTCTTCTTTCATTCTCCTGGGTGGTTACCAACAGCCAGTGTATGCCGGAGTATGTGGTGTGTGTGTCGGAAAAGAAAAAAATGAATGAAAAAAATGGAAAAATGAAAAATAGGGATTCACTGGCCAGAAAGTGTGTGTGTGTGCATGTGTGTGTGTGTGTGTGCGTGTGTGTGTGTGCGTGTGTGTGACGCGTGACAACCACGTCACCTCCATTACCATGGCCAGAACCCTCGGCATTGACTGTGATGCCGTGGACATCATACGAGAGTATCGACTGCGTTGGCTTGGGCACTTTGGCCGGATGACCGACGACCGTATGCCGAAGCAAGTTTTGTTCGGGGAGCTCCCTGCAACGCATCCTCGCCATGGTCCACGCAAGCAGTGGCGTGATGTCATCGTGGATGATCTCCGCTCCATCAGCTCCCTGTGCCTTCTGACTGCTGGATTGCTGCTGCCCAAGATCGCTCTGCCTGGAGGCAGATTGCTCGCCGTCGTCTTCCTGCCTGTGCTCCCCCTGATCCTGACTCTGGCTTCCGCTGTGCATGTGGAAAGGTCTGCCGTCATCCCGGGGATCTCAAGCGCCACGCTCCGTACTGCGAAGCTAGCAGATAGTCCCTTCGCTATCATTGCCATCGGCAATGGGCACGTTCAAGGTTCAAGGTCAAGGCGTGTGTGTGTGTGTGTGTGTATGTATGTAACCACTCACCCACTTACTACCCATAAGTGGGATCATTTCCAAATTTCCACTTCCACTTGTCTGCAATCAGGAAGTAATGTTTCCGTACGCCCTACGGTACGCCTTTTCCGTATCACAGCGAAAATGCTTTCAGAGTGGCTCCATGTCTATTACATGATCATGCGGGACAGCCATGCTGGTTCCAACCAGGGAGTCGTAAAAGCCTGGGAGGGGACACGGGATGCGCACACGCGGGCGGTGTTTGACTCGGCCAGAAAGTGAACCACGCTAGGCCGGCGCGGCCGGATCTGCTCGATCCACGGCGCTGTGCTGGTCTTGAGGGCAGGGAGTCGTAACATACCAATATTTTACAACTCCTGGTTGAGCCTATCCGAAACTGGTGGCAAAGGAAGCATAAACATGTGTGTCTGTCTGTCAGGGGGTGGGGAGTTGAGTGTGTGTGTGTGTGGGGGGGGGGGGGGGAGGGGGGTATGTATGAGCACATGTGCTTGTAATTGTACAGTGTTTGTGTGTGTGTGCGCGTGCGTGCGTGCGCGTCTTGTGCACACTTCCGTTATGAAGTACAAATGATAGATTTACCTTTTGTACACTCGCCGAGACTTCGGTTAGACTCACAGAGAACGTTTCTGGCCGATCTGGAGGCTCAGCCTTCCGTTTTCTTAAGTCACCGCGTATACGAGTAGAAAGTGTCAAGATTACCTAACGAACTGCCATCATGTAGATAGGGAACACACAGTAACGAACTGCCATCATGTAGATAGGGAACACACAGTAACGAACTGCCATCATGTAGATAGGGAACACACAGTAACGAACTGCCATCATGTAGATAGGGAACACACAGTAACGAACTGCCATCATGTAGATAGGGAACACACAGTAACGAACTGCCATCATGTAGATAGGGAACACACAGTAACGAACTGCCATCATGTAGATAGGGAACACACAGTGATTGTTACCTAACGAACTGCCATCATGTAGATAGGGAACACACAGTGATTGAACTGCCATCATGTAGATAGGGAACACACAGTAACGAACTGCCATCATGTAGATAGGGAACACACAGTAACGAACTGCCATCATGTAGATAGGGAACACACAGTAACGAACTGCCATCATGTAGATAGGGAACACACAGTAACGAACTGCCATCATGTAGATAGGGAACACACAGTAACGAACTGCCATCATGTAGATAGGGAACACACAGTAACGAACTGCCATCATGTAGATAGGGAACACACAGTAACGAACTGCCATCATGTAGATAGGGAACACACAGTAACGAACTGCCATCATGTAGATAGGGAACACACAGTAACGAACTGCCATCATGTAGATAGGGAACACACAGTAACGAACTGCCATCATGTAGATAGGGAACACACAGTAACGAACTGCCATCATGTAGATAGGGAACACACAGTAACGAACTGCCATCATGTAGATAGGGAACACACAGTAACGAACTGCCATCATGTAGATAGGGAACACACAGTAACGAACTGCCATCATGTAGATAGGGAACACACAGTAACGAACTGCCATCATGTAGATAGGGAACACACAGTAACGAACTGCCATCATGTAGATAGGGAACACACAGTAACGAACTGCCATCATGTAGATAGGGAACACACAGTGATTGTTTTTAAAAGAATCCGGGTAATATCATGAATCATGGAACGAGAATGTAATAAAAACTAATAATGCTCTATGTTGCGTTTTGACGATGGTGAAGGAAGGGAGCCGTTGCGGTTCACCCACAACACATGAACAGAAGTCCACTCGACTGCAATTTCAGTGCAATTTCTGCCACAAATTCAACTCCACGAGTACGAGGAAACTCAGCGGATCTCCACAAGAACGTTTGCCCACCACCTGCAATGGAATATGGGCTGTATGATACGGCCAGCGGCTCACACGGGAAGTGGCTTCATTTTCCACAAAATAATCTCGTTTCGTTCACCCCAACTCCAATAAGATTGAAGTACAGTTAGGGATTTATCTTGCATTTCCATCGTCTCGGAATAAATCAACTTCGATAAATGAGATAGAATGAGTGAGGCAGCTGGAAGAATTGAGGATGAAAATAGAGATCAGAAGACTCGACGGAGCAATCGCCTCCGTTCTCTAAGAGAAATCGGAGAATGGCCCAAATTACCGAATTAGTATTTCAAGAAGACATCACAATTTTCGAAATAATAATTTCCTGGCCTCGGCAGCGTTCCCCAGCAGCGCGAGTCAAAGATGCTTTCTGGGAATGTGTGCCGTGTCCTCTCCCGGGCTTTTACGACTCCCTGGTTCCAACTCCACCCAACCCTAGCATCTATGAGTCACGTGATGTCGGCCATCTTGGTTCCACTGTCCGCATGCCCTGATTACTTTCTGCACGAGTAGTCACATGACATGGATGTGAACGCCACTCAATTCCTGGTGCTATTGCCTGTTTCCTATTCTACTGCTGTTGAAACTCCTCATTCCGACGTTTGCATCAGTGCGTTCTTGCTCCGATGAATTTTGGTCGGCCTTGCGATACTGCGTAAGATCAGTTCCCTTAGCTCTTTGGTATTATCAGTTCCCTTAGCTCTTTGGTATTATCAGTTCCCTTAGCTCTTGGGTATTATCAGTTTACTTTGCTCTTTTAAAAGTACGATCAGAGTTCCCTTAGCTCTTGAGCCTCCTGGCCCAAGGCCGACTGGTCAGCACTGCAGCTCGAAAGTGAAGTGTAGGCTGTGGCATGTTACCACATCACCACCACCACCACGATATCTCCATGACTTTGCCATTCAGGCTTGTAGCGGTCACACACCTGTTTAACCTGATTGTCACACGCTTCACTTATGCAGGTACAGTCGTCCCTCTTTAACCCAGTACTTTATAAGCCAGGAACCTCTATAAGCAGAATTGTCGGGAACCAAAATGTCTTTTCATGCATATTGTAGCAGTAAAGCAGATTGTCCAGCGCCCTCCCTAATTCAGCAGAATTACTCTAGCACAAATGGCGCCGGATTAGAAAGCCACCACCGTATAAGGCTCTGCACATCGGTGAATCGAGCACTCGAGCTGCCGCAACACGCTCTGAGTGCGGTTTACTCATAATAATTATTATGTTTCTGTGTGTGCTTGTTTGTGTTTTTCTGTGTGTGTGTGTGTGTGTGTGTGTGTGTGTGTGTGTGTGTGTGTGTGTGTGTGTGTGTGTGTGTGTGCGTGTGTGCGTGTGTGTGTGTGTGCGTGTGTGCGTGTGTGTGTGTGTGTTTGTGTGTGTGTGTGTGTGTGTGTGTGTGTGTGTGTGTGTGTGTGTGGCCGCAAGTTGCTGTGTGTTGTAGTTAATGTGTGTGTGTGTGTGTGTGTGTTCGTGTGTGTGTGTGTGTGTGTGTGTGTGTGTGTGTGCGCCTGCCTACTGTGATCAGGTAAGTTACCAAAGCCCCGTAACGATGCGTTCCACACACAGCGAAGGCTGCTGCAGATGTATGAGAGCTTTGAATTGACCGAGTCAGCGTCCCTGGACAGTCCTATACCGCCTTCGTTTATCCTGGAATGCAAGCAAGTTAGTCCTCACCTCGAAGGCTTCAAACCTCACATCGTGAGTTGCCCAAGGCTATAGAATCTATTCATTGGTGGTGTCACAGGTCACATGGTGAACTCACTGCTCACTCAGCAATACACTTGTCACATGACCTGCCACTCCTCCCACTGGCTCCCAGATCATATCACATGACCAATCACATGACCCGCCACTCCTCCCCCCCCCCCCCCCCCCCCGGCCATATAATGTGACCTGTGATACCCTACATATTTGTGCAGTCGTGCACGCAGTAGTGCAGCGCAGTGGCCTCCTCTCCTGTAGGATTTGGTGTTTGTGTGTGTGTGTGTGTGTGTGTGTGTGTGTGTGTGTGTGCGTGCTCGTGTGTGTGTGTGTGTGTGCGTGCTCGTGTGTGTGTGTGTGTGTGTGTGTGTGTGTGTGTGTGTGTGTGTGTGTGCATGTGTGTACCCGTAATGTCGCATATTGTTGCGTACAAGTGGTCGGTAGTGACCGAGTGCAATTCGCCCCCCCCCCCCCCTGCATACTGTGCACTGGACCTACAATGTGACATCGATCTGTAAAAGTAGAAATGCAGCTGTTGCTTGCCATTCTTGCACCTGTACTTGGGAATGTGCACAGCCACCATTGTAACCATGGCAACAGACATTTGTATGGCTACAGCTGAAGTAGCGAATGCGTGAACAGCCCCCCGCGCGTAGGAAGCAGATGTCCACGGGCACAGCAGGCTGCGCTGATTTCACACACTATGTCCCGTCCCGCCTATACGCCTAGTGGTAAGTGCGGTATTGTCCAGAGTGTATACCGCACTCTCGCCATGGACCGCTATCTGTCGTCAGCAGACCACCAGCTACATACTGGCGCAGTACTAGTGGACATGAGCAAGGCATTCTATAAAGTACGGCACCAGCTCATGATCCAAGATTTGTTTGCTTTGGGTGTATCTTCGACTGCATTGCGTTGGTTTGCGAGCTACTTCACGGACCGTCGACAGAGAGTAGTTCTGGCGAGCGGGCAGTGCTCGGGCCTAACTGCATGCGAGTGTGGAGTCCCTCAGGGTAGTGTACTGGTTCCTTTCCTGTTTTCACTATATACCATGGACGTCCATAGCGTCACCAGCCCAGCACACGCTCAGCTGTTTGCGGATGACATCCTTCTGGACACCGCAAGCAGATCCGTAGCAACCCTAAATCAAGTCTTATCAGTTGCTGTGTCAAACTTGGCTGACTACCTACACGGAAAAGGCCTGGTTTTAAACCCTGACAAGACGCAGGTCTTAACCATTGAGGCATCACGCCGTAGTACCCTGGAATCAACGTTAACTGCAACGGGACGCCTCTCACCCAGACCACCACTGCTCGCTTTCTGGGCCTACAGATCGATTCCTGTCTTCGGTGGGACGCGCAGGTCTCCAGCATAGTACGTAAAACTTCCCAGAAGCTAACCACCCTGAGAACCATCCGCCCGTCGCTATCTGAACGCCAGCAAGAGTACATAACCCCCCAGAGTGTGCAACTCCCACATACCCTGCTGTCCCGACAGAATTTCAAGTTGACGTCATTATTTATGACGCAATGCTCCTTGCACCAGTGATTTACAACATGTGTACGGGTGTCAACGCATCACACGTTTTTCTTTGCAATAATTTGTACAGGATCGATCGGCTTCGGTCAACCACAGGTTCCGGATTCGTCTGATAATCCGTGTACAGTGCGCATTGCATCATCAAAAGGACGTCAACTTGAAATTCTGTCGGGACAGCACCCATAGTGGAGTTGCACACTCTGGGGGGTTATGTACTCTTGACGCCAGTCACTCCTCTTCGATTCTGCCCTTATACTTTCTGACATGCTTTATGGATCAAACGCGTTCTTCTCTGCACTTACGGCTCAGCAGCGGCACCAGCTCACTGTCCTCGACAAGCGATGTGTTCGCTGCGTAGCCGATCTGCCCTTCCCATCCCATACCACTCCTATAATTATACACTCGCCTTTCCCTGACCCCTGTAATTGAACGTGCCAAATGCAAACTCCGTTTCCTTATGCACCGTGTCCACACCAGCAGCATCAGCCCTCTTCTGAAAGATAGAGTGGCCCTCCAACCTCCCAGTAACACCCGTGGCAATGACAATTGCAAATACGTTGTTCCGCTAACTCGGCGAACATCTGGCAACAGCCGACCATTGGTTTCCGCCGTGAAGCTTTGGAACACCCTGCCACAGGAACTCACGTTCACTCGTCGTCCACCCCGTTTAAAAGATTGCTGAAAGTGTTTTTCTACGGTTAATATGGTCGAATAGCACCTCCCTCTGGCATAGGTCCTCATCTTCCTATTTCTCCCTGATTGTTACTTCGTTCGCTTGACTTGTAATTACCGGCACGAATACTTCCTATTGACTGTTTTCTCATTTTCTCAAGTGCAGCTTTATCGAGCCAAACTTTTAATTCTATCGCCATCATAATATTGGGCATCAATGCCCGTTTGGTTTGCGATGTAAAATAAAACTTCAAACAAACAAACTCTCAACACTTAAACATCCACCCAACAAAGTGTGTGTGGGGGGGGGGGGTGCGCTTATATTCCGATGATCAAATTAACGGTGATAAAATAGGATAAGTGTCTGTATTTCGTGGAAAACATGGGGAGTGCGGCTTATACTCCAGTGCGGCTTAGACTCCAGTGCGGCGTATACTCCAGTGTGGCTTATACTCCAGTGTGGCTTATACTCGAGTGCGGCTTATACTCCAGTGGGGCTTATACTCCGGTGCGGCTTATACTCCAGTGGGGCTTATACTCCGGTGCGGCTTATACTCCAGTGCGGCTTATACTCCAGTGCGGCTTATACTCCGGTGCGGCTTATACTCCAGTGGGGCTTATACTCCGGTGCGGCTTATACTCCAGTGGGGCTTATACTCCAGTGGGGCTTATACTCCAGTGGGGCTTATACTCCAGTGCGGCTTATACTCCAGTGCGGCTTATACTCCAGTGCGGCTTTTACTCCAGTGCGGCTTATACTCCGGTGCGGCTTATACTCCAGTGGGGCTTATACGCCAGTGCGGCTTATACTCCAGTGGGGCTTATACTCCGGTGCGGCTTATACTCCAGTGCGGCTTATACTCCAGTGCGGCTTATACTCCAGTGCGGCTTATACTCCGGTGCGGCTTATACTCCAGTGGGGCTTATACTCCAGTGGGGCTTATACTCCAGTGCGGCTTATACTCCAGTGGGGCTTATACTCCAGTGGGGCTTATACTCCAGTGCGGCTTATACTCCAGTGCGGCTTATACTCCAGTGGGGCTTATACTCCGGTGCGGCTTATACTCCAGTGGGGCTTATACTCCAGTGCGGCTTATACTCCAGTGGCGCTTATACTCCGGTGCGGCTTATACTCCAGTGGGGCTTATACTCCAGTGGGGCTTATACTCCAGTGGGGCTTATACTCCAGTGCGGCTTATACTCCAGTGCGGCTTATACTCCAGTGCGGCTTATACTCCAGTGCGGCTTTTACTCCGGTGCGGCTTATACTCCGGTGCGCCTTATACTCCAGTGGGGCTTATACTCCAGTGCGGCTTATACTCCAGTGGGGCTTATACTCCGGTGCGGCTTATACTCCAGTGGGGCTTATACTCCAGTGCGGCTTATACTCCAGTGGGGCTTATACTCCGGTGCGGCTTATACTCCAGTGGGGCTTATACTCCAGTGGGGCTTATACTCCAGTGGGGCTTATACTCCAGTGCGGCTTATACTCCAGTGCGGCTTATACTCCAGTGGGGCTTATACTCCAGTGCGGCTTATACTCCAGTGGGGCTTATACTCCGGAAAATACAGTAGTCTATGTTTGCAGTCAGTCAAAGTAGAACTAATGCGATCATACGCATTGGCAATCAAGAGTGCAGTTGATATTAAATGTTATCATGAGGAGGTAGACCAAACCAGAGTGTGCAGCTCCGCATCTATGCTGCATGATGCCACAGCCATGGCAAAGTTGTTTAGTTCATCATGAATCATAGAATACATCTGACCTACTGTTGTAGGCGTAGTGATTATTCACCGTGTCACTACAATCGGAGATCCGCGTGCATTTTTCATCTATTGTGTGCCAAGCGGCAATGCGCAGGAGAATTTATTTTGGTGTCACTACTAGTAAGTTCGATGAAACTTCCTACGCTGGTTGTGTTTCTCAACTGTATAGCCGGTGGTAACGCGGACGTGCAAACTTTACTCTTTTTTTTAGTAAGTTGGAGTATAAGTTAGTAGTTGAATCATATGATGGTAAATACTGTCGCGGACATGGAAATCCAGTCGATTGACCGGGGCCGGCGCCCTCAGCACATATAGAATGTAAGTCGTTACATGCAGTGCACAGTCATGTTGATCCGATGCGACCAGCAGCAGCAGCAGCAGCAGCGCATACTTAGTACTAGTAATACAACGTGCTACGGCTGTATGGCCAGCGCCCTGGGGCCGCTAGACGTGCGACCGGATTTCCATGTCCATGACAGTACATGCCTGCCTACACATGCTGTGTATGCTGCTAGTTGCAATCTGCTGTGCACTGACTAGGTTCCATGCACAACTGGTGCTGCTGCTGCTGCTGCTACTGCTGTTGGTGATGGTTGGGCTGGTGGCCAGAAGAGAGCTCTGCGCCAGATTTTAACTTTGCAGCCAAGAGAACGTGCGTTTACCACCACTTGGCCAGGCGTGTCTTTAGCACCATATAATTCAACCATAAGTACAGCTGCAATGGAGTCTTCAAAATGCATTCTCCCCGAGTCGAAACTCCGTGTGAAGGCATCCAAGAAAAAGTTTGCCTGATGAGTCAAGCCGGGACGAAACGTACGTCGCGATCGAACCAAATCGCTGCTGTATCATCTTCTATGTGCCAAGCGTTGCCTGATGTGCGAGCCCGCTATGTCAGATACCACTAGGCGAGTAGCCGTGCATCGACTAGGCACCGTGCGCAAACTGGGTGGGTGGGTGTGTGGGTGTGGGTGTGTGTGGGTGGGTGTGTGTGGGTGGGTGTGTGGGTGTGAAAGCCACTTCATAGCTGTGTGGTGTAGACCAGGCTGAATAGTGGCGGTCAATTCTTCAGCCTTGCAAGTTGTTGAATGGTGCAATCCCAGCACAAGCTGCTACGGCTTCTGCTGTAGCATCGCTATCATCGCCTTCGGCGATGGGCGTCCAATGGTGTTTGTGTGTGTGTGTGTGTGTGTGTGTGTGTGTGTGTGTGTGTGTGTGTGTGTGTGTGTGTGTGTGTGTGTTTATAGGTATTTGCAGGGTGCTACGCACCCTTGAAAACCCTTGAAAACCCTGAATGTTTTTCTTCCCCCGGGAATTCCCTGAAATCCCCTCAAATTTTGTATTTTATAGAAAATGTTCCTTGAATCCCCTGAAATTTGTTTTCCAGATCACGCGATCTGGTAGACCTCCGTACTCAACGACTGACTGTACATGATATGCATAGATCTACGAATGCCAGTCCGGTCACCTGTACTGGTCATGTGAGTCGACGGCCTCAGCGGCCAGCGCAGCTCGCGTAGATCTTTACGGTATTTTTTACATTTAAGCCTTGATCGCCATGTACGCTCGACTATCGACTGTGGTACGACGGTTCCTGACTGTAGCGAAACTGGAATCCGCCACTGCAACTGCTTTTCCGTTTTATTTGTTTGTTTTGGCCTTCAACAAGACAAAGTGTCTTCAGTTTTTTTTTGGAATGCCGAAGAAGTTTTACAGAGTTGTACTTGTTCTCCATGCCAAAAGGCAAGTGTGTTTTCAACGATCGCTGGTTGTCTTTGGACCCGTACAAAGACTGGCTAGTTCGCTAAGAACTAAGTGATGGAGAAGCGTGATGGTGACGGTGGCTCTACTACTTGTAGTATTGATGATCAAATCTTCGATTGTTGACATTCTGAATCAGTGAACCTCTGCGTGGCTACGGATATGTGGTGTCTAGCGACTGTATGACATCTGTGAATACCCTTGAAATGCCCCTGGAAATCCCCTGAAATTTTGTGTATATATTGTGCTACGAACCCTGTATTTGTGTGTTGATGTGCATGTGTTTCTGTGTGTGTGTGTGTGTGTGTGTGTGTGTGTGTGTGCACGCACGTGTGTGTTTAGGTTGATCACAGTGCCGGGTTCTCTGAATTCATATCGGCATTGCAGCATGTTTATCCGGAGGAAGTGGCATCACTCAGAGCCAACGCATTTGGCGCACTGTTTGCTGTTGTGGAGCCGAACAAGGTGTGTGCATTGCGCCTGCATACCAGGCTGTTTGTCAATGGCATGAATTACATTGTGTGTGCGTGTTATGCACTACGATGACCTGGCTGGTGAATCTGGTCTATCCTCCCCCACCGTTTAGGAGCCGCATCTGACGCCTGATCATGGGGTGGTGACGTCCGACGGAAGCGGAAAGGTGGTTCTTGACCTGCCCTGTACACGGATCTGTAGCGTCTATTTATTTATTCATCTATGACCTGCGTGTGACCTGCGGACCTGTATATCAGCAAAGCTCTATCCTCTATGTGACTGGAATGCAACGCCAACAAAATGATTGCTCGTGTTATCGGGCTTCACACATCGCAAAGAAGATGTTCCGCTCACTATTCTGTATGAGTGGCTGCATCGATGCAGTGAGATCTGCTAGTGCTTGATTCTGATGAGTGGCTGCATCGATGCAGTGAGATCTGCTAGTGCTTGCTGGCTGTAGCTGGCCAGGTGACCATCCCCGCCACCTTGGCATGCACAGTTAGAGGACAATCCCACCCCCAGCACCTTGGCGTGCACAGTTAGGTGACAATCGCCCCTCCCCAGCGCCTAAGCATGCACAGTTGCACATTGGCAGGGCCAGGTGGCGCCAACTCGAAGACCAGTGCAGTCGGTTGCAACGTAGAACTATGACCGGAGCCAGCCCATTGTGGATCAAGATTCTCTGGTTTCTGGGCTTGTGACTCAATACCATTTTGTGAACCGTTTCCCAAAATCGGTCAAGTTTTGAATTGACCAGTGCCAGTACATGTACGTGTATATTAAATGTCCTCTACTTCAAAGTATGTTCACTGAATGAGCCATGTGATTTTAGATTTTTGCTATTTGCTTCTCTTGTCTTCTGTTGCCTGTTCATCTTTTCCACTCGCAGACGTCCTTGGATGTGAGCTCCGAGACGGATGAGAGCATGTCCAGCCAGCAGCCGATGATATTCGCTTTCCCTCGGGCCAGTCGCTTCTCCTATCTACAGAATGTGCCTGAGGACACGTATGCTCCGTCCGGTGACTTGCTTCTGACGCTGCGCAACATGGAACGGCTGCACGGCTACAGAACCTGCCTGGTAAGTCCACGGACGCCTGCTTTGCGTAGTGTCTTCTTCAGGCTTGTACTGCATGCAGTGCGCGTGCCGATGTGCTCCTGGTGTCGAATTTCTACTGTACAGCAATCAGTGATAACTGATAAAGTAGTGAAAGCATGGATGATATACTAGACGATATCTGTACGAACAGTGCCATGGCTCAGCTGTGAGTGCAGATTTCGGAGTCGGTGCTGCACGTGTGTAGGGGCAAGGTTTCACTTATCATGCCGCACGCGACTGCCACATGCATGGTACAGTAGGTATCGGTAATAGCGTGGGTGTTTGAAAAACGACTTTCTATTCTTATTTCCGATATTTCTTACACGCGAGAATTCATGTGATATGCATGTGCGCAGAGGTAGGAAGGCCATCATACATACAGTACGGCCATCATACATACAGCACGGCCATCATACATACAGTACGGCCATCATACATACACTACGGCCATCATACATACACTACGGCCATCATACATACACTACGGCCATCATACATACACTACGGCCATCATACATACAGTACGGCCATCATGCATACAGTACCAAGAGTGCATAACCCCTAGGGTTCTGGACTCTTGGTACTGTATGTACAAAGTATCGCTGCTGCATATGCTGGTGTTCATAATCCCATAAGCTTACCATGTGTTCATAATCCCGTAAGCTTACCATGTGGCGATGCAACATGAGTTACATGACCACAACAGTTGAACCTGCAGTACTGCGATGCAATGCGAGTCGGATCGGAACTGCATTGGGCAGATGGTATTACTACAGGCGATGCACTTTGTACTAATCTAGCATGTTTTGCTACACAAAGTCCATTCTTAGGACCGATATATTCTACTATGCGATAACATTGCTTGTAAGAAAAAATGTTCACTTGAAACCCATGTTATGATTATGAAACTATGAGAGTTCATTCTTGTAGGCAGTATATTCTTTTACACGACCATGCTATAACCGATACGCACTGTACTTTGACCGCTCGTGCAGTTCGGCTCTATAAGTCGATTTTCACAGCGTACCTGGCGTACTTGTGTACATTCAACGGTCAGTTCAGAGGTCGAATAGTGTGTAGTACGACTGCAATTACAAAGTATTTTTTAAATGAGCAATCAGTGCAAAGTTTCACCACCCAGGGAGGCTGGAAGGGTGGGAAGGTGGAGAGAAAGGGCGAGAGAAAGAGCGAGGGAGGGAGTTACGGACATTTCAAAGTTACGGGCAGTGCCCAGTCCCGGAGCGCCCGGATAAACGATGTACGAATTCTTCTATGCTTTGACAGCTGCACTGATGCAGTACTTCTGTGTGTGTGTGTGCGTGCGTGTCCATGCAACGTGTTGTGTCATTGATAACAGGTTCCCTTTGCCGAGTGGTACGATGCTCAAGATCTGGAGGCAAGGTGTACAGTCCTGCGTCATGTCGCTGACGGCAAGTACGATCATCTTTTGCCCGCTTGGCAAAGCAGTCCTCAGCGGCTGTGCCCGCAGGCTACTAGTGCAACTGCGGAGAAGATTGAGACTGCAGTATAGGAGGTAGTACTAGGGAGTCGGGACCATTGACTTCTCTACTGTGGACTGCGTTGTACTGTCTGCCATCGCTTACCTGGGGTCAAAGGCAGTGCACGCGTGTCAATGAACATGCTGGTTACTCCACTGCAGTGTTGTGCAGTGCAGTGCAGCAACTGTGTAGGTCTGCTCCGTGGCGGTGAGCATTGATCTGATAAGGGCACGGCAATCTGCAGCCAGTGCTGCTGGAGCAGATTTCACTCGAACCTTGAGAGAAAAAGTTAGGCAACTTTCATGTGTGCCACTCTCCCTTCCATCCGTGCGTTTACGGCTACGGAGAAATGCATCAGTGGTGATTTTCATTTCCCAACGCTAAAACAGTTCATCCTTCGCGTCAAGCTGCCCTGTGTACTTTTCTTTCTCTCTTGCTATGCAAGACGATGATTAGACATGTGCACTTTTCAGTCTGTTTAGAACACAGCGTATCCTTTATCCAAGCTACAGTAACCTTGAGGCGCCAGTTGAGCATAGGGTTTCAGGCAGGCTTTTTGTTAGGGGAAGCAATTATTTGCCATCTGCTCATTATTCAAGACATTTAAAGAATGAAAAATTCGATAAAAATACTTTTCGGGTTGGTCTGTTATTAGCTCAAAATAGAAACCATGCCTAAGATATATACCTCGCAGGCAATAACAATTATTGACTATGAAAAACATGGAAAAATTCAATAAAAACACTTTTCGGGGTGGTTTGCAATCTTATTTGCTCAAAATAGAAATCATTCCTAAATATCGTTGCCTCGCGGGCATCAACAATGACTGAAAAGCACTGCTAACTGCTAAGGACTCCACGATTCCAGCTGACTATCGAGATTGGCTACGATGTCGTGGAACGTGGGCCGTTCCTTTCCGTCGTCGTGCCAGCATTTCACCATCAGCTCGGCAAAGGGCGAGGGGCAGTCGGACGGAATGGCCGGCCGATTGCCAGCCAGCACATACTTCATGATGGACGTCAGCGACGGCATGTCTCTGTACGGCACCTTGCGTGCTGCTATCTCCCACAGAACAATAGCGAAGCTGAAAACAACAATGCCAGGACACAATCAAGAAGATTGATAGTTGTCAATCAGTAAGTTTTCCCTTTTAAACTCCTCACACTAATGAAAGTCGGAAAAGCAAATAAAGAACGTTGTAGTGTCTCTCTTGCAACAGTGACGCATTTGTAGCACTGCTCCTATAGCCCTGTAAGCAATGTTCAGCAGCGACATGAATGAAACACTTGTACGACGGGTACGAGTGGACGTGAGAAAATGGTATGCTCCTTTTGAAAGGGTGACAGTTTGGCTTTCGCCATCTCCCATTGTACCATGTCCCTGCTCGCTCTGCCACGTTTTCCAATCTGTTGGAGAAGTTTTCAGTTTCTGCCATCCTTTTTTTCGCAAGTTTGACATTTTGCAGTCAATTCTAATCGGCTGCGCCAGCAGGTTTTGCGTCTTCCATTCCACTAGCATTTCTATCCATGCAGCAATGTGGTTGCGAGTGTACTGTAAAAGCAGAAATTGTCGGTGGTGTTTTATTTTCGGTAACTTCGGTGCCGACAATTTTTACCGATAATAAAACGCACCGAAAATTTCGGTACAACCGATACTGTATACATGTAGTACTAGTACACTCATCTGGAGAACGGGTTTTACCGAAAATGTCCCTCTACCGAACCGCCGATTTTGGAGAATACCGAAAATATTACACCACCGAAAATTTCTGCTTTTACAGTACGTGTACGTATATAATAAATGTAGAGCCGAAGGATTTATTGCAATTACATACCAGTATAAAAACCGAGGTCCCCCGAGGTTTTTTATAACTGGTATGTAATTGCAATAAATCCTTCGGCTACTACATTTATTATACATATGTTGACCTTCACTTTCCCTAAAAAGGAGTATTTTATAAACAGTATTTATTGGCCTTAGTGGTATTTTATAAACAGTATTTTATTGGCCCTAAAGCCAATAAATACTGTTTATAAAATACCACTAGGCCAATAAATACTGTTTATAAAATACTCCTTTTTAGGGAAAAGTGCAGTGCTGCATGGAAAAGTGCAGTGGTATTTATTGAGTCAAGCAAATTTATTTGAATTTGATACTGTTGATGCTGTGGTCACTAATGAGTGTGGGTATTTATCAAAGGTCAATATATTTACCTATAAACATCAGCACTGGGTCCATACGGCTGCTTTCGGAGCATCTCGGGCGCTTGCCACATCAGCGTTCCTACGTCAGACGACAGTTCGCAGCTGCCTTCTCGTAGTAGTGCCGAGCGTTCATCTTCTCCCATGCTAGCCTTGTGTGGGCAGAGAACAACAGTACAGTAGTACAGTAGTACAGTACTCAGTAGTACTTTGAAGTACCACTACTAGTAAACTGTGTGCTGCTGCTGCTGCTGCTGCTGCTGCTGCATACTGTTATCAGCCTTACACTGTGCGACAACACCAGCACTGCAACAGGTGTTCGTATGTAGAAGACCCGGCATCCTGTATTACGCTCAACCCAGCTTCAGTTGGTAGCATGGACGCGGCGGCGTGAATTTACCTTCATCTTAGCCTGTGCCAATACTGTCGAAAGCAAAATACGCTATTTTCACGCAGACAATTGATCCAATAATTTACATGCGCAAAGGCTTCCAATAGTTTCTTATAAGAAGAAAAGAGGGCCAAAGAGCTACAAGTTACGCTATAATAATCCACTAACACCACCAGTTGCTTTACAATCAGCTCCTGCTCGTGGATATTATAGCGTAACGTGTACAATAGCTCTTTGGTCCTCTTTTCTTCTTGTAAATTAATCCTTGGCTCTCCACCCGAGTCTAATAGCCTTCTTCTTCTTCAGACTTTCCCCGTTTAAAACAGCATTGTTAGACGCATTCTCAGCAACACACCATGCACACAGCGAGAGACCGAGAGAGACAGAAAGACAGACGGACAGAGACAGAAAGAGACAGAAAGAGACACAGAGAGAGAGAGAGAGACCGACAGAGAGACGGAAAGAGACAGACAGAGAGACAGAAAGAGACAGACAGAGAGACGGAAAGAGACAGACAGAGAGACAGAAAGAGATCGACAGAGAGACGGAAAGAGACAGACAGACAGAGAGAGACAGAGAGAGACCGAAAGAGACAGAGAGAGAACACTCACACTGTACCTGTATTTCAACTGACACATCCAGACCAGAGTTAAGGGACGAGCCATACAGTAGGCGTGTGTGCAAGCCAGAGTCACCGTTGCCTACAGGCGATTGTGCCCTCTTGTTTGCACTGGGTTTCTGTGCCTTTCCTTTTCGGTGCAGCTTGAACAGAGGGCAGGCTTCACCAAAGTCAGCCACCTGCAGCCATATCATGCAAAACCGACCACGCCGTGTCATTGTCCATAATAAATATTTTGCCTAACGTTACAGATACAGTGCAGTGGGTGTATTGTATGGGACAGACAGACAGACAGACAGCATAGGCACATGTGTGGATGCGCGCGTGTGAACCAAGGAGAGCAATAAATCATTTGCATGGCATGAGTACCGCACTACTGTGACTGTAGTGTGTGTGTGTGTGTGTGTGTGTGTGTGTGTGTGTGTGTGTGTGTGTGTGTGTGTGTGTGTGTTATCCGGGCGCTGTGCACACCCGCCAACCCTAGCTACCATCAGCTGACTGATATACTCTAATTTCAGAAATTTTTGGTGCTCAGTATTTTCGGTATGAGGGCAAAAGGCCAGGTTAGGTGAACAGAAATTTAGGTGCAGAGATGCAATTCCCTATTGGATTATGTGTGTTAGTGTTTGTTCGGTGTATTGAAATTTTAGGTATGAAACGGATGGACCGAAAATATAAAGTACACCGAAATTTTGTGAAATTACAGTATCCCCACTACAGTTCTACTTACAAGTACTTCAACACTGCCATGACTATGGTATTCTGTACCAGGTGACTTCAATACTGCTATGACTATGGTATTCTGTACTAGGTGACTTCAATACTGCCATGACTAGGTATTCTGTACCAGGTGACTTCAATACTGCCATGACTATGGTATTCTGTACTAGGTGACTTCAAGTTCAACACTGCCATGACTATGGTATTCTGTACCAGGTGACTTCAATACTGCCATGACTATGGTATTCTGTACTAGGTGACTTCAATACTGCCATGACTATGGTATTCTGTACCAGGTGACTTCAATACTGCCATGACTATGGTATTCTGTACCAGGTGACTTCAATACTGCCATGACTATGGTATTCTGTACCAGGTGACTTCAATACTGCCATGACTATGGTATTCTGTACTAGGTGACTTCAAGTTCAACACTGCCATGACTATGGTATTCTGTACCAGGTGACTTCAATACTGCCATGACTATGGTATTCTGTACCAGGTGACTTCAATACTGCCATGACTATGGTATTCTGTACCAGGTGACTTCAATACTGCCATGACTATGGTATTCTGTACCAGGTGACTTCAATACTGCCATGACTATGGTATTCTGTACCAGGTGACTTCAATACTGCCATGACTATGGTATTCTGTACTAGGTGACTTCAATACTGCCATGACTAGGTATTCTGTACCAGGTGACTTCAATACTGCCATGACTATGGCATTCTGCACTAGGTGACTTCAATACTGCCATGACTATGGTATTCTGTACCAGGTGACTTCAATACTGCCATGACTATGGTATTCTGTACCAGGTGACTTCAATACTGCCATGACTATGGTATTCTGTACTAGGTGACTTCAATACTGCCATGACTATGGCATTCTGTACCAGGTGACTTCAATACTGCCAGGACTATGGCATTCTGTAGCAGGTGACAAACCTAGAAAGGCTACACAATACTACAGTCTACTAGGATGCTACTTGCAGTCCAGGAGACCGAGCCACAGTATTACGTAACTACTGGAAACTCCGCTCACCTTGACAACCCAGCGTTCACTGACCAGAAGGTTGGAGCTCTTGAGGTCGCGGTGGATGCACGGCGGGTTGCGGCTGTGCAGGAAGCGCATGCCCTTGGCCGCGTCCAGTGCAAAGCGCAGGCTCTGGCAGGTGTCGATGTGCACCGTGTCATTGCGCAGCAGGGATGCCAGCGTGCCGCGCTGCATGTACTCCATGACTAGGAAGGACACACCGCCTGGACCGATCGTCGACGTCTTGGAGAACTTGCCTCCACCCAGGAACAGAACAATGTTAGGATGACGCAGTCTTCTCATGAACCGAACCTGCATAGTCACGACAAGATCAGATAGACAGATGAGGAGACTGGCTCTATGGTGTAGTGACAGAACCAGTGCTTTGAAGAGACTGGCTCTATTGCCGCCTTGTGTTGCTCTACCCTACTTGTAATTATTGTAGGAACCCATTCAGCACAGAAAATGTACAAAATTAATTCATCACGGAGAATCACATCATGAATTTTTGAAGGTGTACTGCTAACCAAACAATGTCGACCACTTCTTATCTTCTCTATACCAGCTGCAATATAGGCAAGTGAGCAGGGGATGAAGTGATTGTGAATTTCTTGCCATGCAACTTGGTTGATTACCCTCAAAACCTGTGTAAGCTCTTCCCCGATCTGGCTGGGTCAATGACGCAGGGCCAGTCCAGATGTATATTTCTTCAAGTTGGAGACCACAATCATGCTGAACCAACAAATTCCCATATAAGACCAGAGATACAATTTGAATGTGTTCCCAGCCTGGAACCAAAACGTCTCACTCACCTCTTCCTCAAATTCCCGCTCATTGCGGGGACTACTGACGTGTTTGTGTAGGTGCTTGACAGCCACGGGCATTTCTCGATACTCGGCCAGCACAACTGTTCCAAAGCTGCCGGGAGACTCGGCGTCGATGCGCTCCCGCACGGCTAGCTCGCTCTCCTCAATGTACCATGCCTGGGTCAGGCGTGCCAACTCGCAGCGGGATGTGCGCAGTTTCTTGGCGCGGAGCTGCTGAAGTCTCAGCATGCGTCTGACACGCACCATGAACAGAATGCCGGCCACGATCACAATCAGACCGAACAGGGCGAAGAAGATCAGGTAGTAGTACACTGGGTTCTGGCACATGTCGGAGCTGATGTAGCCAAACACGCACTTGCACACCACCTGTCCCTCGGGCAGCGACGCGCTACACGTGCCGTGGCCGTGGCACGCCGGTGCCTTGCACTCCGTGCAGTTGAGCAGGTTGGTAGCCAGAGAGCCAGCGACGGTGGTGGTCAGCGTCGGGCACTCCGTGCAGCGCCTGACGCCCGACGTTGCACTGTATGTCCCCTGCGGACAGGGCGAGCAGGACTGACGGTATAGCGACCAGGAGAAATGGCCCACGTTGCAGCCGGGGCGCATGGCGATCAGTTCTCGCTTGGGCGGGTGCAGCTGGTCATTGTTATAGCCGCCGTACAGTGTTAGAACATTGCCCAACATCACCGTCGTGTGCATTATGCGGAAACCGACGGCGTCCTCCACCGATAACTGCTCCCAGCTAGCAGTCAGTGTGTCAAACATCCATACCGACGTGGGGAAGTCAAGCTGGTACTGCGGCAGGCAGCTCAGGCGATCCAGTGTCAGCTCTTTCGGTTCCCAGATGGCCCTATTGATGTTGCAGCCGCCAGTGATGATCATCTTGTTACCATAGCTTGACGCTGAGTGAAAGTAAGGTGTGCTGAGCCCAGTGGGAACAGTGTCGCTTAGTCTCTCCCACGTTGCATTTGCCGTCAAGTAACGCCAAACACTGGGATCCGCTACACGCTGGCCGAGGTTAACCCCACCAAAGACAACCATATTGTCAGCCACTGGCACGGCCGTGTGACCAAACCTGCGTGATGGCCACAGGTCGGAGCTGTTAGCTAGCGGAGTCCAGCTGGACGATTCAAAGGAGAACTCCCACAAATCTTGCAATGCTTCTCCGGTGATGTTTGATATCCCGCCAAAGACCAGCATGCCTTCCGATGTGGCTATGGCCGTGTGACTGCGTCGGGCGGTGGGGCGCAGGACGGTGGCTGGTTCAAACCGTTGCCAAGTGTGCGTGATGAGTGACCATTGCCACATGTCGTCCAGCAGCTCGACCTCGTGCTCCAGCATGGTCACGCCAGCAAACACATACATGTAGGATCCGTGCTGTACGGCGCTGTGTGCTGCCCTGTGAATCGGCACATCCACGCCGACTGTACCATTGTTCTGCGAGTACTTTGTCCAGTACCCGGCGGTGATGTTCAGCACCCAGACGTTATTCGACTCCAGCGAGAAGCGCGGCCATTCAATGTCAGTTGTTGCACCGCCGTACACCACCATTGTGGAGTTGCTAGTGGACACAGCTGTGTGTGATCGCCGACTGTTCGGCTTGATTTGCGGTGGAGCAAGCTGGAACCAAACGCCTTCCGCCGCTGTCTGATCCAGGTAGAGCGACCAGGGCTGGCTGAGCGATATCTCCTTGTCATTATCCTGATAGCCTGCAAACAAGTACATGCGCTGGCCAATGAGAACACTGTCCATGCCACTCATCGATGGCGGAATGGTCAGAGATGGTTGTGTGTCGAGCAGGGACCAGATGCCGTCACGGCCACTGTTGAAACAGTATATCCAGAGTGCGCGCGTCATTGCCATATCAACACCGCCAAACAGCACAACACAGCTGGCTGCTTCCCAGTACGTAGCTGTCTGCTGGTAATATGGCTGACCAGCCTGCTGGCCCGGGAAGTCAGGCACCAGTTTCTTCCACGCACCGGACAGTGCTACTGTGTACGTATACTCCCAGATATCACTGTAGTAGAAGCCGTTGCCCTCGCCACCAATCACAATCATACTCTGGCGATTATTCGCCCATACTGCAACATGTGAGGCGCGTGCACCAGGCCAGACCTTCCCAGTACTGTTGTCTTGTTCTACTTGCTTCCATGTCGCCGTGTAGTTAGCGTCGTCGGCCCACGCCGTTATTTCCAAAAGCCAGAGATCATTGAGCGCTGTAATGCCAATAATCTGTTCTTCCTCCGCCTGCAGCTGCTGTTTTGTGTTGCCGTCCGTATTGCCGCCGAACACTAGAAAGCGATGGACGGTGTTACCTGCTGCTCTAGACTGAGTGCCTATGAATACACTGGTATGGAGCCATCGCGTCATTGGCCAGTGGTCTTCCCATGGCAACAGTGGCATCCACTCAAGGCGATTGGCCAGGAACAGCCAGAGGTCATTGTAGCCGACCACATTCCGTCCTGCAAACATCACCATCAGTTGAGCCGAGGAGTCCGCCGGCAGGCTACTAGATGTGCCCGTGTGCCCGTAACGGGGTGCTGGCGACAGCAAATTTGCAGCCCAGTCAGCCATAGCCGGCCACTTCCACCAGCTATTACCTGTTAGAAACACACACACACACACACACACACACACACACACACACACACACACACACACCGAGCATCAACATTCACGAGCACGTAAACATACCATACCCACTCATGCACATGTTGACACACAAACACACATACACATACACACGCACACACGCACACACACAAACACGTGAACACTTAAAAGCTCGCGGTGAACTTATAATGAGCAATGACACCGTGATAACCCAACCGGAGAAGGGTCCTGCCCATCATGCATGAACAGAGAAGATAAAATTTCCCGAAAGGCAATCATTCATTTTGTAGAATATGGCCCAAGTCACAACTCCTGGCAATACCATGAAAGTGAAGGAAAAACAGCTGATCAAGTACCCTACAGACTCACTATAAGTGTAGTGGGATTTGGTCACGAAAGGAAAGGATTCCTAGCTCCGGCTGACAAGCACATCCTCAAATAATTGAAAGGAGCTCACAATACGGTCCAAGGGAGACCACCTTGATCGACCCCAGCCCCAGGTAATCGTTTGAGTAGAAGCTGCAGAGCACTTGGATATGCTTGAGCAGGAGGCGTGCAGCTCTCAATCTCTCTACTTGACGCAAGTTGCCATGGACTTGCATGCGATGATTTCATTGTCACGGTGTTGCTTGCGCTGTACACATACATATAGACACGTTCATCTGTGCCCGTACGTTGATGCATGGTCAGCTCTGAGAATGCGGATGCGCCATTGGTGATGGCGACTAGAATACAGCTGACTTCAAGTTGTCTGCCAAACTTGTTGTTGTCACCTCCAAACAATGTGTATGCCAATCAAAATCCAAAGTTCACGCTCCTGGAATGGTCGGAAATGGTGCCGCAGTAGATCAAAATTCTCCCTGGAACTTAGCGAAACTGGCAACTTCAGCCAAGAGCCCTGCACACCAGCCACTGTCCTTGCAGTTCTCCCCGTTTCCGGATCATCAAATGTCCACCAAATGCCGACATTGTCAGCCAGTTGCAGAAGAAGAGTACCGACTTCAGGTCGCGCTGCATGCGCAGACTCCGTTGCAGGTTCCGGGGTATCAACTACTACAAGACTGTCAAGAGCAGCGGGGCCATCCTCGGGTATTACGCTCCCAGGCTTCATCTTGTTGAGCACTCTCAGTAGGCTGCTCTAGTTCTGCTGCATCACGCATTGCCCGCTACTTTTCGTAGTTTGAGCACTCTGGCGCTAGAGCGACGAGCTATCATTTAAAATGTCTGTGGTGCCTCCTTTGCACCATGGCTTGTGGCTCGGCCTATTTAGCTCATAGCTGTACTGATGAGGCCTTTATGGCCGAAACAGCTTGCTGTCTACAGCATTGTGTATTTACTTAGCGACGTCTAACGGGTGTTTCTTTCTTGACCCACCCACCCATCCCCAGAAACGCTCCCCCCCCCCCCCTCCAAAAAGCAGATAATACCACTCATTATATAAATAACATCATACTTAGTATGCACACATACATGTACACTATCAGGAACAGCACAAACATGGCACACACATGTACACGTTATGGTGACGTACTTGTAGGTGTGACACAATGTACATGTAGGACATGACTTAAGGGGCCGTCCGTAAAAATTAATAATATTAGAGAGATGCTGCTACACGGAACTACGTACCAAACTCCGTGTCAACTGCAGTGAAGTTTGACACGGGTTTTCGTACGTTGCACCGGTTCTGCTGTACGTAGCATGCTCGAACTCCCCGCCACACGCTCTGTACGCTCAGTTTTCACACGGAGTCCAGTCCGTGTGAAGCGCGCTTCACACGGAAAGCGGTATGAAAAACCCGTGTGAAACTTTATCCCGTACCGCGGCGAGGTTTCCATACGTACTTTGGCACATTTTACCGTGTAGCAGAACCTCACTAATATCGATATTTTTTTGAAGACGATATTAATTTTGTTTATTTCTCCCCAAACCCCCTCCGCCCTCAAAACGAACAAAATACACATGTTTATGCAAAGGATCGATATTTTTTTTTAATGAATTGCAATTTCCTCATTAAATGTGACCAGCTGCAACTCTAAAATCACCATACACCTAGGTTTACGTTGCCACGGTCGCACAACCTTGCCGTGGCCATGTTCAAGAGTTTGACTTTCACTTTGTTTAGATCATAAACTACATGTCTGCACAATGCCCGTCCATAGATAGAGTTCGGTATTTTTTTCTCAAAGACGATACGAACAGGGCCCAACTGAATGGATGCGGCGAGGAAAATGGTAGATACAATCTTGTACACCGAATGGTATTAGATAAACGTTTGTTTTGTTCAAACATGTTGTTGGTTGACAGCATGTAACAAGGTGGAGTTTCCGAACACGGTGGTCCTCCACCCTGTTACATGCTGTCAACCAACAACATACTGGACATGGTTAGCATGTTACCGTTCACGCTAACTTCGACCGTCGGCCTGGACCGGTTTTTGGTGTGTTTTCAAGACATGGTTAGCATTTCGGTTTTTGACACAACAATACTTGCGACGTAACCCGGGTCGGAATCTTACCGTTCCGTTCTCCCGCTAAACAGAGCGTTCTATCGTCGAAACGATACCAAACCGACGGTATTTTGGGTGTTGGGTGCGAGTACCGTTGAATTTAGCATGAACCGTAAAATGCTAACCATGTCTAATGTACATGTGCACCGAACAGACTCAGTAGTCAGTAGTCTGTATCTGCCAAAATGGAATATCCCTTGTAACAAGGACCATGGCATTGTTCCGCCGGCTGGAGGGTTTATTCCTGAACGCCGTTGTCAAAGCCTTCAGAGGAAGGTGAAGCCTTTGAAGACCAGGAATAAACACCAGAATAATCCCATGGTCTTTGTTGTTGATGCGCGTCTTGCTCTATTCATTGCGATAATTTGTTTCTTATCTCCTCATAACTAACTTATTCCACAAGTTTCTTCTTTCCAATACAACCATGTACATGCGCCCTTATTACCAGCACTGCCCGACACGTAAAAAAGAGCGCAGCAAAGCTTACCCAGAACGTCATAGAGCCACGTCCCTCCCTCCGTATGCTGTGCCGTCCCTCCAAAGAGCAGGACGTGAGGTGATGTGCCGGTGCTGGACGATAGCGACGGCAAGCGGCCGCTGCCAGAAGCAGGTCCCGTTGAAGCAGCGGCAGCTGGAGAAGACCGGCCTCTGCCCAGCGATAACACTGCGGTACTTGTCCATTTCCGACCCGACGGGACGTTGGCAGAGGTGATGTCGAGCGTGGCAAAGCGGTTATGACCTTGAACAAGCTGCTTCCCCTCAGTAGCGGACACGAGGAGAAGAGAGTAAAGTAGCACACGGTCCAGCAACAGAGAAACTGGTCCCAAGCCAGCCATCGCGCCAGGTTTCATAGCCCCATAGGTGATATTTTCATGAGTTCACCCTTCTCGCTTTTGGACTTGGTATGAATGAAGAGCAAGTGGCACCTTCGAACCGCGCTGCTATGTATGCGTTTGCCTCTTGCTTCGGCGATTTGGCAGCGACTACCGCCGTACCGGTAGACTTTTCCCAGCTCTTCGAACACATGCGATGTGTAGCGTGGCCAGACTGCGGACTCGGACACCTCCCGGCGCTGGGCCTGGGAGGAGATGACATGCGAAGCCTTGACTTGCATGCAGCCAGCCTCAGTACTAGTAGATCTATGTAGCCTCCGACTTACTCCGTGCCCCCAGACATCCAATGAATGATCTGGGATCCACTACTGCACTTAGCTTGTGCACTATCACCATGATCACTGCCCCGCGGCGCGCTTTGTTGACAAACAGCAGTCAGCATGCCTTCACACCAAGTCAGTGAAGTCACAGGGTGCATTATGTTCAGACAAAGGCAAGGAGTTATAAAACTACACTGTGTAACTTCCTGGTCTGTACATAGTGCAGCACCGTGTGTACATGCCGGCAATTGCACAGACCAAGCCCAAGGCCAGGGACACTTCAGAAGTTCAGTAGGAATTGACGTGGATCTTGGTCTGGTGAGATTCTCAGAAGGTATTGCAGTGTCACTGTGTATTGGGGAAATAGATCAGAGACGACAGCAGCAACAGCAGCAGCAATGGTAGCAACCACAACCACAGCAGCAGCAGCAGCAGCAACACTGTTACACATAATAGGCATGACAGTCGTGAAGTGTGGTGTAAAGTGTGAACGCAATTGTACCAAGAGTCTACGGATGGACACTTGACTGCACCACACCAAGAGTACAGTTTATGCCAATACCCAAGAGGGGGATATGAACTCTTGGCCACGCTGTAGTTGTAGCAGCTCTTTTCACAGCTAGCCTCAACCCAACAAGGCTACTTCTCTCATATTGTCATTTATGAACAACCAAAATTGGTTGGATCATTCTCATAACACTGCAGAGTCCGAGCTATTACTGGCACCCCAAGTCAGGGAGTTTCAAAAAGAGTGTACACGTACGTGTAGAACAGTATTACCCGGTCATCAAGCCCGGCAATTCATGTGTATTACCCGGTCATCAAGCCCGGCGATTAACACGTCGGCACCACACACTATGGGCACGGGCACTAAACACAACACATGCTTCGAAGTACTCTGAACTTTGAAGTAGAGGTGACTACAGTAGAGAGAGCGAGCAATACCGATGTCTGTAGCAGCGAAACAAACAGCAAAGATGCCCTGTGGCTGGCACTGGCACATGTAAGCACACTTGCAGTGTACAACATGGCCCTGTACTCAGTCATCAGTCTCACAGATGTCATGTAGAGGGAAGGTATCCTCATCCGCACCACCGTATTCAAATAACACAAACAAACGGCTCGGAGAGCAACAGCAGCACTCATACACAGCACAACACCTGCTGATGATACGAGGCAAGCACACCGTCAGCACACCGTCAGCACACAGTCGTTCCGAGTGGCTTGATGTGGGAAAGTGGCACATTTAGAGTACTGAACATGCAACGGCTGCACGTAAACAGCTGTGCAGTGGCCACCGTGGGCCATTCTCCTTTCGTCAGCGGGAATAGCCCAGTCTCAAAAGTACAGTGTACAGTGTACTGTGTTTCCTGGTTATGAATCTGTGCGCACAAGTAGCCTAGTCCATGTGGACACTCTAGCACGCTACGGTGCTGCGCCGCACATGACGAGCAGATACAGCCAACATGCTCGTAGCAATTTCCGACAGTTCGCGGACTGACAATGCGGAGCAGCAACGGTAGAGCACCAACACAATGTTGCACACTCGCCTCACTGATGCCTTGTGCCAGTCAACAGACAGTTCGAGGAGGACAAGCCACTGCAGCAGCCATGCAGCAACACCTTACTGATGCCTTGTACGTGGGTCCACAGACAGTTCGAGGAGGACAAGGCAATGCAGCAACAGATGCCACACACATCACCACAGCAAGCCTCACGTTGCATCCGTATTCGTGTCATCCTTGTTCTTGCCGACCCCATCAACAGCCTTCATCAGTTCTCCCATGAGCTTGTCGGCAGACTTGCCAAACTTGTTGGGCGTCACCTCTTGAACAGCACACAGTGGGTGTGTTTGAATGTAGCTCAGTACAGATTTCATTGCAGGCGTGTAGTGATTTATACCCGGCTGCGGGCACGCCATCGTGCCGATCAAGTGCAGCTTTCCGGGATCATCTATAGCCTGCTTGAGCACCTGCAGGAACTCACTACTGCACGCCGTGATCGGGTTGATGCCGTTCATCAGAAACACGCCGTGCGTGTCCCGTGAGGCTTCCAGTGATGCACGCAGCAACGGCACAACGACCTCGTCAAACCTTTCCGGACTGATCATGTAGTTACCTACGTACAGTCGGGGACCAGCCACAGGTCTACATGGTGACTTTTGCGATGTTAGTTCAGCAATGGGAAAGACCAATCCTTCACCGATAGTCTTGATATCCCGACCAACAATGGTCACAACACCCTTCCTATTCACGGTTTCTCGTGTCTCGGTGTAAAATCCCTCCAGTGGCAAGCCACGATTCTCGGGCTGCGACTCGTACTGCAGGTAATCAAGTAGGCGATCGAATACCCGTCCAATGTACGACGCGGCACCCTCCTTGCCTGTTATGAAGTAGTGGGTTTTCCTCAGAGCTACTCTGGCACCAGGCATTTCCGAGGCTCTACCACCATGGAGTGTAACACTTGACTGAAAACAGAACGCTGCCTGCCAGCTATCAAAAAAGGAAACGAAATAAGCCTGAGCTGTCCTGCCAACACCTCCTTTCCTTATCTGTCTGCACTACTACGCCACCAGTATTTCAAAATCAAATGCAAGCACAAGAAGTATCAGCAAAACAAAAACACACCCACAAACTGCTTCTTCAAAAAACTGAACTGCTCTGAAATCTTGTCGATGAAGCAATCTGCATCTGAGTTGCTAGTGATTACGTCATGATATCAACGACTTGACAGAAACACAGAAGAGAAAAAATAAAAATTAATTTCGGAAATAATTGTCTCTTCAATTATTTTATTATCATACCGGTATTCGCGTCTTTGGGTTGTTTGTTCCTCGTATCAAGCTAGCTGCAAGCTGCGCAAGGGCTCCCACATTACACCACGATTTAGAATTCCTGACCTGAAGCGGCCGTATCTGACACCTTCTTCAGTACTAGAATAGCTTTCATGATTGAAGCTTCAAGATCCTGGCAAACTTATCAGTTACGAAGGATTTGAAAACACAATAGGCAAAAAGTATAATGCAGCTAGCTGAAGTCGTAACGAAGTTGAATCGCCTCGCACCATTGCGTCTGGCAGCGGCTTGGGATAATGTAGGCTTGCTCCTGGAACCCTCAAGTCCCCAGCCTCCTATCCAGCGAATGTTGCTCACCAATGACTTCACCAGTGCAGTATGGAAAGAAGCAGAAAGCAAGAACGTCAATCTCATCTACTGCTACCACCCTGTTATCTTTGCTCCCCTGAAAAGATTGACATGTGCCACAGAGAAGCAAGGTCTCCTAGTGCGTGCTGTGGAGAAGCGTGTAGCTATCTATTGCCCTCACACTGCCATGGATGCTGTGGAGGATGGCGTCAACGATTGGCTGGTTGGGGGGTTGGGAGACGGCATGACCATGGCATTGGAGACACTGGTACGTATGAGGATACCAGGACTGAGTGTGTATATGTATACAGCTACTCAATTTCCGGATAGTTCGCTGTTTCGACCGTGTTAGGTCTCATCAGCTGAGCTTAGAGTGACTGTCCGAACCGACCGCAGTGAAGTCTGTTGAACAACACAGTCATGTACATATACGACTACCGGTAAATGTTTCAAAAAAGTGTGGAGTTCATTTCGAACTACTTATTGCTGAACCCCTTGGCTTACAAACTTTACCCGCTCCGCCACCAGGATGCGAGAACTCGTATGTATATGTACATGTACTTCTGTACAGCTGCTGTATTTCCAGGGACATGGTGTGCACCCCAATATGGATTAGTTATGCCATAGTAGTGCATGTTCACGTATGTTTACCGGTGATATGATTGTGTGCGTGCGTGCGTGCATTCGTGTGTGCTGTCCTGCATTCTCCCCTTGCTGTAGAACGGCAACCCAAGGGAGGGATACGGTCGTAAAATGCTGCTCAATGAGCCCGTTGCTACCCTGGACGAGATGATAGCTCGTGTCAAGTCGCACCTTGGCCTCAAGCACGTGCAGGTGGCTCGCTGCAGCAAGACGGACCCCATCCGCATCGTGGCGGTCTGCGCAGGGTCCGGGGGCAAGGTGCTCGAATCGGCCAAGGCGGATGTTCTAGTGACCGGTGAGATGTCGCATCACGAGATCTTGGCCGCCGTGGAGCGAGGTTCACATGTGATCACCTGCGGGCACAGCAACACAGAACGGGGCTTCCTGCACACGCTCAAGCCACGCTTGGAGGCGCTGTTCGAGAAGGCTATTGAAGTGGAAGTGAGTGAGGTGGACGCCGATCCACTGGTAACAGAGTAGTGTGTGCGTGTGTGTGCGTATGACCAATATCACTTCATGAAGTGCTTGCTGATTTCCTCTTTGCAGTACACTCCACTGCAGTGCAGGCACTACGTGTGGCGCAGCTTTCCTTCCAAATCTTGACGCAAGCTAGTGTCTGAAATTAGGGCCATTGCCGAAGCAGTTGAGACCTGCTATCAACACTCTGCAGATTGGCATATCGACCACCAATAGCTCATCATGCCGCAGGTTGAACAGGAGCCAAGTGCCTGTTTTGTCGACGATGATCATGCCTGCTGCACGGATAACCAAGCTGCTGCTGGGTTGGTGAAGCATGCTTCCGTGTGGCCATAGCCAGGCCAGGTACTGGTATATGTATCAGGCCTGCGACCAGATGATGTGACACAGGCTTCATAGGAGTGCTGCAGCATCAGCAGCAGGAGCAACGTCTTGAGCTGTCCACCGATACTTGAGACGCTTGCTTTCTAGGTCTTCTCTATTTTATTTTAATATTCTTCTATATTTTCTTTTTGAATGGTAGAGGTGTGCATGCGGCTGTATTGAAAGCTGCTGTCACTTCTGTGCCATCGGAACACTGGCAGTCTGGCTTGTCTGAGCTCTACGAGCTATTGAACTAACAATGTTTCATGCCCCCAGCAATGGTGCATAGCAATCATGTCGTGTATTGTGTAATCACTCTCCCCAGGAATTGGTAAAAAGTGCTAAAAACCCGTGGGTTCTCATCTGACATCCAGCTGTGCATTGTGTCACAACACTTTGCACATTCCCCCGCTCGGAGCAAGCTCCACACGCACACAAACACACTAGAAGTTATTGCATTGCAGCGGTATATTTTAGGCCACGACCGGTTTTGACTGGGAGTACATCTATACTGACCTAGTAGGCATACGGTTATGAAACACAGTAAAATAATTATTGCTAACATCAGAAAAGAGAGCAAGGGCTAGCCTCCACAGGCATGTCAGATGCACATGCAACACGTGAAGCATACAGCAGCAGCACCAGCAGCAAGGGAACAAATGCACTAAACAAGCACAGCAAAATCTATAAACGACACAAAGGCACACGTTAAAAAGGTCTCTAAAGAAACAATCGAATAAAACCAAAAATGAATTGATCACCTAAAACGTGACTGAGCGTACGCCCGCTGAGCACGTAATCCCTAGAGCGAAGACTGTGACAGGTTGCAGTGTGTGTGCGCGTCTACTACGTTCCTATAGCTAAACCACTAGGTGTTGATATGACTTTTAGATGTATTTCGCATGAAGATGTGACATTATGTGAGCATGAGTGATAGGGCTGCAGATGAAAAGAAAGCGCATCCTTTACCCTAGTTAAAACTACCACAGTAGAGTGAACCATGTTTTCAGACAGACATACGTATCTACGTACACTACACACATGACATACGTATCTACGTACACTACACACATGACGCGAGAGTGCACCGGTTTCGGAGACACTGCCCTGGCGTGTGCAGGTGCTCGCAAACACCGGCATGCATCCACAAACGCGTACACACACACACACACACACACACACACACACAAATAGGCGGGCGGCATACATTCACAGTTCAGAAACACAGGCAACCAGCCACGACGGGTCACACGGCACACTGACCAACACATCGGTTGGAGATGTCGGTTGTCCGTAACACAGTCAGTTGGCAGGTCAGTCTGGATGCTGCTGTTCCAACAGAACACTAGGAACGAGATATGCACGCTAATAGCTTGGTTGGCCGATCAGTCGAAGAGAGAGACAGTCAACAGTGAAAAGGGGGCTACTAGCCGCCCAGCTAAACGGCCACGTCCTTGGCACCTGCGCTGGTGGCTGAACGCTCCTCAAACTCGCGCAGCGCTTGCTTGGCGAGGTACTTCTCACGCTCAATGCGGTTGTGCAGTGTGAGCGGAACGTCCGGCACGAGCCACGCAATTAGCGCCTTAACGCCAAACACAACGTGCTCAAACACAATCATGAAAGCCAAACGGGCGGCAAGAACATGCCAGAAGAAGCGCTTAAACTCGCTGACATTGCCATCCGCGCTGGTCTCTCGGAATCCGCGGAAAGAGCAGTTCTGGAACATCTGAGCAGTCTGGCCGGCAGTCATGTGGAAATTCTGGCCAAGTTCCTGTGGGCAAAAGACGCCAAGGAAAAACAGGGCAACAATGACGACAACGGAAACAAAAAATAATTATATCATTTTAAAATTCACTATGCTTAAGATCAAGATGTGGCACGGTGTCAGAATGTTGGTGTGCCGGAACTTGTCTAAACTAAATAGTGTACTTAGACATGAAAGAAGAACATTGCACGTTGTCGAAAGTACACAACAAAACAGTGCAAAGCTATGGTGTTGTAATTCGAAGGTTCATGACATCAGACAATTGGGTTATCTGATGATTTCGCTATGTACATGAAACTCCGGGTCACAGCACCATAGCCTTGGTGCATTATGTACTACAATCACTCTGCACCCATGACATTTGAGCACTTTCAGTACACTGACTGCACCCAGTCGTGTTACAGAAAGTTTTAAAAAATAAAAGACAATAATACTATTTTTAAACAAACGACGAGGAGACAATAATTCGATAACCGCAGTCAATACTATTCATTGCTACCAGGTCTGGCCTCATTTCTGTGCGCCGAGTGCACAACGGAAAAACAACAAGTTCACAAAGCAGTGCAAGTCAAATTTCACTCCGCCCCTTGCAGTAGTAGTGATGGATCACTTTCACTGTTTGCACTGTGTGTAGCTCGCCGACTACAGTGGAGCTCGGATAAGACGTAGCCCCTCGGGGAGCAGGAAAAAGGTATGCAGTGTCCGAGGTGCTTCTTATCCAAAAGTTGACTCCTGCGGCTTCACTAATACAATACATGTGCAGTACTAGTATGTTAAAATACTCGAATTTCTTTATCGCACTCAGAAATCTATTTGTGTTCTGTTTAGTGCCACCAAACCAGGCTTCCCACACTGCAAACAGCCTCCTCTGCACTGTCAACGTACTGAAGTACCTGTCAAGCAAACCTGTCATGTGTGAAGGTGCATGAAAGCACCAAAATGTACGTGGTATGCGAGGCTAGCTCTGTTGGGACCTGCTGAAAAGTCCGTCCTACACGATGTCATCAGAGTATGTCGTATCCGCACACATTAAATTTTGGTTATGCGTTTATGGGAGGAAAATAGAAAATCCGTGCGATGAGCAAGGAGGGTACTAAGCAGGTGTACGTCTTACCCGGGTAACTACTAACTGAGTTCTGCCGTATTTTTAAAGCACTACGGCAAGGTACTGTAAAAGCCATTATTCTAAAGAGGCACATATAATTATAACGATTTCCCAAAATTGACTGGTTTACGTGTACCAAAGGTAACGATTCTTACTTATTCTCAACGCTCAATAGGACGGTGTATGTATCGATTTCTGTAATATATGGCTTTTACAGTACGCCCTGGCCAAGTTTAAACTCTGGCTTTGAGAAGTTATATGTTCCATTGCTACTACTACTATACTTGGGTTTGGCTTCAATTCAATGTGCTCAGCTGAGGAAGGAGTCCAGGAAAAATGAAACGACTCTAATGAGAAGAAAAATATGTTAGCACACTGTCACACTGATATACAGGTGGACTAACCGTGAAGAAGTCACTCTCGGATGCGTTGTTGGTCTTTTCAAAGATGGTCAACGGCGCTTGGGACAGCGAGAAGAAGACATAGCCCTCCAGAGTCTTCTGGTCGCCAAACATGGGCTTATCCTCCACGCCGAACATGTACGCCGTACGTGGTATGATGTCGGATGTGATGGCGATCACGACAGCATTGGTGATGACGCTCAGGTTTCCAACTCCGTCCAGAATCGAGTACCTGCGAACACAACAGGCAAACGGTTCGTTGACACGGTGAGCAGTACATTTTGCCAACTCATTGAAACATAGTAAATGCCTGGAGAGTGGGTGGGGGCAGCAGTTTACTCTTTCTCAAAGAACACTGTTGTTCCAAGTCACAGCTACAATATTGCCTGTGAGCCCAGAGGTGTGCGCGTTGCACGTCTATTCCCACATGATATCTACAAGAATCCCACACAAGTGGAAATCATCAGGAGAAAAATGCTTTAGCCAAAGAGTAAACTCAGTGGTGTGTGTGTGTTGGGGGGGGGGGGGGGGGGGGGACGACGATGAAAAACAGAGTACACCGTGGACTATATACGTATGCTACCAGGGACTGTGAATCCCCCTGGCACACCTTCGTGGGAAAGTAGTGCATGTATGACCAGCGCAAGGTTGTAATGCTAGGCGCAGTGTTGCGCAGTTAGGCCCTCTTCAGACTAGGTACAAAACAGCCTATAAGTCACATTTACATAGAAGTTTCCAGGACAACAACAAGAATCTGGCGGGAAGCCTAAAAAGCTGCCCAATCCTTTCAGGCAGGGTGCCAACCCTTGTACAAGGCAACTTTCCTGCATTTATCGTACTTTCACCAGGCAGTTGTACGAACTTTGTACCCGGGTACGACTGTCCGCTGCTTTCACACATCCCAGGCCCCTTGCGCAATTTCGTAGGGTCAAAGGTTGCCTGTATATTGCATGTAAAATGTGTAGTCTGAAAGCAGGCATGGAAAAATGTTGCCTTTTAGGTTTTATGTGATTTTGTACTGGATTTTCTATGTACGTAGTCTGATGAGGGCCTTAGGCGTGATTTGACAGCGTGTAGCTGCATGCTAAAGTAGGTCGTATCCAGGGCATATTGCACTGAATTCACTGTACCTGGAGGCGATACGGGGTTACCGTGTTTCCTGAAATTCGCCATGCACCTAAAATTAGTCATGGGATTGACAGATGGTTGCGATGTTCAACCATCGTCCCAAAAAACCTCCCCGTATCATATACCGGTATAGCTACTTACCAGATTCCGATATCCTCAGCACGGCGGGCCAGAGGTCGTCGCAACTGAGTAGCAAACTTGTTGGAGTCGACGCGGATCTCCAGGATGTTGTTCATCAGGGCGAAGAGCGGTGCCAGTGGGAAGGCGGCCACGAACAGCGTGACGAAACCAAACTGAATGACCATCTCCAGGTACTCGTAGAACAGTCCATGTTCAGGCAGGTCAGCCAGATCATAGTCCTCTTCCCAGCGCGTCAGTTTGCGGTCTTCTTGCTTGGCTTCGACGTTGTCACGACGCCGCATCCAGACCTTCAGACGGGGAATAAAGATCTCAATGGTGTTGTTCAGTACCTGCTTACCCACCATGATGATGGCCAGCTGCTGGGTCAGCTCAATCAGACAACCACTGGCACTGCACTCGTCCAGACGGAACGCTAACGTCACAACGCAAATATATGCACGCACGGACGCACAGACGCACGAACACACACACACAGAAGTTAGTGACACCTACCGGCGACAGATTCTCATCAGGAATACAATAGAGACAGCTTAGCAAGTATATCCAGCTACTCCCCAAACCCCAAACTTGCTTCTGCCACACGCCAGGCTTTCCTGATCAGAACTGTAACACACAAATTTTCCCTAGAATACCAATCTCCAGGCAGCTAGCTGACTAGACCTTGTTAGGTCTCATCAGCGGAGCCCAGAGTAACTGTCCGAACCGATCATAGTGAAGTCCAGTGGACAAGGTTGTCCATTCGGTAAAATTGCAAACTCTATGCGTGACAGTTAGCATTGTTTATGAGATATTTTTAAAAGATGATAACGCAACGAGTAGAGTGAGTTGCACACTCAGTACAAACACCACATGCAACAACTACATGTCATGAGATGGCCTCGAAACGGTTCAAGGAATATACAGGACACGTAGTTTTTTGCTTATGGTGTGTTTGTACTGAGTGCGCAACTCACTCTACTCATTGCGTTAATACGAGCATACCAGTAGTGATAAGTAACTGATAACTGTCTATAGTGATCAAATCATAAATGTTCCACACCAACGTTCTACTGGATTTCTACCCGTACTCACAAGCAATGCGGTTATAGTTGCCTGGGTGACCCACAAAGCGACCCTTGAAGAAGGCGATGTAGAAGATGGAACCGTAGTAATTAGCAAACTGCACAGCAGAGAACACGCACACAAGAACACCGGACGATGACATCATTAAGCCTACTTCACACTCGACGCAACGCTGACGGTACGGGACGTAAGGGCTTGTCGGGAGGGCTGGGGGGGGGGGGGGGGGGAGCTGTAAAGTCCTGTACGATTCGTACGACACGATATGCGGCAGTCATTGCGATGTTCAACGTCGAACGGTGCGAGTCATAGGGCACGGTCCGTGACGGGGTGACTTTCGGACCTAATTTCTCGTTTTTCCGGACTTCTTTTCAATTATTTCTCCTTGAAAGAAGCGGAATCAAGTTCACAATACCAGTTTCTAATGAAGACCACAAAATTAGCCCTGAAAGTTGTGGCATTCAAATAATGGCCCCAGGAAATGATAAAATAGTTCGTCTGTCACGCTGCTGAACTAACCCTAAATACAATAAGTGACATGAGATCTTATGTTGCTAAAATTCAACTCAAGTCGTGCTAGCCATTCTGTGAGTTATCATGGGAAGCGCAGTGTTCGAAATGCTAAATATTTCCAAGTACGAATCGGGAGTAGTCGGCGCACGACGCCGTCTCCTGTTCACACTCGAATTGCAGTCGTTGTGTACGCTTGCGTCCCCGTCTACGGTACGAAAAGTTGAATCGATCGAACTCTTCCCGATCCGTACGGTAGTACGGTTGCGTTACTGGTCCTGGTGTTCACATTGGACGCCGTCAGACTGTCCCGTCGCTTCCCGTCGATCCTTACGTCGCGTCCCGTCGCGCCCCGTCGAAGGTGAACTAGGCTTTACATACATGCACGTACACATCAGGTTGACAACACCTGGTGGATTGGCCTGGCTCATTCGTCGGCAATGTAGGCCACAGTGGAATGGCCCACAGCGCAGTAGCAGCCACTGTACTGGAAAGGGGATATAACCTTGCCATTCAGCTTAATCCCTTTGCCAGAGTCAATCTTAAAATGCATGATCAAAGCCTGCACTGGATGACTCCAAGGAAAAACCATCTGCATCCCACACAGGACCGTTTATCCAGGCAGGGGACTGGTCAGACGGGGCAGTATCCAGGCACGGAACTGCCCAGATGGGGAGCGGTCGGGCGGGGCAGTAACCAGACAGGGAATTGCCCAAGTGGGAATGAGAACAAAATACAGGCAATGTAATGAAGATTCACAAGCCACAGGACTCTAGCAGTACAACTGTAACACAGGTACACTCAAACGTCTCTTTTCCGGACGCCTCAGATACGGGCACATCTCTCTACCGGGCACCTTCAGCTTGGGTTCCTATGGCAAAATGCTTCGAATTTGGGGGTTTGAATTTTTTCGTATGCAAAAGTGCTTATTTTGTCACTATCAACCTGTGTAATCCACACATAGTTATCGATCGATCATTTTGGTATCCTTAACATGTGCAATGGTTGCCAAATAAACTTCTTCAACGAATGATATGATACATAGTAGATGAGTTATCCTGAGATACGGGAAAATGTGAGATACGGGCAGTGCCCGGTCCCAAGGCGCCCGGATAAGAGACGTCCGAGTGTAGTTGCTAACAGTCGAGCACTGGTGCCATCTCTCACCTGGAACAGGAACATCTTGAAGGTGAACGAGTCGTCGTGCTCTGTCTGCGTGCGGTGCAATTCCCATGCAGTGAGCTTGATGGCCAGGATCTCATACACCTGAACACACGCACGCACACAAACACACGCACGCACACAAACACACACACACAATGATATAACCAGACATGGAACACAGGTGCATGCATTGAGCAAGAGGGAAATGAAAATGATTGCGAAAGGTAGTTCGCGACACTATCGCAATTTTCGAATCTTTTTTTGAAAGTCCAAGTTTTTTGTACTTTCGACAAGGGTGTTGATGACTTGTCAGATTCGCGGAGCTGACGGAAGTGCAACAAATTTCTTTAAAAATCCAAAAACAAGCTGAGGAAGCGGCGTTTGCGAAACAAAAGCACAACCAGCAGGCTTCTTCTGATTTGCGGGAAGGCGTACAGCATACAGTTCAGCCTGTACGCTGACAACAACCGAGATGGACACGGAGGAGATTCCTGCAGCGCAGAACCGCTGATATCCGAGCGAGTGAGCAGCCACCCAGGAAGATCGCTCGTCTTCTTGGATCTGGAAGCTAGTGACCGGAGTCAAACGTCACAGCTCACCCAGTTTGCAGCAAACACTGCGAGCACTAACACCATGCTTTCCCGCTATCTGCTGCCAAACACACCCATCCAAAGTGGCGCAGTAGAACCAGCAGCAGCTGGCTTGACCGTTGGCTCCAGTGGTGGTGCGTGTGTTCTCTTGAAAGGTGGCAAGCCAGCCATGTCAGCCAGCCAGGAGGAAGGTTGGAAGGCATTTCTGGAGTGGCTCTGGAGGTTGGCAGTGCATGTCGTGCTGGTGCCCCACATGGTTCTTCATGCCAATTTGTAAAGTAGTCCATAGACCTTTCAACGAATGGCACGCGATTTTCACTGGACATGAGCGAGCCACGTAAAAAAGGGCAAGGGTGAATTTTCGGCTTTATTCTATCTGACCTGCCAATGAATTGAACTACATGTATTTACATTTACCTGTCACCATTCTGTTTAACACATGGTATCCTGGGTGCGTGCGTGCATGCATTGCCGATGAAGCAGATAGAGCAAGCACAATCCTGGACCAAGAACACAATAACAACTCTCATCCTCTAACACACACACACTGAACACGGCACAGTGCACACCACACCTACCTTATTGAGGACGAGAATAGCCAACAGCTGCAGCACAGCAGCGGTGATGGTGGTGATGAACGAGGCGGCGGAGCGCAGCGAGTTGTTCTCATTGAGCACGGTCAGGATAGCCACGCGATAGATAATGACGCTGACCAGAACAGCAACGACCAGGGCTATCATGAAGACCATAGTGCTGAAGGCACACATGATCTTGGCCACATAGCGAGAACGAGGCTGAAAGGCCTCTTCCCTGCCAGTGATGGGATTCTCACGTAGAGTCTTGATCTACACAACAGCAACAGCAACAACAACGCTTGTGATTCGTGATCGGGGTGAACGTTACCCCATGGGCACTGAAAGAGAGTCGTACACAAACACAAGCACACACACACACACCCGCACACACACACACACACACACACCCGCACACACACACAGAACGTCAAAGAGAGAAGAGGCAGCAGCTACCTTGGCTTCAAACAGAGCTCTGGGCTTCTCTTCTTCCTCCTCATAGTCCATCACGTCCCAGTCATACGCCAGCTCCGCCTGCTTACGCTTCCAGAACTCCAAGAAGAACGTGGCCCAGAATGCCATGACAACGGCGAAGAAGACGGTGGCACCATTGTCAAAGAGGAAGGATACGCGAGCGGCCGTGCAGGTGGAATCCAGTGACCAGTAGTCGCAGCTGCCGTCACACAGCGGGCACATGATGTACGGGCCGTATTCCATCACGCTGTTCCGTGGGATCGTCTGGGCAACAATCACACAACACACAACAAGAGAGAAACAGGTGTAAAGCCTGATGCGTAGGCCGACTAGTTCACGGCATACTATACCCAGGAGCAGCTGCCTTTCTCGTCAAACAGTACAACAATACTGTGGGCTGACACAAGGAAAGCAAACTGTACATAGCCAGCTGGGAACCACTTTGAATGCCACCTGGATTACTTTGCAACATCCACACAAACTATATATTTTTTTGCTGTTAAACACGAGCGCCCTGGGAGTACATGATATCTAATCGCAGGGAGACAGAAGTCCGTCCAGCCCAGCCAATTTGACAGCTTATCAGGGGGTAGTGCTGGCTACCACCTCCCTTCACCGCCTCTTATCTAAATCAAGACTGGGTTCTTGTGCATTTGAGTAGTTGCTGGGCATAGGTGTCACACTCACTTGGACGCGTAGAACACATCACAAATGCTTGTCCAGGTGACACGGAGCAAAAATTCAAAAACAACTCATGATCAACCATGAACCCGCACGCTTGCCGAATCTCATGGAAGCCCCTACAAAGCCAGCTGGAATAAATACCTGGTGGTAATGGCATGAAACGTTAAGACAGGTGAGCAAGCAACAGTCTTACAGAACAACCGTCAAAAGCCACATCCCTCGCTTCTAGCCAAGCAGAACACAAGCGAACATCCCGAGGTGCCCATTGCTATCGGAGACAACCATTTGATGTCCAGAAAATACCACGCAAGGGCAACTCTGCACAAATGCCCGATGTGCCTGTTTCGCATTGATATTTGGTCAGAAATAGTTTCACTTCACACGGATAACTCTGAACACTCACTAATCTAATCGTGTTCAAGTCTTTATTCTCACGGTGGCCAGTAGGCCAAGAGAGATGATTGTTGTTGTTGTTGGTGTTGTTGTTGTTGTTGTTGTTGTTGTTGTTGTTGGTGGTGTTGTTGTTGTTGTTGTTGGTGGTGGTGGTGGTGTTTAGTAACTGTTTACCTGGAGAGCACACGTCTCTGCAGCCACAGCATTATCCGGGGAGTGGCTGAGGGCCAGACCAACGAGGAAACAAATGACTCCAACTAAGGACACTGGTATCAGCATGTACGTATAGTAACCCAGCCAGGCAAAGTACATGCTGATCTGCTCGCCAAAGTACAAGCGCACGTGATCGAGCGGCTGCAGTTTATACCAACACGAGAAGCAGCCCCAGACGCTGTAGAGCACCTTGCGAGTGTTACATACGGCGTCCGACTCAAGGTTACCCTCGTGCAGCGGATAAGCAGCGACAAACGACTTGTTCCCTAGCAGGCGATCGATGCCGATTTTGGTGGGATTAGCATCACCATAAGCAGTGCGTGTCATGATGTAATGGCAAATACAGGATCGCTGGGCGTTGGTCAGAAACTTATCAGGCTTGTCATGATTCAGAAATTTCTCCAGCCTGGCCCGCACAAATTTCGCCGAGTAGCAGTCAGCCATTGGTTCGATGCCATGCTGAAAGAAGTGACAGCAGCGTGCCATGCCTCTCGCTCTCGCACCCAGCACTGTGACACGCGTATCCTCCTCAGCAATGGGCAGCCGCATGTCCATTTCCTCTGCCCAGTGCAAGCAAACGTCGAACGGGACATGCAGTTTGATAAAGCGTGCACCATGATGAGCATTGTCGGCCTCCTCCACTTCTATACCACGTGCTCGCAGACCATTGAGGAATGCCTGACGTTTTGCAGCCCTGGGTTGTGTCCAGTCCTTGTCAGCTACATCGGACGACACAACTTCGTATGCCAGCAAATAGTCAATCTTTCGAATGCCATCATTGAACTTGAGACCAACGGAGTCGCTGTGGCATACCCGGGTCTTGGTCAACAGTGATGGATCTTTGACGAGATCACAGAGCCGCTCTAGAGGACTACTGTGATCACGAACGACACCCGTAGCACACTGAAGACTCTCTGAACCCTGCTGCACAGTCTCATCTTCAATAGCCTCAATCTCCGCCATGCTACATAGCTCACTACAATATCTCAACCACAGCAAACAACAGTGGCAGATGGCTGCAACTAGCAGAGGCTGAAGGCAACGTGAACAAACAAACCTGAAGCAGACCCACCCAGAACACTGGACAAACACACGCAGACTTTATTCTAGCCAGCCATTACGGACACACACACACACGAGCACGAGCACAAGCACAGCACGATACCGACGGTGGAGACTTGAGAGCAGTGGAGGACACGTTACCAACACTAGCAATGTGACAGCTAGGACTACTATGTAGCACACGGTGGATCACCACAGTAAGAATTACAATGCAATACCGGAACAAAACCAATTGCCAGCCTGCAACAGATCACCAGTGGCCAGTCCTACCAACACTTAGTTGGTGGTAACGTGCAACATTAGCATGTAAACTGCAGCAAAGTGAGTTAGTGTGACGGCAGTGCCATCCAATCGCAGTAAAATCAGACAATCAGCGTGCACATACACACTTCACCGGACCCCGTGGCAGAACCACCTCAACACCTGCCATGTCAGAGTACGTTTGACATATACTGTAAAAGCCATTATTCTAACGAGGCGCATATATAACAATTTCCGAAAATTGACTAGTTTACGTGTACCAAAGGTAACGATTCTCACTCATTCTCAACGCTCAATAGGACAGTATATGTATCGATTTTAACGACAGGTTTCTCCTCGTTAACTCGTTAGAGTTAGCACTTCGTTATATATATGGCTTTTACAATAGCTGAGGACTAACAGCGGTCAAGACCAAGCGAGATGAAACAGCTCGCATCATACGAGCTTTCACACATAATATCTACAAGCCGCTAATGAAGAAAGCGGCAATGGCGACACTTATATTAGTGTGTGGTCGGCTAGTTGCCAAAGGGGTGTGTGTGTGGGATGTCGAGGCAGTGTCTGTGGCCCGCAGGATGAGGTACTAGTACGTGTACACTACATGCATAATGGTCCAGTCTCTCTATCTCTCTCTCTCTCTCTCTCTCTCTCTCTCTCTCTCTCTCTCTCTCTCTCTCTCTCTCTCTCTCTCTCTCTCTCTCGCTCTCGCTCTCTCTCTCTCTCTCTCTCTCTCTCTCTCTCTCTCTCTCTCTCCACGTGGGTGGGTATGTGCGCGCGCAGCACACACACACACACACACACACACACACACACACACACACACACACACACACACACACACACACACACACACACACACACACACAGGTGTTTCTCTGTGTGTCGATCACCCCTTCTCCCCCATTCTACATGTACTTCAATCATTGATAATAGCCGCGTTTACACACCGTATTATCTCTAATATAAGCACGGTCCTTTATTTTTTCAATGTACCTCCGCCCCGTGCTATTAATGGAGACGTTCCTTTATTGGAGACTGTTCCATTATTATTTCAACCTCATTTCAGAGGCATTTTGCCATGCCATATTCATGTCACACTGAATTTCTTTATTTAGTGCTCTACTACGCGAAATGTGCTATTATTATTATTATTATTATTATTATTATTATTATTATATTCATGTCAGACACACACATTTCAGGGGTTTTTTCGCCGGTACAGATAATGAATTTACACAGTGTGCTTATAATGGAGACTGAGCACTTTATTTTTTGAATGCCGCCCCAAGGTGTTCTATTATTGGAGACGTGCTATTATTGGAGACTGTGCTTACATATGCATGTGACGTCATGTGACTGTGGTGAACATCATCCACTTACACAATGTCATACTTTCACTACAGTCAGACCTCGCTTAACCGCACACATCTGTTTTCCACAAAAATATCCGGACAGACGAGGTAACCGGATAACTGAACACACATACTGTACATGTATATGCATGTGGCATGTCAAAAGCAGTGACAGTGACATCGAACATACATGTAGACAGGTCCTATGCAGTACAACTAGCGTGCCCAGTATGTAAAACAAGTGAGGAAAATGACAAGTGCATGCAACTGAGTGCTGTCCGCATACACCCAGCAGGTCAAGGACCTCATTTGCTTGTACAACTCCCTGACACTAGCTTCTGCAAGCGCTAGCCAGCCACATGCAACCGGATACGACGAAGCTTTTTGCATACATTTTAACAAGTTTGTACACGAAATCATGCACCGGTATGCGGATCGTGAGGTCCGGTTATGTTGTATGCATGACATATGCTGCACATCGGTAACCAGCGATTTTCTTCCGGATGGCGAGGGATCCGGATAAACGAGGACCGGATAAACGAGGTCTGACTGTACTTGCAGTGCCAGTTTTAAAATATTTACACCGTATTTCTGAGAACACAATAACCATGGTAACAGGGCGATGTGTGCAGGAACTCAAAACAAAATGATAGCTTGCTTGGTAGTCCACCCACACAACAGGACTAGAACAGCAACCAAATCCTAGTAATACCAGCAGTCCTTCCAAGACGTCAGTACACCATGTATTGGCACTGTCGTCAAAGAATTTGAATGTTGTGGTGAGGGTTTCCGTCGAACTTTCGGATTACATGTGCGTTGTGACAGTGACAGTGACACTGAACAGTGAATAGAGGAGCTGTACAGGCAGAGTGGGTGTGCTATGACAGACACCAGTACAATTCTACAGCTAGCTCAGTGAACCAGGCCAGCAATAAGCCACTTGGCATCTCAAGTACTCTGTGGAGTAAATCAGCCTCACAACACACTGCCACCCGGGGCAGGGACAAAGATACAAGGGGCTCCTTATTATCAACGAGGCACTTGACCTGGGCCATACTCTGCATAGCATAGACACCACATGCAGGTCAGACCCTGGACTGTACACTTCAATTATGCCAGTTAGCCAACCCATCACAAGGAGCAGCGTGGCCCAGATTGCAGGAGCAGCATGGTGCAGATTGCCAGCCCAGCACCACAATCTACACAGTCAACTGGGACACTGGACTACCAAGTGCTGCTGCAACCGTTTTACTACTGAAGTCTGAACACAAAGCATCCCCACCAGTCTGCCATGAAGTCACCGGGCTCCGCTCAGCTGCACAACAGCATAGGGTGGCCAGGCAGTTCACAAAGACGAGCAACGACCATTGCCCTTTGCCCTGTGAGTGTAGACTCCGGGGAGACTGGATTGTCCTAAGTGAGCACACTATACATACTGAACAAACACCAAACAGACCAGGAGGCTGAAGACAAGAGCTACACTGACAGCTAGCTAAAGTCAAAAAAGAATAGCCTGGAGGCTATGCTGAAAAGTCAGGGATTACTTGTCTCAAGGCAGCATTTATCTATTCATTAGCAGTGATGCTGATTTGCAATGAGTGCAATACACTAAAAAAATACTTTGAAGTAAAACATATAGTGAGACATGGAAGACTTCTTTCTTTGTCCACCACCTCTCTACAAAGAACAGTCCACATACAGGACAATATTGCTCAGGCTCTTATACACCAATCCGTGTACACCTTACCATACCTGAACGCAACTACTATAATCAGAGCACCCCCTGCAGTGTACATATTTGATAGTTTCTGCCACTACAGAATCAACTACACACCCCATATCCTCTGCCCTATCCACTTTCTCTAAGTCAACGAAATGCTTAAAAAAAAAGGAATGGTATGCCAAACACATCCTCAGCCAACAAATATAATATTATGATATGGGTCCGTACCAAATGTTTAAACCCGGCGTCACAAGGTACAAGTACAATGTCATGTAACACCACACTGCATTAATGTCATATGACTGGGCAGCAGCTAACGCTTGGCAAGACCCCTCCATGGGTTTGCAGTGGAACATCCCATTTCAGACACCTCCACATTCAGGACAATATGTCGCAGTCACACATGATTGCCATTCCCCCGCCGTCATAAGCGAACACATTTTCCGTAATCATGACATATCCAAACAGTTGAATCCGTACAGTTGAACTCTGTACTAGGTCCGGACTGGTCCCTTGGGTGTTTAGGATTTATAGAATGTGTTACTATACTCACTTTGCATCCAACCATGCTGGTACATGACTATACGCTACTAAATCTCCGTATACTGGCATAGACGCTACTAAATCTCCGTAACGCAAACACAATGATGTCGCTCGCTGGTCTGCCACTCCAACCAAAGCACACACAGGGCTATTTTAATAGCTCAATACTTAAAAATATGGACCTTTTTCTGAGTTTTTCATAGCCCTGTTGTATTTCGATTGATCATGCACGCTTGCTGCACCACCGCACCATTGTACACAATGTAGTATTCCTACGCCAACTAGCACTTGTTAGTGTTACCTAGTATAGTACTAGTAAGGTTCCCTAGTTTGGTCAATCCCACAATCAGGATGCGTTAGTGTCTTACTCTTAGTACACAGTTCATACCAGTGCACATTCTGCAGGCAATGGTACATGGTGAACACTGCAATGTCTGTAATGTTCCTTAACTGGTTTACCCACCCTCCGGACACTCACCGGCTTTATGTGTGATCAGATAAGTACAAAGCATACAATAGTGAAATGGATTGCTGTCATAAGTGTAATTATTGCTTAGAAGACTTGATCAAGTTACAAGTCATAGTTGTATTTCATAATTTTGCATCCTTTCCTTTGCCAGGTGAGGGCCCCGGACCCTTTCCTTCCTTACCCAGGCCCTGCTAGTCTACTATACATGTATTTCTTGTGTTCTGATTCGTCTTTAGAAGACCCCAACTGTGATTTGGATTACGTGCTCATTCGTAGTTTTATTTCCCTGGACAGTTTGGATGTGACCTAGGGAGAAGTCAGTTGCACTTCTTTTCCAGAGGTAGCTGGTTTTATCAGTTCAAATCCAGGTGTGTACTGCAGTAAGTTAATACAATTTGTTCACCTTTTCTCATTCATGTTGTGCCTCCGACCGTCGCGTTACAACATAGGTACAACACTGCTGTACAACATCACAGAGGTTTACTAGATCGCCACACTGATTTCGTAAGCTAGACTGCTCTGCGTTAGTACTGAAAGCAGGGGCGTCGGAAGGTATTTTAGGGGGCACGGTCAGCCACCTGAAGTGCGATTTACTCGTGGGGCTGGGGTGTCTCCTCTGAAATATTTGGAACATTAGAGCCCAAATCAGTGCCTTTTATTAATTCACAGAGTACCAGGGGCAAAGAGGGGTGCGGTCAATACCGTAGTGACCGTAGCGTGTCCAACGCCCCTGGAAAGTATATTAGAATCACCCTTATCTGGACACATCTCTGGTCCTAACCGGACACCTTGCAGCTAGGGCTGCTAGGTACGTGAAATCAAATCCCGGGAATGTCTTCTTTTTCGTATAAACTACTTCAACGCAAAAGAAAGGTCATAACCCTCAGTTCCTATCATGTATGCATGTACAGTCAACTTCGCTTATAAAGACACTCAGCGAGGCATCAAAAAGGTGTCCTTATTCGCGAAGTGCCGTTATACCCGAAGTCTCATTTTATGTATTACAGTGGGATGGGACTTTGCTCTGGGCATGGAAATTCTGTCGCTATTCGCGAATTGTCGTTATATCCGCAGTCGTTATTGGCGAAGTTGACTGTAAATGATATCCATCTTTGTTCAATGGGCCGGTTACCATTAGAAGAGAATGATGTGTGTTTCCCATTACGGTTGTTGTGCATTTCTGAGTTACGTAAGATTCTGATCCCGACGCATCGGGATGAGGGAAATTCTACCGTAAGCCTAGTTTCCCACCTTGGATGAATTCACAAAGAGAAAAATGCCTTCGGCGTTGTCCTGGACTCTCTTTCAGTATGGCTGCCATCCCTAAATATGGCCCCTGCTCCTGACCAGGGTTACCAGTCACCATGGTAACCAATCACCATCGTTACCAGTCACCATGGTCACCAGTCGCCATAGTCATCAGTCACAGCTATCCTACCGCCAAGCCCTCTCCCAATACGCAAGCCCTCTCCCAATACGCACCGTCCAGCCACCCACACCTGCACAGCAGGCACATGTACACGCACACTAACCTTGATATCGCAGATGTCGGTGGCAACTTGGTTGTCGGGCGAGTTGATGAATCCAAGTCCAATAATGAAGCAGATGGTACCGATGATGGACACCGGGATCAGCATGGCCGTATAGTAACCCAGCCAGGCAAAGTAGATACCGATCTTCTCGCCAAAGTATGTGCGCACCTGATCGAGCGGCTGGAACTTGTACCAGGCCGTCCAGCTGCCCCAGACCTCCACCAGCGTCTTGCGCACATTGTCCGGGTCGTCATCGCTGTAGCCACCCTCGTGCAGCGGATAGGCTGCCGTGAACGACTTGTTGCCAAGCAAACGCTCCACGCCGATCTTGGTTGGGTCCTTGTCACCGTATGCCGTGCGAGACATGATCTCGTAGCAGATACGCGAGCGCTGGGCGTTGGTGAAGAACTTCTCCTGGTCGTCGTAGTTCAGAAACTTGTGCAGTTTAGCCTGTATAAATGGTGCTGTGTATTGGTCAGGCTCATCTTCGATATCTGGATCAAAGATGTTCTTTGAACAGCAGCAGCTAACAGCTCTGTCAATCAGACCATGCTTAGTGTACGTGCCAATCTCCTCGATCGGCAGTTGCATACCCATGTTCTCAGCCCAACGCAGGCACACCTCGAAGGGCACGTGCAGTTTGACGAAGTTAGTTACCTTGTCGACGCACTCCGTTTCAACCTCCATCTCAACACCACGCTCAGCCAGTCCTTCAAGAAAGGCGTCGCGCTTGTCTTTGCGGGACTGTTTCCAATCTTTGTCAGATGTGTCGCTGGGGTCAAGCGCCAGGACGTAGTCAATCCTGCAAATACCATCATTGAAAAACAGTCCCTGCTTAGCGTAATTCGATGGGCCTTTCGTCAACAGCACTGAGCTTTCCGCAGCTGTCAAGGTATCCTGCATGTTGCCATTGCTGGGTGACTCGGGCTGTGGAGCAACCTCCAAACCTTCAAAGCCGATCGAGGCTGCCATCTCAGTGGTAAAACACCACGAGAAAAGGTATTCTTGCTGAGTTCCGAGAGGAAGTTGCAATCTCCTGTCACAGAAGAGTATCTGCGCAGATGTCCTCGCGCACAGCTACACAGTAGGAGGAAGAAATATTCCCCCACTCCTCACACGACGGGACAGGAGCTTCGGCAACAAACCAAAGGCTCAAGTAAAGCCTTGGCGTTCGCTTTCTCCGCTTTCAGTTCAGCCGGCATAGATAGATGCATTCCACTGCTGCACGTAGATAAGTGGTCGCCGAGCGCCTGCTGCTCCAGCCAGCCTCTAATACTGCGCGCCAGCCCCGGAGGCGTAGAGTGAAAACGTGTGTGACTGAACTGCCCAGCGTTCACACACTCTACTCACACTTGTGACTTGGATTGGAACTCTTTGATGGTGATCAAAAAATGACAAAAATCCTCGAGTAGCTGTTGATCATCATCACACGACTCCAGTCACGTACACACGGCTGTCAAGAAGCGGCAACTTTAAGATGGCGTCGGTTCGAGATGGCATGGTAACCGCGCACGTGCCGTGGTCCTTGACTTGCTCATGTATGCACGCAAATGCAAGTCACAAACTCACAAAGATCGTCTTTGCATTTGGAGAAAATATCTTCGACTCTCTTTGGAGGTTGGCGAGGTTTGCCTAATCTTTACTTGATTGCGATGCCGGTATGTCCTGTCAATAATTAGAATAAAGAGAGCTGATGATCGCTTCATTGCTGAGCAGAAGTAACAATCAACTCTCCTCATGTCCTCAGTGCCAAAGGCAGACGACTGCAATTCCACAACGCTCATTTCACGATGATGGAAACAATAATCGTGTACTAGTACACACTTGGACCATTTGGTCATCCCTATTCTAGCCGCTAGTCCGTCCAGCAAGCAGATATTGACTATTACGATAAGGACAACTGCGTGAACGAGGGCTCGCCCAGCAAATACAATTCAAGTCGTGACTCCAGTCAAGAATTAGGGTCTTTACTCGAGAACTTCACAAATACAGGCCAATGCACCCCACAAAACTGATAGATGGCATGAACGAAAGACAAATAGGCTAGACAAAGTGTCCCAAGTGATTGAAAACAGCAGATCTACCAAATAAGACAGCTACATGTGCCTAAACAACAATTCCCATACAGTAGAGAGTAGTATCAGGCAGAATGAAAGCCTTGGAAGTGCACAAATACAGCCACGACCGCCACAAAAATTGGACGACCGCCACAAAAAAATTCTCATTGCTCTACCTCCTTGAAGGGTGAAAGTTACCAGTTATCCTATAGCGATGTCAGTTTATGCCTGTTGGAACCCCCCACAGCCCGCACGAAATACCTTTCAAATAATTCCAGGATGCAATTGCAGCTCCAGACAGGAGGAAGAAGAACACCGTGCAAAATAACGGCAACGATGCCCAAACTCTCGGGAAACGGCTGAAGTCTTCCTGAAGATGTTAACATTGAATAGCCATCGATTACCAGCGTGGTTTGGTGACTTTAGAACTGTTTTGAGACTTAGAACGAAGCGATATCTCAAATTTGATGGAATTGTTACCTGTCAAATGCGTGGGCGAGCAGGCCAGCTGACTGGTTATGCATGATATGCATGAGCATGCATTGATTTTTCATGGTTCACGTGCAGAAAACTAAGTTGCCGCGATCCAAGTGCAGCTAACAGCCGTGTACAGCTACAACAATGCGAGTAGATCTACAAAGCCTTTCCAGTCTGTGTGTTTATGTGATCTTGCGCCCCCGAATCATACCCTACGAATGGCGTCGCCACGCTTATTCTGCCTTGGCAACGACCTTGTCTCTACAATATTACTTTTGTAAAAAAAAGTAGGTCCACGAATGTATTTTCAATCGTGGAGCTGGAGTAGTAAAACTGGTATGGTATTTCAAGCAGGGTATGCTACTTTATAAAAAGGAAGCTTATCTCTTGGCGAATACTGTATTATTTTGCTGTTTGAATCTTTCCTCTTCCTCGATTAGTTGAGACCACTAACTTGTAGTCTTTATCCACTGGGTCAAGTCCATGCATGATCGGTCAGACTGGAAACAAAACCCACCTGGCTGACCTGGGTCATGGAACCAACTGAGATCATTCTTTTTACCAACGGTTTTATTTGCGAACAACGATGAGATCAGCTTATCACTATCAGGGTGTCTGACATAATCAGTGACACTTGACCGATAGTGAGTACAATCATGTACGAGTGGATGTGGATCATGTGGGATTCGACTGGGTGACAGCCTCAGCCCTATAAGTACAAGACTGACGTGACCCGGTGACCTCCCCACCATTACATGAGTAAGTATCGCAGCCAACTGCACTGGATACGCAACACTGTACAATTTGTAATTCCATTAGGATCAATAATAAAATACCAACTTAGAACCTAGTTGGAACAATCAACTTCACGAATAATAAAATAGTTAGTATAAATGACGTATTGAAAATGAAGTAATTGACCACCTCAACATTCTCAGCACAAAGCTGTCAAACTGCCTGGGAAAGAATCAAGGGATTCGTAACTTTTTTTACACTCCCAAGCAGTGTGCATTTTGGCCGCACTTTGTGATTGCAATATTGGTTCAATTGCAATCACAAAGTGCAGCCAAAATGCACACCGCTTGGGAAGCGTCAAGACTCCTTGGTTGTACATGCTCATTTCCCCCAGTCCGTACATATGTACACGTACACACGCATCCACACACAACTACGGTGCTGCTCAATGAAATCCAGTCCCCTCACTCAAGTTTGCGCCTTGCATCATTTCGCAGCCCAGTGTTCGCAGGTCTACACTTATAGGGCTGCACAACGCCCTGTGCATGTATGTACATGTGTCCCCGCTTACCAGTACCTTTTTCCTCTTTTCCCTTCTCTGTTTGCCGTGTTCTGTGTGGTGTGCAGAAGAAGAAACATTCCAGACAGTAGATGGCTACATCAAGCTAGGCCTGGAAGGCGTGATTATGACCATGGTGACACAGGCTGCTTCCGTACTCTCACTTCCTGATGCAGACCTGTTCTAAAAATGCATAGCACATATACACGGCAGGGAGTAGTAAACAAGCATTTCACAACTCGCTGGTTCACAGCATGCCAAAGACGTTGGCATCCATCAGGGTAATGAAAAACATGCACTCGTGTGAAACCACACACAGCACAGTAATTGACCATGGGTGACAGCACCGGCAGACACCTGTCTTAAATTGGCAGCGTGCTTTGGCTTGTACAGTATTGAGCCGTAGGCAGAGACGGCATTCATGAGGGAGTTCTAAGTTGCAAATGTGCACTAAACGATGTGCAACTCTACAGTTGCAACAGAGGTCTCTCTCTCCCTCCCTCTCTGTCTCTCTCTCTCTCTCTCTCTCTCTCTCTCTCTCTCTCTCTCTCTCTCTCTCTCTCTCTCTCTCTCTCTCTCTCTCTCTCTCTCTCAGGCATACGCTGCACTAATAGAGTGTACACAGAGTAAGAGTAATGGTCAGATTGCTATCTAGCAACACTGTGCCTAGACACCTTGGACATACAACAAGAATATACATGCGGATACTTCAATTACTTCAAAGTACAAAATGTGAACATACAACAGAAGATCAATAGACAACACGACAACGACACAAATTTACAAGTCGATGCGAGTACCAGGACAAGCACTTGCGAAACATAAAGGCATGCAAACTTGCACAGCGTAGCGGAGGTTCAAAAGTAAACAAGCGGGCATCTACTAGTACGAGCACTGCATACAAGCATGTGGCAGAGATAAACAGCAATGTTTTTATGAAGAAAATAGTTCACTAAACAAGTAAAATAAAACAGGGGAGTGGGATTCTTTTTCTACCGTGCATACATTGACAACATGACTTGTCATGACCTATTCATATCTATAATCTCAGGCAGTTGATCTGTTATAAAAGAATAGAAGCAGAGAGAAAAAAAGACACATGGCAGCGAGCGAGTCGAACACAGGAAGTGAGAGCTCCTTGGAGGCATAGATAGTTAGCTTGATGTGTGTCATAATCCCACACAACAAACTAAAGACAGAAACATTGCAGGAAGAAGTCGAATTCAAAGATCTCGTCGAGTCTCCTTACAGATTCGCAATGCATATGACTCATGGCGGGCCTGAATCTGGTTGGGAAGGAAACTTTGGAATGGCCGGAATTAGATTTTGGTGGGGTCCTTCTACAAACATGAGGATGACGACGATGAAGAATCCCAACAGGCCAACAGCAAGTAGCTCCAGGAAGCGAGCAAAGCTGATACCGCCTTGCTGTTGCTGCTGACTTTGCCCACTCACAGCAGACTTTCGCCGGAGGAGGCTTCTGCGGTCTACAGTGTCGTAGTCTGTAACATCAACCTGACCCTGTGTTGCTGCCGCCGCCACCGCTGCTTGCCTGCCATCATCGCGAGTTGGTGAACGGCTCGCAGTCGAAGGTGCTGTGCGAGCGCGCACGGGCCAGCCGCTGGCGCTCGTTTGGTCCTGCATGCGAGACCGAATACCAGCGCGCTGTGTGCTGCGCGGCGGTGTAGAACCCGCCTGTGCTACGGTTGGCACAGTGTGCTTTGCATCTGAAACACGAGGCCAGGTACGCTTTGTCAGCACTGGACCGTAATCGACGTCAGTCTCCGCATCATCATCCATATCTGGTTCATCTTCATCTAGCCCTTCGTCCCCAAGGCCACCACTCATATCATCTAGCTCTTCATCACTGAACAGAGTACGACTGCCGCCTGACTGACGTGTCTTCGCGCTGCCCTTACTTCGGAATTCGGCTAATTTCCGCTGACACACCGGTCTAGTTGTCTCGGATATTGGACCAACTTCAAAGTTATACTCTAACAACTCCTGGCGGAGGTCGGCGTCGCTGAGGCCCGTTATGTCGTCCGGCACCACCGACAGTCTCGATGTCGAGCGGGATGGGCCGATGGAAGAGCGCGATGGGCCGATGGAAGAGCGGGATGAGCCAATGGACGAGCGGGTTTGGGAACGGACAACAGCGACTGGCTTCCTCGCTACCGGAACTTCCACCTGTGGCATGGATGTGCACATAGCAAGAGAGAAACATGTGAAATTCGTCATGATCATCCACTTGTATTTTACACTGTACATGACTGTATTGAGTCTATTGTCTTGACCAGGAAACGGTTTTATGACGATACACAACTGCCATTCAAAGAGTGTAGACCCAGAGAGAAATTTAGAGAATGGCAGTAAATGGTGCATCCGTCACGCACGAAGTAAAGGCAACGTTGTAGTTTCGTACCTCCTCTTCAGAAGAGAAATCCAATTTGGATTGAGATTCGTCCACATCTCGAACGTTTCTTGAGTATAAGTCCACATAATACTTCTTCGGCCTGTTTGGCTTGAAATCGACACCGTGCTTCGTCAGCTCTTCCTTCAGCCTGACTGCCGTCAAGAGCGATGGGTCAGAAAACACAGGCATAGTTCTTTGACAAGGTACATGTACTATAGGATTCAGTGTGCAATGCCTGATTCCATTTCCTGCAATTATTCACTTCAGCTCGACCAAAAAGACCATGAACAGTGATGAAGGCTCGACTGGACTTCAAAACATTCTGGCCTGCAAGTTCAACAAAATCATTTTCTCCCGCCTTGCGTCAAAAAGCGAAAAAATGCTTGCATTTTGTGACTTTTCAGATTTGAAAAATACTGTCATCATTTTCCTGATTGCTTCTTTCAGAACAACCTCGAGCTAATAATCATTGATTGTGGATGTATCCGTACCGATAAGCTTGACAATGGCAGAAGACTCATCTAATTCCAATACTGCTCCCTCTGGTGCTGCCGCATCTTCGTCCACTGGAGACAGCGGAGGAGCGTCTGGACCCCCGAAGAAAAAGAGAATGTTCAGCAAAGAATTACGTGCTATGATGTATGGCTTTGGAGATGATAGCAGTCCTTACGTGGAAACCGTTGAGCTAATCGAGGACCTTGTGGTGGACTTTATCGGAGATGTAACGCAGAAGTCAGTGTCAGTTGGGAAACGGGGCACCGTTCGTGTAGAAGACTTAAACTACGTGATTAGGAACGACGTCAAGAAATCTGCAAGAGTCAGGGACTTGTTGATGATGAATGAGGAATTGAGAAGAGCAAAGAAGAAGTTCGAGGACTACAGCTACTAGGATTGATACTATTGCTGTGGTCCCTTTACTTTATCCTACAGCATGAACTACTAGTGTGTGTGTGTGTGTGCATGTGTGTGTGTGCGCGCGTGTGTGTGTGTGTGTGTGTGTGTTGCAACACCATGCCCAATTCTGTTGACTGCGATTTCTCTCTCTTCTCTTCTCTCTTCTTGTCGTTGTCTCCCGCTTCTGGGAGCGGCGTGGCCCGATAGGGTAGCTGTACATAGTAGTAGTAGTAGTGTGTGTGTGTGTGTGTGCGTGTGCATGTGTGTGTGTGCATGTGTGTGCGTGCGTGCGTGTGTCTGTGATCAGGTGGACAAGCCACTTGCAGCACGTGCCTAGCACAGGCCGCATGGGGTCATCCCAGCACAAGTTCCTATGTTTAAACATAGTGTGTTCGCTATCATCGCTTCGGCGATATGTATGTGAAAGTGTGTGTGTGTGTGTGTATTTTTGTCCGTGTACTTCACTTCAAATACTGTAATTTCACAGATTTTCGGTGCACTTTTTATTTTAGGTACTTTCGGTGCGTCTGTTTCATACTTAAATTTCAATACACCGAACAAACACCAACACACAATCCAATAGGGAACTGCTTCTCTGTATGTACCTAAAATTTCTGTTCACCTAACCTGGCCTTTTGCCCTAATACCGAAATATTGAGCCCCAAAAAATTCTGAAATTAAGAGTATCGATCATTACGGGTGATACCGTATGGCAAAGTAACGATCAAATTAAATCAGTTGTCTTCAGGCAGTTGTGCAACCTGGCCAATTCCTGGTCCAGTGGTTGCTGGGACATACAATGTATATACCAAGCGTCATTGTAATCATCCTTCTCTGTGTGCCCAAATGCTGGTATTCAACAGGGGACAGCACTGTGATTATCCTCTGTTTCTGTCCGAAATGCTGGTACATTGTGCTCAGCAAGGGGCATGCACTGAAGTCAGCAAAGCTGCGCTGAGCTGCTCTTGATTTGCAACAAAACAGTGCAAGCCGTTACGGGTATGCCAGAGGAGTAATTCCCCAGAGAATGAGAAATTGAAGGATTGCAGACTAATGTCTCCCCACCCACCCATTCGTTGACAGTCTCCGTCATAGCCAACCGACTCACCGAAACATAAAATAACACGCAGTACGGAAACTACACAGGCACCAATTAAAACAGTCTCTACCAGGTTGCTAAGCAACCGACTACTTCGAAGTAGCACTATTCAACTGCAGCATGCAGGCAGTCTGGGTGCTGACCCCAAGGCAGTGTCATGCAGGCAGTCTGGGTGCTGACCCCAAGGCAGTGTCTGAATTGCAGCGTACTAGTACTACAGTATTGTCTGTTGAACACTAGCATGAGAAACTGAACACAACGGGCATGGCTTGAACAGAATACATAGTAAGAAAATTGGCAAAATACTTGAAAATAGTAACAAACTTAGAGAAGTCGAACGGAATTTTTTTAAAGCCCGGAGTCCTGGCTATTTCCTGCCGCGGCGGCGGCCGGACTCGGAAACTCCAAATCCTGGCGCCCATGGCAGTGGCGTGGCTATATTGTCCTGAACAAATCCTCCTCCTCGCTGCTGTCGTCCTGCTTTTCGCTTGCCAGTATCTCCTCCAGTTCGCGTTGAGCCATGTACGCCTCTCTCTTGATCTTCTCATCCAGGCTCTTGGGTATATCCGGCACGAGAAGATCCAGGGCGTTTGCCACGATGAATGCGACGTGCTGAAGAAAATGAAGGGCAGGGTAAAACGAGAAAAGAGTGTTTTTTTTGTAAACCCAGGCTCAAGCGCACGGCTCAGTGTGAATTATGTATATAATAAATGTAGAGCCGAAGGATTTATTGCAATTACATACCAGTATAAAAACCGAGGTCCCCCGAGAAAAAAAATAAATAGTCGTTGGATTTCTCGTGTTCTCTGGATAGCAGTCGTGAGTCTTTTTTTTTTAGGGAAAAGTGCAGTGCTACATGGAAAAGTGCAGTGGTATTTATTGAGTGAAAGCAAATTTATTTGAATTTGATACTGTTGATGGTATGGTCACTAATGAGTGTGGGTATTTTATCAAAGGTCAATACATGCATATGACCGCCGTCTAACTGCAAGTATAAGCGGCCACCGCCGGCTAACCAAGCCTTGTCACCTGTAACGTATTCACCTTCATTGTATAGTTGGGAGTATGACAAGTAGATGCCTGCAATGTTCTTGCTTCGTAGTTTTTACAACGCAAGAAAAGTAATTTCACTTAGAAGTTAGAAGCGCCCAGTGGTAATGCAGTGTGAAGCTGGGCTCTCTGGCTCAGAACAGCCCGGCGTTGTGACGGTGCGTGGGCATACACTGTGCTGTCTCACCTCAAACACGATGACAAATGCTACTCGTATCGCCACCAGATGCCAGTAATCAATTGTGCGGTTTCCATAGTAATCATGGTGGCCCACGTACCTGCACAGAACGAAGGAGTAGTTTTGCAGGAAGGACACGTTATGGACATGGCACAATCAGCAATTTACTGCTGTGAGCATAATCTCCTTTGTTTATAATTATGTTGTAGGGGTGAACTGCGTATTCAGTTACTGTCAACCTCTTGAATAATGACCTCGGGTATAACAACGTCCATCACGGGAAATTTAGGTTCATTACTACTGTTAAACATATATGTTTTCAGTGTAACTGTAATTTCGGTGATTTCGGTAGAAAAAAAACCAGGCATCTAAATTTAGATATTAAACACCTAATAGGCACTAGAGTAACGTTATGCAGTGTATACAAAGGGAAAGCTGTTTCAAATCTTTATTCTCACGATAGCTGTTGTTGTTGTTGTTGTTGTTGTTGTTGTTGTTGTTGTTGTTGTTGTTGTTGTTGTTGTTGTTGTTGTTGTTGTTGTTGTTGTTGTTTGTTTGTTTGTTTGTTTTAGAGTCGAAGAACAACCAGGCAAATTTGCTTAAAGGGGAAGTTAAGGCAAAAATCAAAATTTCACCAGTTGTAGTCTTCTGGGTGCTGAGTCGAATGGTCTTGGTCCGAGGAAGCTGAGACGCTCCCTTCCTACTTGAATCCCAATCGAACTCGCGCACTTCCACCGAAACTGGATGACTGCGCCCTACTAGATGGGGATTTGTATGCAAAATGTCACTAAAAGCGCCATTTCGTTCTTATAAAAGCACGCTTGACCGCGATTGGCCCGTAGTCTTTTGGACGCTGAGTCGACTGGTTTTGGTCCGAAAAGGCTGCGATGCAGCGTTCCTCCTTTATTCCCAATCGAACATGGTCGAACAAGTGGTCACGTGCTCCTGCGTACACCAGTCACCTGGTCACCGTGCCTGCAGGGTACAACTTACTAGCCTGTTTGACCTTTTTTGGGTGCAGTCCTGTCACTCGAGTTGAACTCGAGTTGAACCTTGGTGTGAAAGTTGTCGCCTGCTAGCATGCTGGCGTGGTGACCAGGTGATTTGGGCACCCAGGAGCACGTGACCGCTTCTTCAACCATGTTCGATTGGGAATAAAGGAGGAACGCTGCATCGCAGCCTTTTCGGACCAAAACCAGTCGACTCAGCGTCCAAAAGACTACAACATATGGGCCAATCGCGGTCATCCGTGCTTTTATAAGAACGAAATGGCGCTTTCAGTGACATTTTGCATACAAATCCCCATCCAGTAGGGCGCAGTCACCCAGTTTCGGTGGAAGTGCGCGAGTTCGATTGGGATTCAAGTAGGAAGGGAGCGTCTCAGCTTTCTCGGACCAAGACCATTCGACTCAGCACCCCGAAGACTACAACTGGTGAAATTTTAATTTTTGCCTTAACTTCCCCTTTAATTACAATCAGTCATGATATCAACTAAAAGAAGAATAAAGTCTAAAAGGCCAGTAAAGGAAATGATAATAAAGCGGGTAGTAGTGCACAGGAAAACATCTGATGTGATGATGAAAAGCAGCTTTTGCCAGAGGCGGGACCGCATGAAGCGATGGTCCTGTACAATCTGTGGTGTCAGCTGATCACTTTTAATTCTACATACCGGTAATCATTACACCTGAAACCTGACAGCCTGCTGCTGGACGTATGCTGTCAATGTGACAGTATTGTGTGCCTGTATCTCAACTCTCCTTATTCTACACATTGCGTGACTGTGCTGCCACCTTCATTTCTTATTTGCTCTGTAGTACCGCTGCTATTTTTCTATTTTCGTATTTTGCTGTTTGGCGCGCATGAGCAGTGATGACACCGAGACCCTCGGTCGGTTCAGCTGCTCTTGTCCCGCCTCCACTGCTTCGGCTGCCATCGCTATGTGGATCTCTGTGCCTTTTTGCCGGCATTTGCACCATGATGGGCTAGCTCCCGTCATCAAGCAATACACAACACGGCGGTAAAACTGTCTTCTGAAATCCCTTCTTATGTGGCATATGCATTTGTCTGTCACGGGTAACAGCCGCTCAAAGTTGCTCCAACAGCACCCAATGGGAGATTACATTATACGAGCTCTGCTCAATTTGCATACAGTATTGCCGCCGAAATTCTAGCATCCGACTTCGGACAGGAACGCTGCACGATGCCTGGAGCTAGCAGGAAGGAAGTATTCCTGGAGGGGGCAAACCGAAATGAAGAATTTCAATAAAAATGCTCACGACCCAGCTACAGGCGTAGTGCAAACTGTCCCCAGAATATCCGAAATCGAGTTTCTTGTGTGCAGTAGTGAGAGTGCATGAAGGGATCCCTGCGCCTACTAGAACACATGTGACGGTGTAGGAACCTAGTTTTAAAAAGTCGGTATCATTGTTATGCAACGAGATCAAAGTACCGTACCAACAATCATAGCCAAGTCCTGATCCGTTCACGCTACCGCTAATCAGAGAGTTGGTGAAGTCGGTGATTCCAACTAGATCCTGTTTGAAGTTGAACTTGTAAAAGACACGGTCAATGAAACTGGACGTGAAGCCGATGATGAAGGCCTGCAGTGATCAGGGGAAACAAAATTTTAATCGGCATTAGCGAGGAGGTAAGACATACGATGCGGCAACAGCAACAGCAACAGCAACAGCAACTGCAACAGCAGCAGCAGCAACAAAAACAACAACAACAACAACAACAACAACAACAACAACAACAACAACAACAACAACAACAACAACAACAACAACAACAACAACAACAACAACAACAACAACAACAACAACAACAACAACAACAGCAGCAGCAGCAGCAGCAGCAGCAGCAAAAACAACAACAACAACAACAACAACAACAACAACAACAACAGCAACAACAGCAACAACAACAACAACAACAACAACAACAACAACAACAACAACAACAACAACAACAACAACAACAACAACAACAACAACAGAATGTGTCTCGTAACTACATGTACTACGGCTTGAGTGCCATACAATGATGCTGCACAACCCTCGCGAGTCGCCATCCATGCAATTTTCCCCGCATCAGGGGCGGGATATAGCACTTACACTGCAGATGATGGAGATTTTGACGATCATGTCAAGGATGGTATACCACACTCCTACAGCAGTGGAAGCGCAGAACAGTCATGACTATTACCAAGAGTGTGCAACTCTGCATATGGGGTCTCCGACGGCGAAAAATCACATCACGTGTCTCAGATACATTCGTGCTATGTACAAACGACGGATAGCGTGCGCACAATCCGAATATCTGCCATGATCATGCTGGGGATTTGCATCCCCGCAGTGAGTTTCTGTCCGAGAGTGCTTTTTTTATTACTCCGCTGCTCGCTAAAAACAGGTTGGAAACGTACAACTGCGACACTGCACCACGCGATGTGAGTTTTCGCCGTCGGCGTACCCCATAGAAAGGGTATCAGGAGTTGCACACTCTTGGAGGGTTATATACTCTTGCTAATACCAAGAGTACATAACCACCAGAGTGTGCAACGCCTGATGATCCAGCTCTGCATACTCTTGCTATCACGCTAATAGTAATGCTATAGTGTGGGTGTAGAACCGAAAGAATGATGTAGACAAAGGTACGAAGATACGGAGGAGAACGGTTGAGACAGGTCAGTGACGGAGTTGGAACAAGGCCACCCTTTTGCTCCTTAATTCCAAACAAGATTGGAGCCTACGGTTTCCTCAATTCACACACCCGATCACGGTCTCTTCGCTGCAAACGTCACTTTTAATACAAGGTGGCGTGGAGATGACTGTGACAAGAAAACGTTCTGGACATGAAACTACTTCGGTTGCTATGCTTGTGATACGAGTGCGCATTCAATATTGTTCATCGCCGTTATTTAATAGAGGTTCACCAAATGTTTTCGGACCTGGCTCATCACCAGGATACAACAGTAAACTAACTGAAAACAAGACTGAACAGAGAACAGAGATTGGAGATTGGAGGCTATGGGCACATGTAGAAAAAAACCCTCAAATAACACCCGGATAGAACTCACCAATGTCTTGCGCAACCTGCGGTACAGGTCGCCTCATGGCACTGACATAGTTGTGTGCGTCCAGTCTGATCTCAATCCAGTTGTTCAGCAGGGCAAACAGCGGCGCCAGCGGGAACGCAGCTACGAAGATGGTGATGAAGCCAAACTGCAACACTGCATGATCAGGGAGCGAGAAGCAAGAAAGCATTGACTCGGTGCAAAGCAGGGAGTACTAAACTTACTACTAGTAGTGGGTGTGTTTACTACTCCCTGCAGTAAAGCACACTAGCTAGTCAAGTGAAGCATAGCTAGTACAAAGTCGTCAGCATCACAGGGGACACATGTTATGGGTTCGCCGGCGTACAGCCGATGAGTCACAGCACGATTCGAAAAACCCACCCGTTTCCAAGCAGGACTTGAAGCTGGGCCTCTCTGATTATTCAATCATATTCGTCTCTTAAAAATCCACTCACTGCGCCTGTCAGGCTGAATGACTGATGAGACTGGTATATATATTTTCAAATTTCAGAATATTGACCACTTTCGTGAGTCCAGTCAACTCACACTCACTGCTTCACTAGCTATTACAAAACCAAAAAAACGTCCATTGCGTGTTCTCAAAGTGAAGCTCACCCATTTCCAGGTACTCGCCAAACAATCCTTCGTCCTCTTCCAGTGTGAAGTCTTCTTCCCACTGTATCACTTCCTTCTCAGCTCGTGGTATCAAACCTGCAACGTCGATGCCTGCTTCGGCAGCTTGTTGCTCTGCTTCCTTGCGTGCTTTGCGCTTCGCCATGAAGTTCTTCAAAAGCCTGAGGGAGAGAGAGAGAGAGAGAGAGAGAGAGACAAGGAGAGACAGGCAGAGAGAGACAGACAGATTTCTTCAATAGCCTGGGGGGAGAGAGAGAGAGAGAGAGAGAGAGAGAGAGAGAGAGAGAGAGAGAGAGAGAGAGAGAGAGAGAGAGAGAGAGAGAGAGAGAGAGAAAGGGAGAGGCAGGCGTGTGCGCCGATGCCCTTCAAGGGGGGGGGGTCGGGGGTCTCCCCGGGATTTTTTCAAAAAATGAAGCAAAATCCTGCATTTTGAGCGAAAAAAGGGGGGGGTTCCGGGCACCCAGGAACCCATACGGGGCACGCACCTGAGAGGGGGTGGGGGGGGGGGGGGGGGGATAACACAGACCACAGAAAACCACTGGCATCTCTCATTGTACATGCCCTTGAATAGATATATTGTGCAGCCATTGAGTGTGGACCCCGGAAGCATCATAAAATAATTCACTTCATATGCATCACCGTGACACATACACACATACACACATACGCACGCATACACACACGCACGTGCGCACCTACACACACACACATGCATACACGGTAATAGTAGTAAGAAATTACTCCCTCCGCTAAGCAAAACTTCGTTGCGTTTTTAGTGTTCTTGTCATGATATTTCTGTCGGCATTAGACATACATGTCAGTGATCTATCCCCAACATAGGGCAGCCGAGTTGTCGTCCATTGTTCTGACAGGCCTTTGAACCTCCGAAAAGCGTGGAGTCCTTTGACAAAATCGGCGAAGCAGAACCGTTTCTCGCCAGGATGTCACCAGAACACAACCCTAGGCGCGCGCGCTTGACACCAAAGTGCGAAAATTAGAAACAGTTTGAAAGACTGTGTGGCTCGAAGAAGTGTCCACGAGACGGCCAGCGCTCAGGCACTGCTGTACTAGCACTAGTCGATGGTGTGCATCCGCACACAGCCAAAATCAATGCACTTGTGTTTGCAGCACAGGGGAAATCAAAAGTGTTCGGACATTCAGGTTGTCGTTCAGTCGGCACAAAATCCTGATCTCAACGTCGACCACTTGGCGTTCTTCCACAGCCTGTAGACAGACGTGTCACTCGTGGCGAAGGAAACCAGAAAGGAGCTTCTGCAGGGTGTGGAAACGTGCTGGCACGACTACACCGCTGCGAAGATGGGGAGCGTTTCTTTGGGGCTGTATGGCTCCTTCCATGGCGTTCCGGAGAGTGGCCACAACTACCAGCGCCACCGTGGAGGTCGTCAAGCTCACAGTTCGAGGGAAGAACTTGGCGATCTCCACGATCGAATCGCGTCTTGAAAACTTGTAAAGGCTGCGGAACAAAAGCTGGCAGTCCTGGAGGCGAAAGTCAGCGAGGATGCAGACTCGATGTCATGAGGGAGTGAGTCGTCATCAGATTCAGACGAAGAGTGAAGCTGGACTGCTTCGAAACGAGCTGTGTGACACCTGTAAATAAATATCTTTCATATGCTGCCTTGTTTTCCACTTTGCAAAGCGTGTTCGTAGCCATAGAATGATTCGGACTGAACTGTAAAAACGCAACGAAGTTTTGCTTAACGGAGGAAGTAGGATACTCTGGAATTTTTTAATTGTTTTACTCACGGTAGTATGAACTCCAGTACATTGTTAATCATCTGTTTTCCCACCATGATGATAGCAAGCTGCTGGGCCAGTTCTTGCATGCAGCCCGCAGCAGAGCACTGGGAAAGAGCATACAGGAGCAGATATCTTACACAACCGTGACACAGTCACGGTCCATGCCAAAACAAGTCGAGAACGTTCCCGGCATACATGACTGTCGCGGTGCTTTGCGGCCAGTGTAAAATCACAGGACCGGCAGAAGCAATTTTGATTGGTCTGGCCGTACCATAGTCTTCCATACAGTTTGTGTATGATATGGCGGGTAACCAACGTCGCCAAAGAGTTGGTGTGGTTTTGCCTCACCAAGCTTTGCCCAAACATCCTCAGCAGACGCATCTTGCTTCACGCTGCCTATCGTATTGGCAGCCATCTATGATGATGGTCCCAATGCACCAACCTGAACTTCTTATTCTCACCACTGGAAATGTTTGGGAGCCTATTTCGGAATGGTGCCCACAGGCAAATGTTGAGACATAGTCAATTTAACACGAATGTATTTGGACAACATCAGTGTGCTAACCAGCAGCGAACGCTAGTATTGCGACATGATCAACACTGCATATGTCAAGTTCCCTTAATGAACCAACCAAGTCATGACCAGCAATTGGCACTCCATACAAGGCTGCCGGAAGCAACCCTGGGCTTTGACATGCATCATGTAGTGACATATGTCAGGCCTGTCTGTCGACTACCAAGAGCAGTAAAGGTATTTGGAAAAAAAGAAAAAAAAGAGTTCTATACGTCCCCAATGTGTTAGGGCCATCCAGCAGAGAGGTGAATGCGTGAGGAATTTGGCCGGCCGTCTTCACAAATTATAACTACAGTAACATGACAGTGACAAATCCTGGACAAACTGCAGCAACGACATGACTGGGATGCAAGCGTGGATGACTAAAAACGACCGCAGAGCAGCAGCCACATGGCACCGAAGATAAAACACATGTCACCCACTTCAGCCACTCACCTGCTCAGGATGGAACTTGAACACATTCAGTGCCCAGTGACCAGGCTCTCCTAACCAGCTGTTCAGGACCAACAGGGACACAACACAGATGGCAGTGCATCCACAGTTATTGTCTCGAGGATAGATGATGCCAACAGCAGTGGGGGCCAGGGGCTGACAGTGACAATACCAGCAGCAGCGCTGGCATGACGTTTCGTCGCAAAACCATTTTCAACAGAGGGAAAGTTGGTTGCTCCCCATACAGGAGGTCGCTCTTCTCCTACCAACATCCTATGACACTTAAAACGGACTCAGAGCTACCATCCTAGCTAGGGAGCAACCAGCGGCCGCCAAAGTCTGATGTCATGCTTAAATCTTGGCAACATGTAACAACCAGCTAAGTGGTAAGAAACAAAAGTCTCCGACGATCCTGCAGGTTTCCATGCATTTCTAATCTATGAGTTACAGCACCTCTTTGACTCGGTAGTGCACAAGTAGAATACAGCCCTTATACTGAAGTATGGCGTAGACAGGTTTCATTGTACAGACAGACCTCGCTTACCCGGTCCTCTTTTATCCGGATGACGCCTCGCAATCCGGAAGATAATCGTTGGTTACCGATTTACAGCATATGCCATGCATACATACAGTATGTGTGTGTTCGATTATCCGGTTCCCTCGCCTATCCGGATATTTTTTGTGGAAAAATGGATGTGTGCGGTTATGCGAGGTCTGACTGTACTTAAGAGCCCCTTCCTGTGCCAGAAGCCTCAGTACTCAATAAAGAAGAGAGAGGAGTAAGCCGAATGCGCGTTGTACCTACCGGCCCTTGAAGAACGCAATGTAGAACAGAGAGGAGTAGTAGTTGGCAAACTCAAACAGGAACCGCTTCAGCGTCAGGTTGTCCTGGTATGACGATTCAGTACGGTGGTTCTCTGAAAACATTACATGGCAACAGTACAACATGCCGGGTGGTCGTTTATAGCGGTTAAAGAGAACTTGTCTGTGAATGCTTGCCAGACGGTAAATGTTGCTACTCTGGCAAAAACTTATCTGCTCCAAAACTCTTCAGTGTCAGATGTTACCATGTAATTATGTACGGGCTATTCATAAGTTAGAGGAGGGTACTGAAAAAGGAGAGGGGGGGGGGGGGGGGTCTGTAGAAACATTGACTGTCACGAACAGGACTTTAACCAGGGACCTTTGCTGAAGGCCAGCGATGCAATGAAATATACGGGCAGCAACATAATTGCAAATACAGTGTAAAGTGTGCTTTTATCTGCCCCCCCCCCCCCCTCAAAGTTCCAAAATAAGTGTACGCTTCTCATCAGCTGAATATTTGAAATAGACGAGAAGCACTCTTCCCAGAAACTATGGAACACCAAGGCTGCTGAAAGACTTCAGTACATACCCCATTCGGTCAGTATGACTGCCAGTTTCTCATAAATCTGTCAATAAATCCCACATGCACGCAGACACCGGTAGCACACATCCACAAGCATACACACATCCACAAGCATACACACGCGTGTTTGCGCACGCATATGCATGTAAGCACGCAAGCACACACACAAACATGTACACACATACATGATCAAATGATCATTGGAAAACCATGATGAATGTCAACTCAAACACTCTTTGTTGTATAGGCACAGACAAGCATGCACAATGAAGCTCACTCCACTCTGCAGGTGCTCTATTGCACCATTGTAAATGTGGTTCAGATTTGGCAAAAAAGATCACGGTTCGCGTGAGACTCGGTTCATCTATATAGAGGCCGAGTTTTCCGCATCCGTAGGAACGCCACCACCCTTCAAGGATCAAGGCGCAGATGCAGCTCCTAAAGCGGTGGGAGGTGAGTAGATCAGCTCACCAGCATGTGGTCAAAGACCGAAAATCCCATTCACTGCATCCATGTTTTCCTCGTGCCAGGCCACGAGTTCCCAATTAACTGTGGGTTGCAGCACGGCTGAAAAAAAATCCAAAGAGGCCATTCAAATAGTAATCCAACAGAAAGAACTGGTTGCTATACAATTATCGTTGTGATATACACACACACAATCAAACAGAGCTACCAAAAAGGCACATGACATCACCAACCTTGCTGAGTATGATGATGATGACGACTTGGATAACAGATGACGAGACGCTAGCCACGGTGGCACCAAGGCCCGCACCAAGCAGCTTTGTGCTGAATGTGCGATACACCATGACAGCTATAATACTGATACCTATCATGCCAACCTGAAGCAACACCGGATCAGACAAGGGGGCAAAGATGATCAGTTAATTAAAACTAGGCTAGAGTAGTTTTACATGGCCTTATGACTTGAAATCTGCAGTCTTCCGAATTGCCAACTTGCTTCTAAGCCGACCTTTCACATACACACATCTACACACACCAACTTCCAACTTCCAATAGTGTCCGTGTAGCCTCCAGCTTCCAATATCCAACTGCAGATAGCCGGGTTTACCGATATGGACTGGTAAATGACCTTTCACTTCATGAATATGAACCCAGGTAGCCCACTGAGACGGTCTCAGAGACTCGGACTGTCACAACTATAGTACCAAAGAGATGCGAGGCAAAGTAGCGGAATAGATGATGCGTGGTGACTAGGGGTGAAACGAGTATCTATTTTGACCAATCGATCACTCATTCATAATATTCGATCGAGTATCCGATTATTTCGAGTATTTTATCAAAATTCAAAAGCACTAGATTTCCGAGTTCTCGACCAATTCGGAAGAAATTATCTGTGAACATAGAACAAAATTCGCCAACGTCTTGTACAGAGTGTAAAGTAACGATTTTCATCAGTACTTTCATATCTCAGAACGTTACTTGCCGTGGTGATCGCATCGTCCAAGTCTTAAAATACTGACTTAAATCCATGCATAACGCATGCATACCAGTGGACCAGCGGTACAACAAAAGTTTTTTGAAAATACAATGCCAATACCAAAAAAAAAAAAAAAAAAAAAAAAAAAAAAAAAAACGATCGAGTGCAAAATTTCGAATACTCGCTCGTTTGAAATTTTCGAACGAATACTCAAATATTCGAACTAATCGTTTCACCCCTAGTGGTGACACAAAACTAGTACATGTACATTGAAGGACGATTCTCCTTCGCAGAATGGAAGCGCACACCGTTAGCCTAGGGTGGTTTTTCCATGGCCTTAGGGAGCATCTCCTAAGTTCGCACTTTTTTTGTAAACGTAACGCATTTCGAATAGACTTTACCCCCCTACCTCCCCCCACTATTTGAAAATCTTATAGCACATTTTCAGTGTAGATCTACTGTACTGTACATGCCATGGTATGCACAATCATGTACAATGTTCATGTACATGGACATGGACGCTAGTGTCGAAGTGAATGACATACAGTAGTACTACCACATCTACTGAGTACAAGTAAGTATTAGTTACAGTCTTAGTTCAATCAATGACATGTACACACACATAAACAGAGTTACTCCACAACGACTGTACTGTCAAAGCTGGCCAGGTGGCAGGTACACGGTTTGATCAGGCTGGTGTGACATTTGACACCTCTGAGGCTGCGTTTACACGACAACGCACGGCCAGTTTTCCGTTTTCAGTCCCGCATTTCTTTTTTCGTTTTCGTACGTTTACACGATCAAAGCCGATCCGAGGTGGTCTCCGTTTGTATCGTTTTCAAGCGTCTACACGAGAGCAAAGGATCCGCCAAAGTTCGTCATGTGCCAAGTGTTGTCGTGGAAGCACCAATCACACTCAAGTAATGGACTAATGGTTGAAAACAGGCACACGACAACACACGTCACATGACGAAAATTGTAAAAACAATTTTTTTGGATTGTCGGATCCGTGTAAACGGCCGAAAACGAAACAAACGTGACGGAAAACGAGGCCAGCACACCGTTTCGACTGTTTACACACCCACATTTATCCGGCAGAACATTTCCGTTTTCAAATTCTTCCACCTTGGCCAGCGTTTTGGTTTTCTTCCGTTTTGGTGTACAACTTTTACGTTTTGCTCCGCGTACCGTGTAAATGAACAATGGATCCGAAAGGATTTCGTTGCGTTTTCGCCCCCAGCGTTGTCGTGTAAACGCAGCCTGAGTAGCCTGCATGCGTAGTGCAAGGGTTAGATCTACACCTAAAACACACCCGTACCCTGCTGTCTGAAGCGGTCTAGCACAAGCACAGCACTGTATTGCACACATCCAGAAAATGTGCGAACTGTCATTTTTCTATCCGAAATGGGCGCTACCCCCCTACCCCCGTTTCGAAATGCGTTACGTTTAGAAACAAAATGCGAACTTAAGAGATGCTCCCTTAGGACTTGAAATCTGCAGTCTTCCTGGATTGCATGTATGTCAAAGGGGTAGGCCTCCTAGTTAGCCTGGCAGAATTCGCCATTTTTCTCACCGGCATGGCACTGTATGTAAGTATTGGCATTCCTGCACATGATTTAGTGCTAACTGATGAATATCTCTCTCAAGAATATCCTAGCTGCGTTGGATTCAAGGGCATACGGGTCTGTGTTGACAACGCTAGGTCCACGCAGCAGCAGCAGTTAGGTCAGCACTGGACACGCAGGCATTCTCTCACCATAGCCAGAAGAATTGAGAATCCAGTAAGGTAACGTGGCCAGCGCTTTGCCTCGGGCATGTATGGCTCCACGGAGTCCGTGATGGGGTTTTTCCGCCGCTCAGTCGCCTTCAGGGCGTACTTTGCCCGGATAGGTTCCTAAAGAAGCCAAGGAACACATACATACATACACACACATAGGTACACACACACGTACACACACGTACACACACACAGAGAAAAATGAGACTGAAAGGGAGAGAGGGAGAGAAGGAGAGAGAGAGAGAGAGAGAGTGTGTGTGTGTGTGTGTGTGTGTGTGTGTGTGTGTGTGTGTGTGTGTGTGTGTGTGTGTGTGTGTGTGTGTGTGTGTGTGTGTGTGTGTGTGTGTGTACATGCACGATAAGCTCTGCAGTGCGCAATGCCAAATACTAGTGTGTGCCACATACCTCCTCAGCTTCAAAGTCCATCGTGTTCCAGCGAAAGGAGAGCACTGCTGTTTGCCGCTTCCAGAATTCCAGAAACAGGGTAGCTGTACAGGGTCGAATAACATAATTTGCACGAAAGCACCAGCGGAATCAATGGAAGCCGGCTACGCATAAGACATGCGATGGCTTAGATTCTCCATGACTTCATTTGGGAGTGAACTACACCAACCCTGGTCCACCGACGTGCTGCACAACTACACGCAAATTCTACGGTAATTCATAAAACAGTGTTATCCACAGCTACTCTCCTGTTGTTCAGAAGTCATCAAAAGGCAAACTATCAGCTCCAAATGTCGCACACAGAAAATCCTGTTGTGGAATTGCGTGACTGTACTTCCTCTTGTGGCTTATTGCTTCCAGTATTAGCACTGTACGCTGTACTAATAGGAACGTGCAGTACCTGCAGGTCACATGCCATCAGTGCTAGTTTTATTGCATTCTGTGGTTTGGATGATTACAAGTTACTTCTGTAGCACACATTGCATAATCATAATAATGAGGGTGATAATCCTAGGCTACAGTGCCTGCCAGCTGTGTTTGGCTGTTAGAAGCTGTGTTTACACGTTATGACGAGATGCTTTGGTTCTTTCTAGAAGGTCTCTCCGAAACCTTGTGTCACTGTCAGCGGTTCCCAATATATTAGATGCTGTAGCTGCCGCTAGCCGCTGACTCATTGTTGTTCTCATTTGCATGTATGACTGCCCACATAGTTTAGAGGTGCTTTTCTTCCTCCAGCGTAGAAGCTGTTCCAGGAACTACCGTACATTAGATGGCACACCTTTGTGAGCCGGTTACGCGGAATGCTCTGATAGGTCACTGCTTCCATGGCTTACGACTATATCCTCTTCCTTTTTGTTACCTAAGTTAGTTGCGTTTAGACCGCGGTGAGATGTTTGGCCAGTGATGAACTCTTTCCTCTCTCGTCTTCGTGCATTGTCTACTTTTCGAGCGTATACTGCTTTCCCATTTCAGACTTATTTCACCCTCAGACCTGTGGTTGCTTTGGGCAGTGTGTGCTGACAGTGTGGTGCAGGAAATGGGGGGAAATTAGTCAACAGCGTGGTGCCGAAACCCGGGAGCTCGACTAGCGGAGGTTGTTTGTGGTACTAGGAGTGTGAGGAATTGTTTGTCAGAAAATGTAGAGCACAGGATGGCAAGCATGAAAGTGGACAATTTTTTGAGGCCGTTTCGCGGGAAGGCCACGGAGAGCTGGGGACCAGTTCTGGGCCAAATACCTGGTCATGGCGGAGATCCAAGGATGGGATGACGAAACGAAGAGAATGAAAAACTTTCCTTTGTTTCTCGACGGCGATGCCTTCCTTGTGTACCAAGGGTTGGCGGCTGCTGACAAGAAGAAGCAGGACGAAGTGACGGCGCTGATGAAGACGTCCTTCAACATGACGGAGACCAAGGCGTACCAGGCGTTTGTGGCGCGCCGGTTGAAAGGTGATGAGTCTGTTGATGCGTTTGTCGCTGACTTGAAGAGGCTGTCCACCCTCTCAGGACACGAGGTGGCCGACGATAAGGACTCCGTGATAATTCAGCAGTTGCTGAACGGCTTGTCAGCAGATTTTAGTCGGCAGCTTCGACTCAGCATGGCTGGCAAGGACCTCACCATAAGCGGCTGTTGTGCGACCGTCCGTGCCCTCAAGAGCTCTCGGATGATGACAGCCAGAGAGCACCTGTGTCAGTAGCTTTAGCTGTGGACAGTGGTGCTAGGCATGATGCGGAGAGCAAGCGGTCACTGAGCTGCTTCAAGTGCGGAGAGGTCGGACACATTCGTAGAAATTGCCCCCGACGTAGCAATGACGGCGGAGGAGCTGGCGACAAGCAGATCCAGCGAAAACGGGCAGGTAGTCCCAGAAAGCCTTTGGTGTGCTATTTCTGTGACAAGGAAGGTCACACGAAGATGGACTGCCAGCAGCGGAAGAAGTGGATGGAGACGAGACGGGTGGCTGCTGCTGCTGCGACGGGTCCAGACAAGGAGAGTGCGGCATCAGGGGGTGGCCATTGCCTGTGCACCGTTGCCAGGGCAGGACAACTACCTCGAGTGTATGTCGATGTCCGGAGCTCTGACAGTGAGGATGGAGTGCGTGCCAGAGCTGTAGTGGACACTGGATCGGCCCGTACGTTGGTGGCGAAGCCCTTCGCCAGGGATCACTACACATCCATGTCCTCTACTCCAATGCCACCTATGATCGCACTGGATGGAAGTCTGGTGGAGGTGCTTGGTACGCTGACGGTGACGCTGGAACGAACGGACGGTCCAGTCACGCTGCCCCCAATCGAGGTGAGCGCTTATGTGGTGGAGAGCTTGAGTGTAGTGGACTCTGACGTCCTCATCGGTAACGATGTCATCACAAGTAGTGGCGGCCTGCATCTGCAGTATGATGAGGATGGATGCTTGTCGAACGTGGTGTTCGGGACCCTGGCTGCCAAGAGCCCAGACGTGTGTGCAGTATCGTCCAACGCTGATAGTCACCCGTACCCTCATGTGCGTGTGGAGCGTAGTGGCCAAGACGTCGTGTTGACGACTGCGCCGTCCGATGGGACAGCAACAGCCAGAGGTGGATCATGGGCTGGACCTGGAAGGCCGGGACACCTCCATCACAGCCAGAGGTGGACCTGGAAGGCCGGGACACCTCCATCACAGCCAGAGGTGGACCTGGAAGGCCGGGACACCTCCATCACAGCCAGAGGTGGACCTGGAAGGCCGGGACACCTCCATCACAGCCAGCGGTGGACCTGGAAGGCCGGGACACTTCCATCACAGCCAGAGGTGGACCTGGAAGGCCGGGACCCCTCCATCACAGCCAGTCGGATGCGGTGTCGGCGAGTTCTCCCGCCGGAGTCTAACGGAGGACCAGGAGCAGCTGTTTCGGACGGAGATTGACGTGTGGATCAATAGAGGGTGGGCGATACCGTATGACCGCTCCGCTCCGTCCACGGTGAGCCAGCCTGTGTTCTGCCACTGCTAGCGCAGGTACAGGAACATAAGTCCTCCAATCCGTCCGGCCATGCTTGGGACTACAGAGAATTGAACAAGCTCCTTTTGTCACAGCCTGGCTATGATGCCCCTGTGCGCGAGGATACCCTGCGGAAGTGGCGAGCCATCGGTGATGCCAGCGATTTCAGTGTCCTGGACATCAGGAAGGCTTATCTGCAAATCCATGTGGCACCCGAGCTGCTCAAGTATCAAGTTGTCGTCTGGAAGGGAGAGCGATATGCCATGACTCGGATGTGATTCGGCATGAACGTTGCTCCCAAAGTCATGGACATCGTGGTGCAGTGGACAGTGCGACACTTCTCAGCAGTCGACAACTACGTCGATGACGTGGTGACGCCCACTAGTGACGCGGACGCCGTGGCCAAGCAGCTTGCTGAGTATGGGCTGCCGACAAAGCCGGTGGAGCCTATGGCGTCGTCTAGGGTTCTTGGCCTACAGCTAAGCCAGAACAAGGAAGGACACGTCGTGTGGCACCGGAGAGAAGGACTTGACCTCAGTTTGCCGCCGCAGCTGACGAAGCGTCTACTCTTTAGTTGGTGCGGCCGTCTGACCGGGCACGTGCCAGTGGCAGGGTGGCTGCGCCCGTACTGCAGCTACTTGAAGCGTCTCGCTAACCTCGTGTGCCCAACGTGGGACCAGCTGATCTCTGATCCTGCCCTGCCAAGTTCTGCGGAGAGCTGCAGGCGAAGGTCTCTGGTGATGGTGACCCGGCGCATGGCTTGTGGCAGAGCAAGTCGTCTGAAGGTGTTGTCTGGACGGATGCGTCTGATGTGGGTCTCGCAGCGGTGGTGCAGATTGGTGGTGCAGCGGTTGAAGACCGGTCGTGGCTTAGACCCTTGACCGGCAAGCGGCACATCAATGTCGTGGAGCTCGAGGCGGCAATCCGTGGTTTATCGCTCGCGGAGCACTGGAAGTGTAAGCGTGTCCTCCTCAAGACAGATTCAAATTCTGTAGCCAGCTGGCTCAGCGACGTCATTGTTGGTGACCGCGTGATGCTACGACAGCCTAGTCGTCACCAGAAGTGCCTGGCACCTTTCGAAAGTGGCTGGGAAGTCGCAGCAGTTGTAGCGCCGACAACTATCAGGATTCGGAGGATGTCGAACCACCAGCTGATGAAGACCGTCAACCTAGCCCTCCTGAAACCTGATGTCATGTGTCGTGAGCAAAACGACGTGCCAGTGGAACATGACCAGGAAGAGGACGACAGTGTTGGTGAAATTGATTGGTCGGACTCTATTGCGGCTGGTGAACCAAGGTATGGCCTGCGTGATCGAGGTAACATTCGTGTTCCTACTCGCTATGCTGATTAATCCCCTCATGTCACCTTGTGATGGGGTGTTGTGGAATTGCGTGACTGTACTTCCTCTTGTGGCTTATTGCTTCCAGTATTAGCACTGTACGCTGTACTAATAGGAACGTGCAGTACCTGCAGGTCACATGCCACCAGTGCTAGTTATATTGTATTCTGTGGTTTGGATGATTACAAGTTACTTGTAGTACACATTGCATAATCATAATAACGAGGGTGATAATCCTAGGCTACAGCACCTGCCAGCTGTGTTTGGCTGTTAGAAGCTGTGTTTACACGATATGACGAGATGCTTTGGTTCTTTCTAGAAAGTCTCTCCGAAACCTTGTGTCACTGTCAGTGGTTCCCAATATTAGGGATGTCAGCGAACGCACTGCGCAGGCCTCTGCGCATGCATTGCGTCATCGATTTTTTGAACGTGATCGCGGCCGACAGAGAAAACATGGCCGCGGTCTGATTGCACCTCTGGGAGTCGTAAAATTACTGTTCTTCTGTCCCCGCGACCATTCAAATCATACGCGATACTCGAGGACCCACGTACTCACCACGTTCTCCCCGGTCGATTTCTCTGAAAGTTTGCACATCGTGAAACACCAGTATGAGAGGTGTTCAGGCCAATTTTCAAGGAATTTCCCTGGTTGGATCGTTCCAAAATCGAACTTCCATTTCTCGCTCGCGGCCATTTCTTGCGCGATGGAAGCGCCCTGCCCTGGTGAGTAACCAGCATCGCGCTTGGTAGAGAGTTGCTGCAATCAGCTCCCTGATGTCTTCGCTGCCATTGTCAGAAGCGATGGACCATGAATTTGTTTGAGAGTCTCTGGATACTACTATTCCTCAGCCTAGTTTTCAGCCATTCCGTGCATCTTCTTCGCACGATTTATTTTGCAAAAAAATGAAAGTGTTCATGAGTTTTCTTGTCGGCCGCGCGTAGATGGGCCAGGCTGACCTGCGCAGATGGCCTGCGCAGTGCGTTCGCTGATATCTCTACCAATATATTAGATGCTGTAGCTGCCGTTAGCCGCTGACTCATTGTTGTTCTCATCTGCATGTATGACTGCCCACATAGTTTAGAGGTGCTTTTCTTCCTCCAGCGTAGAAGCTGTTCGAGGAACTACCGTACATTAGATGGCACACCTTTGTGAGCCGGTTACGCGGAATGCTCTGATAGGTCACTGCTTCCATGGCTTACGACTATATCCTCTTCCTTTTTGTTACCTAAGTTAGTTGCGTTTAGACCGCGGTGAGATGTTTGGCCGGTGATGAACTCTTTCCTCTCTCGTCTTCGTGCATAGTCTACTTTTCGAGCGTGTACTGCTTTCCCATTTCAGACTTATTTTACCCTGAGCCCTGTGGTTGCTTTGGGCAGTGTGTGTGCTGACAGCGTGGTGCAGGAAAGGGGGGGGGGGGGGGATTTGTGAACAATCCAATACAGCCGGTGACCACCATTAAGGCCATGGACATGTTTAGCCCCCCACCTTCCAAATAGACAACACCACTGTACACTGCACACTGGATGATTCAACTACTTACCCACACCCCTGTGCAAGTCGCTACATTAGATTGCTTGCATGCATGCAGGCAAAGTGGACTACTGGGCTACTTTCCATCAAAAGCAATATCTGCTTTTTGATGATTCTACTGAAAATGTGCACGTGTGACCATGGCATCAGCCATGTGACAAGCCTGAGTTTTACAAACAAAGCAACAACGTTCTAGTAAGTTTCAGAAACAAAGCAACAATGTTCTAATCATGAAGTGATAGCAACACAAGGTTGTTCAAGCGCCGCTACACAGGAATCAGATGCCGAGGCCGGGGAGGACTTACCCCATAGCGCCATGAAGACTGCAAAGAACACACTTCCCTCGTTGTCAAACATACGCTCCATCTGCACAACCGACCGGCCAACAAGCAAACAGGACAACAGAATGGCAGATGTGTCCACTAGCTTGGCTAAGACTAGGGCTAAACCAAGGTCAAACTAGGGCACACTCTGGGACACACGTGCAGTGCTTACCAGCTATTACTATATGCACATCTGGAAAGAGTTCCCGGGCAGCATTAATAGTATACTCTAATTTTAGAAAATTTTGGTTCTCCATATTTCCGGTATGAGGGCAAAAGGCCAGGGTAGGTTCACAGACATTTTACTTCAGTAGGTACATAGAGCAGTTCCCTGTTGGATTATGTGTGTTAGTGTTTGTTCGGGGTATTGAAAATTTAGGTATGAAACAGATGCACCGAAAGTACCGAAAATAAAAGTACACCGAAAATTTGCGAAATTACAGTATTCTTTGCACAGGTTCAGTGGAAAGTGAGGCGAGGCGCTAAACAGTAGCTCTCAGTTTAGTATTGAAGTAAACAGAGACGGAGCTTCTTCAAATGAGATGGGGTGGCTGGAAGCGAAAGAGGGAGTTCCCTACAAAATTTCTAGAAGTTTGGGAAGCCACAGACCTCCTAGCACCACCAGCCATGATTGATTCTGCACTGAAACAACGCTAAGGAGAGTTTTGTATTGCTTTCTTTCACGATGATGATAATGATGAATTTCACTGTCAAACTTTGTGACCCTGCCAATACCAAATCCAAGTTAGCATGATTATCAGGCCAAACAAGCCCCGTTGTTCTGGTGTAACGCTGATGGGAGCTTCCTCAGAGCTTATCCACAAAACACACCATGGTGGACTCGGGAGATCATGAAGTGACTGAGACATAGCGTAGAACACGATGGTGGTGATTACGTAGACACTGGCAATGGCTGAGTCGCACGCTGCTATTCAAACCAGGCTTCTAACGTTGTACAGCGGATAGGAGAGCACCGTGAGGTATGCACTCTGCTAAAGAGGCGTGTACCAGAAATTCCCCAGCAAATTGAACTGATTTACAAGCTACGCCAGGACATACTTGCATGTGCATATACAGGAAATATAGGTGAAGATTCTCCGGCTGCGTATTATAGTGCTTGGCACCCAGAGACGGATTGTGAAACCAACAGGTCACACACACCAGAAAACCAAAGTTTCGTTAGGGAATCATACTCAGAGTCTCGTGTTCAGACAGGTGTCCGATGAGACATGGAACTCCAAGCAACAGAAAGAAGAAGTTTGGTATTGGACCTATGTTCTTACAGGTAAAGGTAAAATAGTCTTTTTAAGTATGTATCATATAATTATAATGAGTGCTTTGTAAATACAGCACAAGTACTCACCTTGAAAAGAGTACACTTGGTGCTCAAATTCCATGCCTCACACTTGCTGGAGTTCTCACTACACAGCGGACACATCAGCTTGTACTTGTCACATGCCTCTCGTCTGCACATATACACAAACATACGTCATGCACGCACGTACACACATGGACACAATGACGCATGCACACACGCGCACACACACACACACACACACACACACACACACACACGCACACACACACACACACACACACACACACACACACACGAATGCACACACACAGAGCCATGATGGATACAGACAAATTGCTAGCATAAAACTGAACAACGTGAAGTCAGAAAGCTTTCTCTTCGGCCCAACGGCTCCACTAGTGCGGGAAACAAAGGCAAGCGGGAGGAACATAATGTAGGCTTTGAACATCATCACCTAGTGCAACACAGCATCACCGCATCACAAAGCTGTTTTCCTGTTGGAGAAGGCAGCTTTAAGAGCTAGGAAACTGTCTGTATACGGTAACACCTATGCTTAAATTGTGTATATACAAACTGTGCATAAGGTGAAGGTAGACTGTAGTTGGCAATGAAGAACCAGGTAGAGATAGTACAATTGGCAAAATGTAGTACAGCAGAGCCTACTTCAGAGGACACATCGTTCAGGAAAAGTTTGTTCACTGCCCAATCAAGTAGCAATGAATTCTGTCAAAGGCCACAGCCAGAAGTCATAGAGGACACATATATCTGGTGACTCAGTAGTGTGTCTGAGAAGTTCCAGTGGTCTTCAGCGGAATTCAGTTCCCTCAACCTTATTGTAAGTTAGTGTTATCTTGTATGTGTGCGTGTACCCGTTGTGCACTGTATGCTCCATTGATACTGTGCACCGTCTCTTCTCCTTCTAGCTCTAGACTATCTATTACACGGACAGTATGCCTCCAGTATCGATTCAACCCATATATAGATGTGTCATGCACTGTAGCGTACACTCCAGTACTCTACTAGAATGAATGCAGAATTGTGTGGGCGAGTTGCACATGTACAGTACAGTACAGTACAGCACAGTACAGTACAGAAGGCGATGTCATTATCTTACACTCCTTCATCACTGTTGGCCGTTGCAACACCTCCAATGAACACAATGAGTCCTATCAGAGCAGCAGGTAGGAGCCAGGCTGTATAGAAACCTGCAAACAGCACCATGGACAGCAACACGCACGTACACAATGTCTGTCTAGCCGTTACTACCCAACACAGCAGTTTATGATAGGGCTTGACAGAACGAAATGAAAAAAAAAACCATTTTTCGTATATAAGGGCGTGCACTTGTATGTGGGCTAGTACGGTACGTGACAGCCTGGCAAAAGCCAAGACAATGCTGACATTTGCACCCACTCGGATCCATTTTGTTGTCCCTGGATTGATACACATTTGTAATCTCCCGGGTATCCCTACGCACAGAGCAGTTTATCATGATAGGGTTTGAAAGTGCTGAGCCAGGCCCATGCCACGATAACTTGCTGACTTTTGCACCCCGACTCGGATCCAGTTTTTATCCTGGGATTCATAAATATTTCTTTCACGGCGCTGGTAGTGCCTGCATGGACTGGACTCTCCTGGCCAGGAACACACTGCTAGTACCGAAAGCTCACACCATGCAAGCATTTCAACATGAAATGCTTGGTAAGCAATATGTGGCGTTGGGGTTGAATTTACCGTGCTGTCAGGTATCGAAGAATGGAGTGCCGAAGAACAAGCAGGCTAGAATCCCTCCCAAGTTCAGGTTTTCACAAGAGGGGCACACAAGGGCATTCTAGCGCTCAAAGAGAAGAAGAAAAACGCTCTGACCTAGAGGTGAACTCACCTCAAACACGTGCTCTATCTCTCTCTTGTAATGAAAAAGAATGTATCATTACGGTCTCCAAAGTCTCAATGCTGGGACTTCTGTGATGTAGCACTTCCAAGCTCAAGACTGCACTGCAGTTAGAGTGGAATCCCATTGGACTTGGGCCTGTGAGTCGTTACGCGGACCATTACAGTGCACCCAGAGAAACAAGGAGTGTAGGATTTTGTGAGGTCAGGTCTGGGTCGAATTTAGGCTGAAACCCACATCACTCGAGTCTACACGAGTCTAGCGCAGTTATGTGTGGATGGACTGTATGCCACTCCAATGTACTTGGCCCGACTTATTAAAATGTGTGCTTCACTTCAAAACTCCAGCATTTGTACAAATGAGCACGAGAACTAAAAAATCAACCAAGAGACGGTAGATAGATAACTACTGTATCGTCTCTTTTGCAGACCTTCTAGTTTTCATCCCTGCTGGTGTCTCTAGACGCATCTGCAAGTGCGTCACCCTGCAAAACATCGACAGTTGTTTTGTCTCCTTCAAGCTATGCTGCGCTTCCTTGATTTTGTCAATCAATAGGCCCGATTTGACGATCGCCTTCGCCTCTTCCTCGTGCAGTGCAACTGCCAGAATGGTAGCTGTAGGAGTTTTCACTCGACGTCCCCACGATATATTCAAATAAGGCGAACAGGTAGACCACCACGCACCAAAAACCACTTCTCATCACCGTGTTCCGTGTACTGACAATCTGTGTCATACAGTCTGACCGTGCGCGCTCATCCCTGCTGTACGAATCTATGGGCCACTAATGCACTGTCACCGGAGACAAGGCGGAGCTTTCGCATAGGCTTGATGTAACGATGACGCCTCGCGGCTCCGAGAACTCTGCACCATCCACGCACCGTATCCGCAAAATTCTCTTCGTTCGTTTCAGTTTTCCAGCCAGTTTCTCGCGTGAGAGGCGATTCCAGAGGTGGTTGTTTATTTCGGTCAGCTTCTTGGCGATCTCTTCTGCGATCTTGATTCGTCGGCCGCCACATCGTGGACGACTGCGAGAGACATCAGTAAACTGGACGACATGATGCTTGTGCTGCTGCACGAGTTTCTGGATGATGCGTTTGCTGAAATTCTGCCCAGGAAACAGCGACTGCAGCGACTTCAATCCGCCAGGAGGGAATCCAGGACGATCGCCCACTAGTTTCTGGTACTCTATGACAATTATCCATCGCATTGGGGTCTTGATATCAACACCAGGCCTTCTCAGTGTTGCGCGTGCAGCAACAGGAGTCCTCTGACGACAAAATTTGAACACGAAATACACGAGTCGCCTAGGAGTTTGAGGCGCTGCCTCCCACAAGTGAAGGACACTGTTAGGTAGCTGGGAAGTTTATTCCGTCCTGAGATTATTTGAATTTGTTTGGTAGGCTTCGGAAACGAAGCGCACATTTTAAAAAGTACGACCAAGTAGACTCGGAATAACATCACACATGCAGGGGAATGATATCGCACATGTCTGGGAATGACATCACATATGCAGAGGAATGATATCGCACATGTCTGGGAATGACATCACATATGCAGGGGAATGATATCGCACATGTCTGGGAATGACATCACATATGCAGAGGGATGACATCACATATGCAGAGGGATGACATCATACATAGAAGTGCACCTACCTAGCCAAGCAAAGTAGATGGCTATATGCTCTCCAAAGTAGTCCTTGACGTGATCCAGCGGCTGATACTTGTACCAGCATCCCCAGCGACTCCAGTACTGCCTCAGCAGTTGTCGTGGAGACAGATCCTCCTGCATACCTGACCAATCACTGGACGGAGTGTCGAGACCCTGAACAGGGCACACAATTGGAGATTTCAATGTCACTTTCATCATGCTGATGTGGGGTCCTGTAATGGGTGTAGCCCGCCATGCAGCATAATTATTATTGTTGCAGAACAAAATACCAGAATAGCTCATACATACCTCATGAAGAGGGAATGCTGCCATGTATGATCCACTTTCTACCAGTTGCTCAATGCCTGCAAGAAACACACAGATGCAGAGAGTTGCTACAGTTACTACGGCATCCAATTATGAGAGTAATTTCAAAGTCCCTTCGGGCCCCACGGTCGGAGGCACTTCAACCGCAGCAATAGCACTGTGCGTAATCCCACAGCTGAGTTGACTGTGCACAGATGGGGCACATGTTTGATTCATGTCATCAGTTCTACGTTTGTGCTCCTACCCTGTACGCTCCTCTCTTTTTAGCCCCCCCCCCCCCCCCCTTACCTATTTATGCTACAGTACTGTCGGGCGCCGAAGAACGGACCGCCGAAGAACGGCCAGGCTAGAATTTCACCAATTTTCAAGAACGGTCTTGTAGGCTGAAATTTTTGCAGATAAGAACAGAAACCGTAATGTACACTATAATGTACACTCAGACGTACAACTCTGCATAAATGTACATGTAAGCTAGACTGTCCCATCGAATAAGAACGAAACGGCTGTGTTTGCTAAAAATAAGAACGGGCTAGGCTAGAACCCTGACCCCCAGTTCTTCGGCGCCCGACAGTACTGCAGTAAGTTATTGGATATTGCCGGTAGGTATATGCTATATTTCTAGGCACCAAACAGACGCAGATATGAACGAACAAGTCCAGAACGACATAGAATTTCCATTCCACTAGAGCTCATATCTCCCAGATACATTGTGTGCGCACACCCTATACTTGGAAGATTTGGGACAAGGAAAACTTGCTCTTACAATGAAGAAGCATGACGTGCCCTTCCAACCATTATTTAAAAGCAAAACTACAGATGACTCAGCTATAACCTAGCCAAGTAGTAAATTGGTGTAATGATACTGCGACGTTTACGGCCCGGAACATACCCGAGACCGACCAATGGTCAAGCACAGCCCAAACTAGATTCACAACGCGGACAAAGCATACCAATATCGCTGGGCTCATCACCGAATCGCGTCTCCGTCAAGATTTGATGCACCTGTTTGCAAACAGCACACACAGCAACGGATACAATTTTACACGTTACAATGGATATGAATGGTAGGTCAGTACACCGTCAGCAAGCATGCATCATGACAAACACACAGGCAATCAAAGTGTCAGAGCTGGAATGGAGGACAGTCTGTCTAGATTTCTACAAGTAGGTCTACGGGAAACTAACAGAAAGTGCCCACTCCACAAAGCACCGGCATGCTTAGCTAGACTGGTGAGAATCCACTGGACTATGACTGTGCATGCCACATGCCTTGCACATCAGCTTACATATCCTCCTGCCCCTCCCCCCCCCCCCCCCCCCCACACACACATTCATCATTTCTAGGAACTGGCCCCTGGCCGGTGAGAAGGCATCCTTGCCTGTAAATCTGATGAAGTAAAATAAAACAACAACAACAACAACAACAACAACAACAACAACAACAACAACAACAACAACAACAACAACAACACTTACCATTCTGCAACGCTGCTTTATGCTGAAAAAGCGCTCAAAGTTGTCAGAGTCCTTGTACCTGACAGCAAGAAGCAGAACCCCCAGATAATCGTTACTGCGGCGGTATGCCAAACACATGTACACGTGCAAGCATATGTGTATGCGGAACAGATTGCAAAGGTGAAAAATGCCATGTGCATGTACGTCGTATTAAAACTTCAAAAGTATTCGAATAATCACATCGGTTTTCTTTTACATCGGTTTTCTTTTCTTCAGGAATTGTGACCGGTTGTAGAATGCAATGGAGATGTTGTAACTGGCCGGACGATACTATTTCCAGCCCCGTGCCATCTCCACGCTCAGAAGAGTAACGGGAGGACTACATTGAAAGACTTCAAATCCACAAAGAGACAATGGAACATAACTGGACATGACAAACACAAGACAAAGACAAAGACTGAATTTCCATACAGCAGCAAAACAAAAGGAAGAAGGGTGATGGTAGTTGAATTGCGTGAACTTTCAAACTCAACTAATATTGACTTCCAGCTGTATACAACCAACAAGAGCTGAAGCAAACACTTATCCATCCAGTATTTCTGAAGAGTAGAATTTGAATTGCTGTACATACCTTCCCTGCTTCCACAAGTTCTTTGAGAAGGGACTAGCTACATGCATGGTCGTCTCCTCCACACCGCACCTCAGTGGATCAGAGTTACACACGCCAAAGATCTTACGAGAGAAATGATCTTCTTCCCTATCATAATCCTGCAAGGAGCCAGCAAAGAAGCATATTATAATATAATTATCAATGTGGGAAGTAGTTGGAGCAGCTTCGGCAATCAACCAAATTCAAAATGCTTAAAAAATGCTTTTGCACAAACATAAATTCACAAAGCATAAAGGGGCCCAATTTCTTAGCACAAACATACAAATGCCAAAAAGTAATGTTTTGCACACAGGACATAATTTCCAGCATGATACATAACCATTATTTTCACATTAACAATAAGTACTACTGCTGCCTTGGAAGTGGATGATACAAAGCGTGAACTTTGAAACCGATAACTTTGTATACTTGCAAGTACAATTTAGGAAACTTCACTTCTCAACTCCAAACTCCAAAGACGGTCTCTTCACTGCGATTCAAATTCAAATTAAGATTTACATTGCACCAAATTTTCGGGCCTGGCCCGTCATCAGGATAATGAACTTTGTATGCAACTTTCAACAAATCCTTGCTGAGAGAAATCAGATTCGGACCTTACTCTGACTGTCATTTTGACATGCATTTCCTCGGCTTTGTCCAGTAGCAGGTCTCTGGGAGCGTGCAGCAATACAAAGTGGCGGTTGCTGTCGGTCGTGGCCACACAATCCTGCATCAACCAACATTGCACACGGGAATTGCCCAACACAGCAAAACATTCGTACAGTTCCACACTCTAGTTTTCAAGAGCTGAAGACTGGGGGAAAAACGTCAATCGGGTCGATTAGTGTGGAATCTAATTGACGTGCAAAAAGGCAGAATGGGATATTCGTCATGGCACAATGATCATGCAATGGCGGAAATTTTTTTTGGGGGGTCTAAGCACTTCCAGCAGGGGTGAAAGCAGATTCTGGAGAGCATGAAAGAAGGGGGATACAACTTATACAAGTTTTGGGTTGGTCCATTACTATTTATGCTGCATATGTCAGTGTTGCATGGTTTCGATTTTTGCCAGTTCCACTGCTATTCTCCCCGGGCTCCGCTCTGCCCTCTCGTTGCCTGTTGTTTGCCTGGTGAATTTGTAGGTGCACATGAAGCGACCAGGCAACGTGATGAATGAAGGTATGGGTAGGCTGCATGTAGTCACGCCACTGTGCTCTGCTGAAAGAAGATCACTGATTAGTGGTTACCAATTTAATGTATGCTGTAAATCGGTTACCAGCAATTTTCTTCTGAATGGTGAGGGATTCAGATAAGCGAGGTCTGACTTTACGCCGACTTCACCGTTTCTGAGAATTTCATTTAGATATTGTTTACGACTCGTCGTATGATCTACGTTAAGAGCCTGCTGGGCTGCTGTAGGCTACCAGGCCAACAAAGCATTCCTTGTTGGGATATACTAGGGTGACAAGTGAAATCCAACCTCATGAGCAAACGGGCCAAAGCCGTGCTCGCGGCACATATCCAGTGTTTGTCATGCCAAGGCTGCACCATCTCAGGGCTGGGGTTGGATTTCACTTGGCAGCATTGTATAAAGGAGGAAAGGAGATATCCGCAGTGTTCAGAATTAATCACCTTGGACACATGTGTAACCTCGCTATTTGGACTGCACCAATACACAACGTACAGTGATCGAGTCATCCATGTGGACTGTGGAGCCACCTCAACGGCTGTCATGTGACCATTTTTTCATGCCCAGAGGAATGCTAGTGAATGGAAAGACTGCTGGCAGTCCCATCCATTTGTCTACAAATTCTAGTTCTTGGCTGCACTTAAACAACTAATTATCACCCAGTTAGCCTTAAGACCAGGAGACCTGCATTAGATAATGATACCATCCAGCCTGCCTGGCCACTTTGACAAATTGCCACTTAAGGAGACTATGATGATCCAGCATGTGGTACTTGAAAAAGTACTGGTGTTTGCATGCAGCTCAGTATAGTATCCCCTGCTACTGCTAGGCAATGCACACCACAAGCAAAGCTTTACCTGCAGTACTCTGCTGTGAAACTATGATCTACGCCCCAGGGCCGTATCCAAAGCTACATAGCGTTGTGCTGCACCCAACTTCAAGTTTTGGCTGGCCCCCAAACATGTGAGATCATGCAGTAAACTCTGTATGTGGAGCGATGCATATTTCAATACCTATGCAGAGCCTTGACTAGCCACCCCTCGTCAAGTTCAACCTGGCTACAATCCTGGAATAGTGAACAGGAGGATCGTGGGCAACACTCCATCTCCCAAGCAAGCTCTCCACCACAATGGCATTGCAATATGCATGCATCTAGGATCTCCAGTTGTCCACTGAAACACACTTTCAGGGAACAGGCAAGCATTCGCCTGGTATGCATGTACAGATGGCATGTAACCTCTGCGACAAGCCGGAGATCGATTCACAAGGAAGACGTCAGTGATAGCAATGCCATGTCAGGACACCCTAGGAAACACCAGTTTGGCCACAAACAACAGCCACGGTACGGTTCAGTGCAGTGAACACATTGGTGCATTACTTCTGTTTGAAAAGATCAGATGTACATGTACATACATGTACAAAAACAATGCAGCGGTCGTACACATGTAAACATACAATGATGTAATCAAAACTGGTTCAGGACCAGGATGCCAGCTTTGCACTTTGGGTGGGATTCCACCGAGCCCTAGTGTAGTAGTATAGTACATAGTGGATCTACTCCAATGTCACATGTCACAGCTACATAGTGTACCATGCAGGGACTAGCAAACAGTACGTACCACCATCTGGACGCGATGCCGTCGCAGCCATGCCTCAAACACACGCCGCTGACGGACCTGCTTCTCGCTGTTGTTAGAGTCCTTCTCCCAGACTAGGACGAAATCTGAGCAGATGCAGCGAGGGTAACAACACGCTGGGTAAGTATCTTGATTCTGCACAGAGCTTTCATGAATGGATTGACAAGATCAAGAAATAGTACACAGGAAGCGTGTACACCCGCCTGATGGCACTGTTCACTTTCTCTTTGTAGGTTTAAACATCTACAAACAGATCAGTGTCGTGTTGTATTATTCCCACTGTCTGCATTTCAAAACACGCCAAACTCATAATATATAGCCGTGCTGTGAAAGAAACCTTCCAATCACTGAGCTGTCACACCGCACTCCCCCTGCCCCCCCCCCCCCCCCCCCCGAACATGGAAACCTGCCGATCACTGAGCTGCCCCCCCCCCCCCCCCCCGAGCCTGTCACACAGCACTCCCCACCCCCACCCCCACCCCACTCCGAACATAATTATACTGTTACTTCAAGTATTATTCATCCTTTCTCCTCAGTGGCTACCTGTGCCTATTCGTTTCTCAATACTGCATAGTAGTGCACACTCTGCTGTCGCAGCTTCATGTTTGTTTGTTTGTTTTTTACTTGAAAAGCACATATCCACCAGGAAAGCTGACAAAGAGAAAAAGAGTAGGACAAGACAGATAAAGAGAGAGAGAGAGAGAGAGAGAGAGAGAGAGAGAGAGAGAGAGAGAGACTTGGGTACGGTTTGGGAAGGACAAGACATTGAATGGTGGTCACCACAGTCACAGATATAGTAGCATAGCTGGTGAGGCTACAGTGTGCTAGAGTTTGTAAACCTTGTAGATACTATGTTGAAAAAATTCACGGTTCGCGTGAGACCCAGTGAGCTTCCTACATCCCTTGGATCATTCATCCTTGAACATAAAAAAAAAACCGTAATATGCATCGAAAAAGGAGAAGCATACCAACACGCCGGAGCTGATCGTTGGGAAAGAAGCTGGTGCCTGGTCGGCAGAGTTCCTGAAAGTAGACAGAACAGGATAACAGGAAAGTCCTACAATGTCAGACCAGTATAATTAATCTTCCATGGCCCATATGCCGATTGGTACACCGATTCAGGTGTGCCAAACATGCTTATCTGTCCATCATTGAAACAGCATGGTCTCCGCATATCATAGGCTCTGGAAATCGAAATAGATACATGTACTCCCCAAAAAGCAGTGTCTTTTGCTTTGCTCCATGCCACACATTGGTATCTAACTGCCTTTAAACTGCCTTTGGCGGGAACTCTAAGAGCTCCCCATACTCTTCCAGACCGCTTGAAGCTGATCCTACAGATTCCACCAGGGAAATCCATATACTCATTATCCTGGGTATCCACATAAATATAACTCAGGGGTGAAACGATCATGTCAATTACTTGTCACTTACTCGATGTGTTCATACTCCATACTCGCTAACAGATGTTTAATGTGGCTATGAAGTACTGGGAAGGCTTTTCAGCCACCAAAATGCTGGAAAAAAAACAGGCAGGCCAATCCACTCTTTTACTCTTATGATACCTACGATGGACAACTTGTGATTCGAAGTGGTTTGGTATCTGTGCAGTGCCTGCTCCAGCGCCGGGTGAGCCGGGTAATCCACCCGGTTGGGCGGCGCTTGGACCCGGTTGAAAATATAGTACCGGGTCACCTGTGACCCGGTTGGTACTTTACACTTTCGAACTTTGAAAGGACTGACCACATGGCTTGTATGTGTGAGATACTTCTTCTTCTTTCGTAATTTTCTAATTCCTGCCCTCTCTTTTCTAAATGCGGCTTATCCATTCGCCTTTATGTCATTGGACTTAGTTCCCGTTTATTGTCCGAATTAAAATAAACCAACCAACCAGTTAAAGCATGTGCCTCGGCTGGTGAGACAGCGCCAGGTACATGTGTACCCGGTTACGACCCGGTTGAAATGGTTGCGCCAGGTACACGTGTACCCGGCTGTCCTACAATCCTAGAGCAGACACTGCTGTGGTCTCAAAATTCTGACCTGCTTCGCTATTATAACATCCATGCAACATGTCAAGTTTTTGCCACAGCGATTGTGATCAGGGTGCTGTGTGGTGGTGTTGGAGAGCTTCAAGAGTCCTGGTTGATTTCTTTAGCATGATGATACAGCGTGGCTCAAAGAAGAAGCTACGGCAGCTGCAATGCAAGCTCAAACATAGTGTTTCCAACATCCTACTAACGGTATTATATGAACTATACCGAACCATGCATGGCTCAGACTGTATGTGGCTTGCATACTGCCGGCCAAAAAGTACAACGACCTGAACACGGCTCCCTGGGGCCATGGAGGCCCTGGCTTAGATGATAGACTATCAGTGTTCCTCGTAAAGCAGCATCGCTTGACAGCTAATTACCCGGCCTGGTCACATTGTTGAGAGCGCTAAGACACGCGAGTACCAACACGCATTGGAACACACGTGCGTGCAGTGCCGTTATGCTATACTGTATTCATCACCTCCAACCCCAGTAGTTCCGGGATGGAATAGCCTGGGGTGGCGGCAGTGTCAGACCGGCCGTAGAATTCCATGATCACTAGACCCTTGCTAGCTTCATTTCCTCCAAAACATCATCACAGTTTGTATCAGAGTCAATCAGGTTAACCATTTTTCTGCATCTGCAGGAAAACCACCACCCTGAAGGACCAGTCCGCATATGCAGCTCCTAAAGTCGTGGTACGCGAGTACATTAGACCCACCATAAAGTGGTCAAGGACTGATAATTCCGTTCGCTGCATGCATGTTACCCCGTGACAGGCCATGCGTTCCCAAGATCTTCAAATAATTATAACAATTAGTCGTTTGCACTCCGCTTAAATGTCAATGCCCCGAGTATGATGTCAATGATCCGGCTATGACATCATTCATATCGATAGTGATGCCACTGATAACAGCAGTGCACATGGCCCTGCACTGATCATGCATGCAAACACGAATTTCAACCGCCTAGCTCGACTCTGATGTCTCAGTTATGGTGCATCAATCCATTCCCTTTTCACTGGTGTGCTAATCAATAGCATATTATTGCAATATTAAACACAGAAATATGGCAGCATCCATTAGTTCTGGTGAAGTGTTGTGTAGGCATATCGGCACACACAGAGATAAACACAAGCACTTGCTTGTCCTCACGGTCATGCAGGTCCTCTATTTTTTTTATATATTTTTTAAAATATAAACGGTTCTTGGATATGCATTTACGCATACACATAAACATCATCCACGCTGGCTGGCGTGGCTGTCCGACACATTAAACATACCGTCACTTTGACCTTGCGCAACTCCTCAACGTACGCAGCCGTACCGCCGACAAAAGGCAACACCGGATTGCGCGTACTGTCTTTGCCATGCGTTGCCGCTCCATCCACTTGGTCGGCCGCGCCAGACTGCGCAGGCTGCGGGGTTGTTCCGCTGCCCGTCTGCAGCAGGTGGATCATGTGCGACATGCGATTCAGCGAACCCTGCGTGCCCGTGCGGGATCCGGATCCGCTGGAATCGTAGGAGGTCTGCCCTCCGTCCGACATCAGTGCGGTCCGCTCTCTACTGGCCATGGCGGTGATGGTTCAGGGCCGAACCACTACACAGCTGCTACATACACCGGCTGCCCTTGTTGACATGAGGAATACACCAATACTGGCGGAAGACGTACCCGACAGATGTATCCACAGCTGCTCCGGGCCCCGTGGACACCGGGCTAACACCGGTTGCAGCCGCCCTTATCCGTCAACACCTGTCCAGCAGCGAGTGCTTGACGGAACTAAGAAGCGGTCGGCAAGTTTGTGCGCCGACAACGGCTATATATGCGAGTCGGAACGTTCCGTCGCACCTGCCGCCCAAGCCTATTTCCTTCCGGTGTCGCTCTTGAAGCGAGATGAACGCTTCTTGGTGGAGTGTAGAAGAATGACTCAACTGGTCGTCGCCATGTGGCCTGATTTACGCTCTCGCGTCCCAACGAGTACTGCGGAGCGACTTCAGCAAGGTGAGCCCGGTGACACAAACAAGCAGCAACCGAAACAGTTCGCCGAATGGTAGCAAATACTGCTCCGTCACACAGAGGAGTGAGCAGCGAGTTTCCACTTGTACTCCGCTGCTAGGCCTCGCACTCCTCGACAGAGGACAATAATTTACCGGATAACTACGAACAGGGCAACAGGCGATCGGCTGCGCAGGTTTTCTTCCTCTGTCGTAACTCCTAACCTTCCACAAGTACCGGTAACAAGGACTCGTGAGTCTAAGTCGTACATTTCTATGGTCTCCCTATCCCCGGCCCTAGTACTACTGCCTTGACTCGAGCACGCATACACATGCACCGCGTGCGCATGGTACCGCACTGCCACTATGTTTTATTTTCTATTTCGACTGTCGATGTCATCTGCATATCTGGTCATCACCATGATCACGCAACACTCCTAGCGCCTGCGCCGCAACTGCGCAAGTAGTTGCGGAGTACCGATACGAGTGCGGACCGCCGGAACCAGTCGACCGCGCGCGCGAGCTTGAACTACATGTACTTTGCTGATTCAGTGATTAGATCAGGTTTATACATAATAGCTAATATAGGTCCGGAACTTCGGATTCTGCCCCTATAAGTGAAATACTAACCTGCCTGCATGAGGAGATTCCGTCCATGCCACCTGTTGACCTACATAACATGTACATAAGTACTAGTACAGTCGTCCCTCTCTAATCCGGCACTTTATAATCCAGCACCCTCGATAAACCAGCACAATTTTCAGTAGCCAAAATGTCCTCTTCATGCACATTGCAGCAGTAAATCAGATTTGTTAATCCAGCACCCTCCCTAATCCAGCAGATTTTCGTGGCACAAATGGTGCCGGATTATAGAGGGACCACTGTACTAGTGAGTACTAGGTTAAACCTAGTTTGTTCAAACATGTATACCAGGGTCCATACATCCTGTACACACACCTTGTACACACTCTCTCTAATGGTCTCTAGGCTACACTAAAGTCATTAGCTCAAATTTTCGGGCAAGGCCCATCATCAAAATTAATAATGTATATCAATTGCAGTGGAGCCTACATGTAGAGACCGTTAGAGAGAGTGTGTACAAGGTGTGTGTACAGGATGTATGGATTCAAGTATTGGCTACAGTGGAGTCTCCAAACCTTGAGAAAAATGTATACCAGGGAGTCGTATTATATACCCGGGTCTATACGACTCAATGATGTATACGTATAGGATATTGACCAAGACGAGGTCTATATGGGAAATATAGGCCGAGTAAAAGACCGAGGTCCGCCGAGGTCTTTTACGAGGCCTATATTTCCCATATAGACCGAAGTCGAGGTCAATATCCCATTTATCATGATTCCTTTGCCATAACCCCAAAATTTGAACCTTTAGGAGCTATTTTAACCTTTTAAGTATAGCATTTGTACTATAGTGTACATGTACATAGGATGTTGCCTATTTTAGGTACAAGACTGTAAGAACAACAGAGTTCAGCATCTGCAGCACAGTGGCTGGGTGGTATAAGGGGTTGCTTGAGATTCATACTGTTGTGAGTTCGAATCCTGCCTGTTCTCTTCCTTTGTCTTCTTTCTTTCAATTTTTCTTTTTGAAGTGGAGAGAAAAATTCTAAGTCCCTCCAAAGTCGAAAGATTACAATGCCTAAGTGGTCGATACAAGCGGTCGATATAAGCGGTCGATATTGCGGTGATATGGGTAATATAGGACCAGTCAAGGATCACGAGAATTAGTGGAGGTCGATATAGAAGAGTGATAAACAGTAATGTTGTTGGTGTCAGCATGTAGCAAGGTGGAGGACACCGTGTGGACTGTTGTCATGTAGCAAGGTGGAGGACACCGTGTGGACTGTTGTCATATTATGTAGAAAGGTCACTGTTTCCGAACACGGTCACGGGTGTCGACATGTCCTCCACCTTGTTAGTTACATGCTGTCAACCAACAACTCAGTACTGTTACTAGTCTGTCCCTCCAGGAAATCGCGATTCCACGGATGCAACAAATTTCGCGATTTTGGCCAAAACCCGCAAATTTCTGAAAAGTCCCCGATTTCCCGCGTTTTTTGTTGTTTTCTGCACTTCTTTTTACATTTTTCTGCACTTTTCACGCAGTATACAGTGCTTTCCATGATCCTGCTCGTACGTTATTTGCACAGTACGCAAATACTGAAATAGCGATTCTAATGATGCAACAAATTTCGTGATTTGGCCCAAATCCGCAATTTCCTGCCAATAATTCCGCGAGTTCCTGGCAAGTTCCGCACTTTTTGCCGCGTTTTTGTTGTTTTCTGCCGCAATTTCTTGCGCAAGTTTTCTATGACTTTTTCCGCAAATTCCCGCAGGGACAGACTAGTACTATTGTAGTACGTGTACTACTACTACTTCTACTACTACAGTACTAGTAGACTACAGTGAGGCTGTGTTTACATGAAGCGTTTCAACCCGGGTTGAGTTCGACCCGGGTCAGATTTCAACCCGCCATGTGCACAAAGTGAATGGCGCGTTTACATGACGCATTGCGCTTGACCCGGGTTGAAATTTCGCCCCGGGTTGATTTCAACCCTCCCCCCAAGGGGAGGGTTGAAATCAACCCTGTGATCGAATCCATGTGTTCAATGCATTCTAGGTTGCTAACATAACAAACCGGACCAGACACGGTATGGACTCATGATTGTATGTAGGTGTGAACAAGTTAGTTTCTGGCAATGTTGTGGTGTTTGGTTTCCGCCCAACATTGTCGATCTGCATGTTTGCACTAGCGTGCAGCTGAACCAACGCAGCCGAACCAACGTGCCTTGCAATGCTTTGCTAGGCTTTTCTTTCACTGTATCTTTTTGGTCACATATAATACCGTACACTTTTCTTACTCAACAGAATCTTAGAACGAAGAAGGAACGGTCGGTTGTTGTCTTTGGCGGTGTGTCGGATCATAGTGCATGCTACTAGGCGCCATTCGGTTACAGCACTTTTTGGTGCCGAAACCCGGGACTCAGGAGTTTGTGTTGTAACTCGGAATAGTCGGGCGAATTGGGTAGCAGTGCGAGATGGCCAAAGTCGAATGCTTCTTGAGACCGTTCCGCGGGGGTCGGGACGACCTGAGCGAATTCTGGGCGAAGTTCTCAGTTGTCGCGGACTTGCAGAAGTGGGACTCGGACGAAAAGAAGATGGCGAATCTACCGCTCTATCTCGAGGGTGAGGCGTTCACCGTGTGGAACGAGATGGCGGCAGCGGATAAGAAGAAGCCGGCCGATGTGAAAGCGAAGCTGACCGCCGCTTTTGGGATGGCACCGGATCAAGCATACTCGATGTTTACGTCCAGGATCTTGCGAGGAGACGAGTCGGTGGACAACTTCGCAGCGGACTTGAAGAGGCTTCTCACCTTGTCTGGTGAGCAGGTTGATGCTGATGGGAAGAATAAAATAGTGATCGGGCAGTTTCTCTCCGGGCTTCCCTCTCAGTTTGCGAAGGAGCTCCGTATGAGTGGAAAAACGGACACCATCGACGATTGCGTGGAGTACGTCAGGCGGCTTAGAAGCGTGGAACGATCGATGAAGCCCGGTGTGGCAGCAGTGAGCTACGGTGCTCTAGACGATCGGGCTCCATCAGGCTCTTCCAGGATGACCGCTGCAGCAGGTGTAGGTCGCGACTCCGCAAGACGTGTCCTGTGTTACAAGTGTGGTCAAGTTGGCCACTTCAAGCGGAACTGCCCTGCGAGCACGAGTATTGGTACCGGTAGCCACAAGCAAGCCAAACACAGTCAGCTGACGTGTTTATTCTGCGACGAGGCTGGGCATATGATGAGAGATTGTTCGGAGTTCAAGGCCTTCAAGCAGAAGAAGCAGCGGGGTGGGAGTGCAGCCGCTGCTCCTGTGCACTCTGGTGATCATGGTGACTCCAAGGTGTTATGCCTGAGCAGTGGAGGTGACAGTCTGCCACGGATCTTTGTGGACATCAAACGGTCCGGCGGTCCAAGCAAGCGTGTAGTAGCTGCTGTGGACACCTGTGCATCCCGCTCCCTTGTAGCTAGCGCCCTGGCAACCGACCTAGCTTTGGATATCAGGCCTACGTCATCGACAATTAATGCGATCGATGGCAGTCCGGTGGATGTCCGTGGCGTCGTGGAGTGTACAATCTCACGGCTGGATAGTGCTGTGGTTCGCCTACGTGAGACCGAGACTGACATGCTGGTGGTGGACGACCTGTCTGTCGTGGAGGCTGATGTGCTGATTGGAGTTAACAGCATCGCGACTCTGGGTGGTGTGCATATGCAGTATGACGCAGGAGAACTGGTGGGGGTTGTATTCGGGACCGTCAATGCTGCATGCCCATTGGTGCTGGCGTCGAGCACCCCAGATGAGCATCCATCACGCCCCGAGTCGGAAGCACGAGCCGTCGCTGAAGACTTTCACCACGCGGACGTGGAGAAGCTCAGCAATGGCGATGTTGTGCTGCGGGCATCAGATATGATCCTCCGGTGGAGTACGGCTGACAAGGCGTGGGAGGTGCAGTGGCAATGGGCGGACAAGACGGAGCCGACTACGTGCATCGGGTCAGGCCTTGGAGAGTACCCACGATCCAAGCTCTCCAAGGAGCAGGAACAGCTATTTGGAGATGAGGTTGAAAAATGGCTCGGCAACGGCTGGCTAGTGAAGCATGACGTCGAGAAGCATGGTGAGCCGAGATGTGTGCTGCCTCTGCTCGCTGCTACGCAGGAGCATAAGGCATCAACGCCAGTTCGGCCCTGCCTCGACTACCGGCTCCTCAACCAGAAGCTGACGTCGCACCCTGGCACAGACGCTCCGGCATGTGGCGAGACGCTACGGAGGTGGCGTCAAGCGGGCGTTCCGCAAGCGTATCAGCTGCTGGATATCAGCAAAGCGTACCTACAGGTACGCATTCATCCCGATTTGTGGCGTTATCAGTGCGTGGTGTGGCGTGGCGAAGTGTACGTCCTGGAGCGGATGGGCTTCGGGCTGTCCGTGGCTCCAAAGGCAATGGACTTGATCGTGAAGTGGGCCACGCGTGATCTCGCTGGCGTAGACAACTACGTGGATGATCTCTACGTCCCAGAGCAGCTCGTCGACCGCACCAAGTCGCGGCTCCTGGAGTATGGCCTGCCAACCAAACCGGCTGAGCCAGCTGTGAGTGCGCGTGTGCTAGGTCTGCAACTTCAGGCTGATGAAGAGGGGAGTGTGTCGTGGACGCGTCGCGAAGGTGTGTCTCTACAGCTACCCGACAAACCAACGAAGCGCGAACTGTTTAGTTGGTGTGGCAGAGTGATTGGGCACTACCCTGTGTGTGCCTGGCTGCGCCCATCGTGTTCGTATGTCAAGCGCCTTGCCTGCACGTCAGAGGTGGCATGGGATCAGGCTGTACCGGAAGCTGTCTTGAAGTGTTGCCGCGACATTGTTCACCGCCTGTGCAATGATGATCCCGTTAGCGGAGTGTGGTACGCTGACCCAACGATGGGTACGTGGCGAGCGTATTGTGACGCGTCCAACCTGGCAATTGCCACGGTGCTCACGCAGGATGGCAAGGTTGTCGAGGATGGTTCATGGTTGCGAGACAAAGCAGACAAGCGTCATATCAATGTGGCGGAGCTCGAGTCGTCTCTGAAGGCGCTGGATCTGGCCATCCGGTGGGACGTCAAGAACCTGACCATCGTGACCGACTCGAAGACGGTTGCTGGTTGGTTGCGCTCGGTCTCGCAGAATACTCATCGCGTGAAGGTCGGGGGTCTCCACGAGTCTCTCGTCCGTCTCCGCCTGCAGGTGTTTCAGGACACTGTGGCTGCTGCTGGCATGACGGTGTCCGTGGAGTGGGTCCCCTCGGAGTCGAACGTTGCAGATCGGCTCACCCGCGTGCCGACCTCATGGCCTCCCTGTCGGGAGGAAGCAGGTGAAATCGCAGCAGCGCTACCAGCAAGCTCTATGAAGGGGCCAACGTCGATGCGGTCTATCCGCGGGTGCCAAGCGGTAGATGCGGACGTGCAGCTGACAGTGACACAGCTACAGGATGGAAAGCAAGTGACGAGCCAGCTGTACAAGAAATCAAAGGGTCAGCTGCGTGTTATTGATGGCGTCCTGTACCTCAGTCGTGTGGACCCCGTCGATGGTGATGTGATCGTACCGGTCCTGCCTACTGCACTGCAGAGTGAAGCCGTCGGTGCTGCTCACCGCAACACCGGACATGGTAACTGGGAGACCATGTGGGGCAGTCTTCGGAAGTGCTGTCATTTCCCACAGATGGCGCAACGCTGCCAGGAAGTCGTCCGAGACTGCGGGACGTGCCGTGCAGCGAACCCGTCGCGAGGAGAGCTCAACCCTCCAGCCGCGAGAAGCGACCTACCAACCAGGCCGTGGGAAGTCATCCAGATTGATACGTTAGAGCTGGGACCCAGCCGCAGTAGTTCCTACCATTGTGTCCTCGTGTGTGTGGACATGTTCACACGGTGGGTGGAAGTCGTACCCCTAGCCCGCCATGATGGTGTCAGTGTCGCGGAGGCGCTTGTTGGTATTTGCACCCGGTTTGGCCCACCAAGCGTAATTCGATGTGACAACGGCACGGAGTTTGTTAACTGTGTGGTGTCGTCTCTGCTATCGATATTCGGCGTACATGTGAGGCATGGAGCTGTGCGCCACCCTCAGAGCCAAGGGGGAGCCGAGCGCTTCAATCGCACGCTGCTGGGTCTTATCCGCAAAGTGGTCGAGTACAGCAGCGATTGGCAGACAGAGCTGAGCATGCTGCTCTACTACTACAGGGTGCGGCCGCACAGTGCTACTGGGATTTCGCCATGCGCCGCAATGATGGGATGGGAACCACGCAACCTCCTGGTCGAGCGCGAGGAAGAAGACCTCAGTTTGTCAAGCTGGGTTGAAAGCTTGGCAGAGAAGACGGCACGTGTGCGAGACCTCGTAAACGAAGAGCTCTCCCGGAACGACACAGAGAGCGTGATCGAAGGAGCAGAGTACAGCGTAGGGGATGCGGTGCTGTTACGTCGGCCTTCCCGGAGCCGCAAATGCCTGGCACCGTACGAGCCTGGGTGGCGCATCGTTCGCGTTGTGTCGCCGTCGACAGTTGTCATCACCCGGGCTGCTGATCCACACTCAGCGGAGAAGATTGTCAACGTGGAGATCATCAAGAGGGATGTCGCCCGTAACTTGGCCCAACCAACAGCGCCGATGGACGACAGTGCAGCGGCAACAGATGGTGGTTATCTGTACCAGCCAGCATCAGTGCTGCCAGGCCCTGAGCCCAACATTGGGGATGGCGGCATTCGCATGTCCCTGCGAGACAGATCTGCCATTAGGCCACCGCAGCGCTATGGCTCCTGAAACTGCACGTGTGCCGTGTTATCAGTCTAGCTTGGCGCGTGCTTAGTTGGGAGCAAGCTAGCAAATGCAAGACCCATTACGCATTTTGCTATTCTCTTGTTTAGCTGTTGGTGGAGTGTTGTTCTTTTCTTTGGAGAACCTTAGTTCTACGTTTTAGTGCAAGTTCCCTGTTTTGTTGTGTTACCAGGGGGGAATGTGTGATCGAATCCATGTGTTCAATGCATTCTAGGTTGCTAACATAACAAACCGGACCAGACACGGTATGGACTCATGATTGTATGTAGGTGTGAACAAGTTAGTTTCTGGCAATGTTGTGGTGTTTGGTTTCCGCCCAACATTGTCGATCTGCATGTTTGCACTAGCGTGCAGCTGAACCAACGCAGCCGAACCAACGTGCCTTGCAATGCTTTGCTAGGCTTTTCTTTCACTGTATCTTTTTGGTCACATATAATACCGTACACTTTTCTTACTCAACAGAATCTTAGAACGAAGAAGGAACGGTCGGTTGTTGTCTTTGGCGGTGTGTCGGATCATAGTGCATGCTACTAGGCGCCATTCGGTTACAACCCGGGTCAAGAAAATCGTACAAACGTACTTCTGTGCGTATCTCGCGCCAGGTAACTGGTTTGAACAGCACTGCAGATGCAAATTTCGCGCGAACGGATTCACGTGACCATACAGGACTCTAGAAGTGGACTTTTGGCGGCATATCAGTATTTGACCCGGGTCAACTGTCTTCATGTAAACGCTCACCTCTTTTGTCTGTCGTATAGACTTTCAACCCGGGCTGAACTCGACCCGGGTTGAAATTTCTCATGTAAACACAGCCTCAGTTTCAAAAAGATTAGCAATCTTGGCGATCGCCCGGGGAGTTTGCCGTCTTACCGTATGCGCGCTCGAGAGCTGGCTGGAAAAACTCACTGTGAACTCGAAGAAATAATCCGCGCGAAAGCATGAAAAATGACAACTCACTCACGTCGGTACATGTACGTCTGGTTTACAACAAACGAGTTCTTCCTCGTCTCGATATGGAGTCAGAGAGGACATGTCGAAAGTGTGGTAAATGTTGACGAGCGGGATGGGTCCCAATTCGCTTCGTGCCCAATTTCTTTGAGCTGCGATGCAATTTGCTCTCACGATGTGACGAAAACGACATCGACACAGACTCATTCCCAAGGCCATGACTTGGCAAAGCTATCCGTGTGACTTCGACGACATTTTGAGAAAAGCAGACGCCTGTGAAAGCTGATAGAAGACGGCGTTGACTCCTAAATTCAAATAAATTGGTGATCTTGAAATACTAAAATAATTCTCAAAGAGAAATCGATCGATCGATGTGCCGTTGTATTCAACAACACGTAGCTACAGCGCAATGACTTCCGTGTTCACTCACACCGTTTCAGTGTTGTGGGTGTGTTCACATGGCGTGAACCAGTCAAGTGTCAGTAAGTTCGGCAGGAAACGCGAGTTCCAACAACAACAAGTCGTTTGCCGTTTGGCGCAGAGCCACCTTCTTTGGCTTGTACTTTTTGTACCAGCGTGATCACCAAAACAATGAAAAAAAAGTTTGACTTGAAGATAGTTTGGGATTTGAACTCACAACTAACGTGTTACTTCATGGTCAGCAGACAGCATTCATAACCACAAGGCCAAAAAGGAAAGGATAAATCGTGGGTTTTGATAAAAAATCGATACTGACATCCACGGCAAATTGTAAACCATGGGAAAAGGCCGGAAACCTGGCCGAAATTCTAACTCCTTAACGGCTGGTCCAATTGTTCCGAAACCTTCACAGAACAATTTGCCGTGTCCTAACAAGCCATTCTATGTACTTTGTTGTCCAATTTTCCCTTATCTTCATACTTTTTAAGACCAAAACCTGATTGCTAATCTTTTTGAAATGGACTATACAGCACAATGACATGGCCGGGCAGATCAACTGTTGTGTTCCCCATATTGCCATACCGGTACTCGTAGTGTACTCTTGGACCTACATGTACATGTACATCTGTCCCCGGGGAAAATTGCGGAAAGAAATCGCAAAAAACGCGGGGGAAACGCGGCAGAATATGGCATAATTTGTGGTGAATTTGCGGTAAATATGCGGTAAATATGCGGTGAATAATATTGATATGCGGCAATTTTCAGTGAGTATGCTTCCCTATCAAAATAATAAATTCTACTACTACTACTACTACTACTACTACTGTAACGTGCGTCGGCGAGGCTAGGAGGCTACTACCCACAGTCAGTCAACTACAGTAACGTATCAGAACTTACTCCGGCACGGCCTGGAGGTTATCTTATATCAAAGTGAAAGTGAACTTGCTCTCTCTCTCTCTGATCTCTGCTCTCAGCTCCGCTCATCTTGGCAGAGAAACACAGCAGCTTTTATAGGCAAGCAAAGTATGTATAGCAAAGCAGGCGGCGGTAGGAAAGTAAGTTTAGTAAGCCATGGTAGTGATTACGAAATCATCCTCCTAGTACAAGTTCTAGAATAGTGGAGAAGGCAAACCGAGATCATCATTGCTATACACGTAGACGAAGTGAGCATTGCGTAACATTAACATAATGACTAAGCGAGGTATTCTAGAAGGTGAGATATCTATATTATGCAATTTAGTCAGCAACATTACTCATCGGGCATATGACGTGGAAAGTCTGGAATAGTCCGGGACCGCGGAACAACATGACATACATGTGTACATGCGTCATGAGTCATGACTGTACCAACTAGTAACTAAAAGGAAGTGATACTAGAAGTGATGACAGCAGCATGCATGGAAGATCTATGATCTTCTAGAAGCACGGTACTCCTGATGTAATCAAGTCATGTGTGAGGTACATGATGTAGGACTTGTCCGAAAGTAGTAACAAGAGTAATTATAAGAGTCATGCAAAGTTACTAGTCATGCGTAAACTGTAAAGCAGGGATACTACACTACTACTAGTATGTAGTGAAATCAATCAGTTACAAGTCTCTGGTGTAAACACTCGTCATATTTGAGTAAAAAGCCGCCACGATGAGACGTTGCTGACCGAACAGTGCACTGTGTGTACATGTATGTACGTGTAGTGCAACAAAAAAGTTCAAAAAACGCGGGAAAATCGCGGAAAACGCGGTCTTTTAAAAAATCGCAAAAAACGCGGAAAAAAACGCGGCCGCGGAATCGCAATTTTCCCCGGGGACAGGTACATGTAGCTTACCGAGGAAGTACATTTTGTCCTCCAAATGGAGGGGTATATTTGGGATTGGGTACTTCAAGGCCTCATCATGGTTGCTCCATCCTACAGAAAAGTTCCTACATTTTCCCTCGACGTGGTAAATCATGGTAAATGCTTGAATCACGGTTAAATGGCGCACTAAAAGTAAACATCAAGATATCAACCATCCATGTATCAAACGCACAGAAATAATGCATTATTCGGTTCTTTGGCTTTGGGAAAATGTTGGAGCACCCCCCTCATTCCGGATCCTGCGTACGCCCCTGCACGCCGGACAGTGATTATACATGTACATGTACATGTACGACACAGGAAGAAAGGAGATAAATGGCTGTGAATACAGTCTAATGTAAAAAATAACAATTGTAATTAGGCAGCAAATCTCTAGCTAGTAACTATCGCCCAATTTCCCTCCTGTCCTGTGTTTCCAAACTTTGCGAACGGCTCTTCTTCAATCAATTATAATTATTATGATCATATTTCTCCTGCTCTGGATCCCGCGCAATCTGGGTTTCGTCGTGGTGACTCGACCGCTCTACAGCTCACCAAGCTGATCCAAAACATTGCCGACCATCGTCATATGGGGCGGAAAGTTGCCATGTGCTTTTTCGAACTCGAGAAAGCTTTCGACACCGTGTGGCACCGTGCATTATTTGCTAAACTTTCCAAAGTTTTCGGTGTGTGTGGCGCAGCGCTGGAGTGGATTACAGACTACCTATCCGACAGAACGCAAGTTGTCTTTGTAGGTGGACTTCTCTCAGATGCTTCACCTGTTCTGTCCGGAGTGCCCCAGGGATCCATCCTAGGGCCCCTCATTTTCCTAGTGTATATTAATGATCTTCCCAGTCATGTTGAAGGTGTGTCCTTATTTGCTGACGATACCGGCAAGATTGCCGCCTTCAGACATGGCCGAAAAAACCTAACACCTGAAGCGAAGAGGACGTTCTATTTATCCATTGTGCAATCGACTCTCGACTATGCCAGTAACGCTTATCTGCACTGTCTCAGCGCCACCCTGTTCAATAAGATCGTGATGGTCAGTCAAATAGCAATGAAGAAAGTTTTTGGGTTTGACCGTATGATGTCTACTGAAATTGTTCTCCGCAAATATCATCTCTATTCTTTTGAACAGCGCGTAAATCTTAAACTCTATGTTTTCGTGTACCGCTGCTTGACCCCACATCTTACTAGTCCCCTTCTCCAATCCTTGTTCCAGCTTAGGGCTGCTGTGCCTGGACACCAGGCGCTAGGCTAGGCTCGCACGCGCGGCCAGGCACAGCGCGCATTAGTTTTTCCGCCTGTTTCTACGCAATATCGCATGCGTTCCATTTCTTTCCTGGCGGCAGACAGATGGAATGCTCTTCCCACTGACTACCGTCAGGCCCCGTCTCTTACTCTGTATGTAAACATGGTAAAAATTCACCTAGGGTTCCCAGTAAAAAGGCAACGCCTGTTGGGACTCCCCTAGTAAAATAATAAAATCTACTACTACTACTACTACTACTACTGCACTGCTCCGGTTCAATGAGTGTCTAGACAGGCTGCGAGACAGTCTCAAGCGCGGTATCAACGAAGTCCATCAGTGGATGACTACCTGGAGACTAAGACCTAATATCGCCAAGACTGAGATATTATTCCTGCCGAACTCAGAGCCAACCTATGCATTCACTCTTCCCGGATCCCTCACAGACCTCACAGTGGTCAAAACAACACAAGCATCTTGGTTTGGTCATTGACTCAGACTTATCGTTTAGTAGACACGTCGACTATATCTGTAGCAACGTCAGTAAAGCTGTTGGCTACCTCGTGTCTCACTGCTCCCACCTACCGCTTGAATGCATTCGCCTTTTTTATCATTGCTATATTCTCCCCATTTTTCTCTATTGCTCAACCGCCTGGTCATCCCTACTAAGTAAATCGTTAATGAGTACCCTGGAAGTCCACAATAAGAGGATACTCAAAGTCCTTTTCCGCAAACCATCATACTTTCCTTCTGCCGAGCGGTATGATATGTTTAACACCTTCCCTATCTCTAGTCAAGCGGATCGAAAATTGTGTATTGTTGTTCATTCTATTCGTCTTGACAAAGCCCCGCCACACTTGCGTAAATATAACTGGTTTCTTCCTAGGCCTCGGCGGGTAATGCTAGCATTGTAACTGGCATTACGAGCATCGTTTTGAGAACTAGCAATGCTCCAGCATTGTACCCGGATTTGGAGCCAAAACAAGCATTAGCGCCCAAAAGTGTCATTTTCTCACTTCATGAGTGTGCATTACTGTATAAAACAGGAGCTCTATAATGTAACGTACACACTATACTTTGTACCAGCGGCTTTTGGCAGTTTTGCTTAAACGTTAGCCTGCGACTTCGCAACATGCGTCTCTTGTTGCGAATCTTAGTGGCAGCTGCTAGGTACGTATAGACGTACCACGTTGATGCCATCATGGGAAACGGAAAGAAACCTTGTCTTTCCTATTCACAGAGTCATGCAGTGCTGGCTTGCTTGCACCATGAGTACATCAAATGGAAATGTGTTGGAAGTCTCTGATTCTTCGGAGGAGGAGAGTGAGGAAGATGAGTACGAGACAGGAGGATAATAAGGAAGACGAGAACGAGGCAGAGGTGGAGGATGAGCCCGGTGAGGCATGCGCACGACTGGCCAAAGCCAAAGGAGCAAGCATATCGAGGGTTAGATCACTTATATTGTACTTTTTCATACCACACAATATACTCAATTTCCAAAATAGCATTCCGTATGCACCCTCAAAGTACTTCGAAGACTGTCGACGTAGGGTTATGATTTACTGTTGTTCACTGCTAGTTCATGATAGCAACTTCAGTTCCACATCATTTAGAAATAGCATCACCATAATTATAATCTACTTTCAAAGTACTAGGTACTTCCAATACAGGCAATAGCAGTATTCCGTGCAGTATGACTTACATTATGACACAATGCCATATGAGTGGTTCACATTGCCTTTTCAACTAGCATTACAAGTCCAATTAGCATTCTAACGAGCATTATATGACCGAATAACTAGCAATGCTAAAAGCATTTTGAGCTGAAATAACTAGCATTACCCGCCGAGGCCTATTTCTTCCCACTCGTCCTACGCGCAATTTCTGCACTTTACCTAAAGCCCGAACCTCAGCTTATACCAGATCTCCGTTATTCGCTGCCTATTCTCTCTGGCTGGCCCTGCCTCCATCAGTAAAATTGTCTTGTACGCTAAAGGATTTCAAGGCCAACCTGAAGCTCGTGTTCTAATAACTGCTAATTCTTCATCCAGATTTGTTTCTCTTTGCCTCCAGTAATGTGTAATATTTATTTATTTTTGCTTTGTTTTTGTTTACTGCCATGGCTGGCTACCGCCCCCCCCCCCCCTCCCTCCATATTGGCCTATATTCTCTGGCCGCGGGAAGGTGAAATAAATAAATAAAATAAATATATAATTCCAAATGTACAACTATGATGTACTCAGTACAGTGATGTCAAAAACCGGCCGTCGACACCGAACAGTAGCCTGAGTAGGGGCGGATAATGCCCGAAATGGTGGCAGATTCTGCTCGAAAAGCAGTGAAATTGGTAGAACCATACAAACCTTATGGCGGGCAATTCCTCGAATTCTGCTCCATTTCTTTATCCACGTACATGTACCAAACATGCATGAAACTTACCAGAAAAAGTACCGAAATCTGCCAATTTTTCTGCCGGCATTATCCGCATATGCCTACCGAACAGTCTGTGAGTCAGCTATTTTAAAGTGTAGATCTACACTGTACATTGTACATGTACATTCCTGGTGGATGTGTAACTGTGAAGGAAACCACCCAAACATGAACGTTCCTGTCGCCAGACTGCCCAGAGCTTTTCGGCACCTAAGCTCTGATGAAGGCAACGACCATTATCCATGGGCGACTCCAAGTCATTTTTCTTGCCCAGCTGCTCGAGCCGTCTTTGGAGGTGGCCGCCGTGCTCATAATCTGCACACTTGGCTTCAGTCTACCATGGTCTAGTGCTACTGCAGTGTGCACATGTGACGACAGACATCTTATGTCATTGTCAAGTCATGATGGAGCCTTGGAGGTGTACAGACAGTGTACATGTACATGATTGTACAATGCTTTCGTCATCATTTTTATTGGGTCGTCATCCTGTATGAATGTGCGAAGTAAAATATAAACCAACGACAACAACAACAACAACAACAACAACAACAACAACAACAACAACAACAACAACAACAACAACAACAATCTCTTATTGGCGATGGTGCCATCGTGAGAATAAAGAATTCAACAAATTCAACAACAACATGTGCATTGTACTTGTAGAACATCACGTGTTGTGTCCTCTCCACCAGACTCCACGCACTTTGTGATGCAGAAACAAAGCTCGTTAGCGAAGGCTCTTCCATCGCGACTGATCACCAAAGTATCCTGAAGAAAAACTACATCCGCGTATCCAGTGGGCCACCACCTCATTGTCGATCCACTGTACCGACAGAGTAGTACTGGAGTCGTTATCGCCGACCACTTGAATCTTTGAAACTCTGAATAGCACTAGTAGAGGCTAAGCTGAAGAGACAGACCACCCATCACTAGGATTGTCTGCGATACATGTGCATGTATATCCCACTCCCCACCAAGTCAAGTTTCCAACAGGTGGTGCCGTGACTAGCAATACTTATGGCTATGCAGTGATGGTGGCGCATCTCGACTTGCTGCTGCTGACCTGTCACTGCTGACTCACTGGTCCTGTGATATACAGGTACATGTATCTCTCTCTTGATCTCATTCTAGAGGAGAGAAGCAGTGAACCACGTGATATTATGTAGATATACATGTATTACTGATCATAGACACTGACTGTGACTGAGGACCAACGTTGGACAAAGCACATTGTCAGAAGCAGTTTGGTCCTTTCCCTTGGAGAGTAGAACCCGACGTCTATTTTACAGTGTACATTTGTACTTCCCATGTACAGTACAGGTACTGGAAACCACGTTAGGAAGGGACTCTCTGTTTTTACATGGAATTGCAAAATTGCGTTCTGTGGTGTACATGATGACGTAACCTAGTACCTGATTACCAGTGTCTGCTCCAGCGCCGGGTGAGCCGGGTAATCCACCCGGTTGGGCGGCGCTTGGACCCGGTTGAAAATATAGTACAGGGTCATCTATGACCCGGTTGGTACTTTACACTTTCGAACTTTGAAAGGACTGATTATATGGCCTGCATGTGTCAGATACTTCTTCTTCTTTCATAATTTTCTCTCTTTTCTAAGGGGCCATCCGTAATTATTATCGATCTTTTTCACGAAACGAAAAAGTTTCGTTTATGGGTGGGTCCGGGTGGGTAGCGACCGGTTTCGTTTTGAAAAAACATCGAAAGCGGAAAAATCAACGCTCACTGCATGCATTGATGCATGCATACATGTACATTGTGTACATCGAAGTAGATCGACAGTTGACTCTACGTCGCGCGGCCAAGCAAGTGCTGCAAGGATGCAGTGATACCACTCTGTACTCAGTGCAGTGAGTTCCTTTCGTCCTCAGATGACTTCTCCGACGAGGACCTAGCAGTCATCATGATCATTCACTCTGGGACCGACGACAGATAGATAAATACTTCGTTCCAGCCGCCGATGCAAGAGAATTTCAAATTACGGAGCGGGGCGCACGCCAAGTAAATTCTCACGCAAATATGGGGAGCGCCAGCCGCTGAAGACGATGTCGTCGTAATGTACCTGGAAGAATCTGATCGTGCTTGTGGTGGGGAAGCCATGGAGAATGATCCCCGTGTCGACAGTCTTCCAGAGACGGAAAATTAGGCCATCGACTTTCTACGTACCTGATTGACGGCAGCGCAGCGCGGCGTGCGTGCGACCTTAGGGAGCTTTCCGACAGCGATTCTGGGGCGTTGCTGCTCTCATTTGCGAGCGAGGCACGACCACTGAAGTCTGTGATAGCTATGGCTTTTGTTTCCGCTCCGAAGTCGACTTGTTTTGGCAGTATCATGTCAATGTCGGAACTCTGACGATTTGCAAGTGTACAATTCCCGTGTTTAGACGTAGAGGTGCCAGCAGCGTATGTGTGTGGTAGGTGAAAATAAATGTTTCCATGGTCAAGAAGTAGTACCAGACTTCCAAGAAAACATAACTAACGTTGTTACTTACTTGCACAATCACACAAAATGTGGCCTCGCTGTGTTGTAACACGTGGTTAACAGCCAATCAAGATCATTTTCTGCACAAAGTCCCAAGTACAGTCAATTAATTTTTTCGTTTCAGGGGGGTGGGTGGGTGGGGGTGGGTCATAACTAAACTTTTTCGTTTCGTGAAAAAGATCGATAATTACGGATGGCCCCTAAATGCGGCTTATCCATTCGCCTTTATATCATTGGCCTAGTTCCCGTTTATCGTCCGAATTAAAATAAACCCACCAACCAGTTATGTGACTCGACTGGTGAGACAGCGCCAGGTACATGTGTACCCGGCTCCGACCCGGTTGAAATGGTTGCGCCAGGTGTACCCGGCTATCCTACAATCCTGGAGCAGACACTGGATTACGTAACGTTAGTATTACTATTAGTAACTAGTACTACTAAGAGTCGGCGAGGAGAAAGCAATTTTATGAGTGCAATAAAGCAATTTTATGAGTGCAATAAAGAGTATTGTTATCTTCTTTTTCATTAGTTTGAGGGAAAGTTGCAATTTGCAAACGAGAAAAGTATGAAGAAAGAAATGACTGTCACCACCACTGGCACCAGGACACAAACCAGGGACCCTGGCCTATGTCTATGCCTATGGCCAGCGATGCTCTAGTACTAAGCTACATGTACATGTATGGTGTAGACGTCATCCAAACAGCCACCGTCCAACACTTTCTTCAGACTTCGAAACGAGCGATGCTCATTACCATCAGCTTTTTCGCGTTGACATCACGAAGCAAGCTTGGCTACCCTTCGCATTAGGGTCCAGAGGATAATGCTCCGAAAATGTTCACATGATGCTAACCATAATGCTCCAAAAACTGCCTTATAATGCTGATTATAATGCTTGAGGTAGAAATACAGCAGCTAACAAGTACAAAAAGCGAAGTTTGCACCTTTGCAATGTGTGAATATAGTGTATGTGAGAAAGGTAGTGGCAGATGAATGTGATACTGTGTGAGTGAATGTAATGTAATGGTGCGTGTGTATTACTTGAAGAGTGTGAGTGATACAACGTTTTCTTTCTGTTTACAAAGCACAGGGTCACGAGTACGAATACACACAGCTTCCAACACCTGCAATTGCTTGAAGAAACGTGCGCAACGAATAACACTAAACCAGGAATCGTCAAACACCTTACGACATTCTGGACTGGACACCAAAGGATGAGGAGGAGTTTGACGTTGACAAGAGGAAGTCCGCAGTGTACAAGCATTTGGTGTCCAGTCCAGAATGTCGTAAGGTGTTTGACGATTCCTGGTTTAGTGTTATTCGTTGCGCACGTTTCTTCAAGCAATTGCAGGTGTACACCCTCGTCCCGAGTAGAAACAGCCATGGCACCCTTATAAACTCATAACAACCATTCTATAATAATATTACTATTTGAATCTTTTAATAATTATCTGGCAACTCAACCTCATACGTATAATTATCTGGCCACCCATTGACCATGATGCTACATGAGGAGACAATAGTGATGACATTTTTCCAATGAGACCAATTTTATGACGCTCCATGTTACTGAAGGACTAACTTCGATCATTGGTTTTGTAGAGCCCCATTCTCTAGGAGCTGTCTACATCTGCTTTGTTTCAATGTCCAGCATAAGCGAACGTGTGGATCAAGCATAACTGCTTGGTTGACGCTGCCGCGGGAATGCGTATAATAATAATAATAATAATAATAATTTTAATATGGCAATAAGTAGGACGAGCTGAAGCGACATGTGGACTACTTTATTAACAATGTAAGCGATGGAGACGATGCAAGAAACAACCTAAAGGGTAAGGAAAAATACATGTAAGAAGAAAAAGGGCAATGGAAAAAAAAGATGATTCGAACAAGTTTTCGTACAACACTCTTCAGGAATCACCGTTGTACTAAAGAACAAAATGAGAACAAAGGAAATAATAATTATAGCAATCAAGGTAGGGTGACACGATACAATGACAGCACTAGAATATCGAGGTGCGATTTCTCACAAAAGTGTGCAGATTCCTGTTTTTCTGTTTTGTGCCGTGCTCGTCATGGTTATCTTTTGCAGTTACAAGTTTTGGAAGCTGTTTGTCAGCGCATTCATAAGCCGAATTTGTGTGTCCAGAAAGATAGTGTTATTACCCTAAAATTGTTCAAATAATGTTCTGTTGTGTAGTGTGGCAACGTTGTTGCCACTTGTGCCTAAATGTGTTTTGTCACCTTCTTGTTTATTATTGTTATTATTATCATTCGTTCTCACTTTTTTGTTTTTTTGTTGCTGATACACACTTGTCACGCTTAGTTCTTACTTGTATACCCTTGTTTTCTGCACACTTTTGTGAGAAATCGCACCTCGATATTCTAGTGCTGTCATTGTATCGTGTCACCCTACCTTGATTGCTATATTATTTCCTTTGTTCTCATTTTGTTCTTTAGTACAACGGTGATTCCTGAAGAGTGTTGTACGAAAACTTGTTCGAATCATCTTTTTTTTCCATTGCCCTTTTTCTTCTTACATGTATTTTTCCTTACCCTTTAGGTTGTTTCTTGCATCGTCTCCATCGCTTACATTGTTAATAAAGTAGTCCACATGTCGCTTCAGCTCGTCCTACTTATTGCCATATTAAAATTATTGTCTCCTCGTCGAATTTTTAAATAATAATAATAATAATAATAATTGCAGGTGTTGGAAGCTGTGTATATTCGTACTCGTGACCCTGTGCTATGTAAACAGAAAGAAAACGTTATATCACTCACACTCTTCAAGTAATACACACGCACCATTACATTACATTCATTCACACAGTATCACATTCATCTGCCACTACCTTTCTCACATACACTATATTCACACATTGCAAAGGTGCAAACTTCGTATAATGCTATAGTAAGAGATATAATGCTCTTGGTTTGGGACAAAAATGGAAGAAAGTCTGCACATTGTCAAACTTCCAGGAAATTATGCATATCGTCGATCTGCCTCTGAAGCTGGCACATTATCTCCCACGAGCTCCACCACTTCTTATCACTGTAAAACATGATCGCTTCTCCATTGGCTGCTCTCCATTCCAACTTTGATACAGGATTGTGGTAGAATAGCTGGGGTATCACATCTTCCCTGAGAGATTAAACCATTTTTGCAGGTAGTCATTCTTGGCAAATAGTATTCCTGCCTGCAGACAGGCTGTCACTGCTTCCACTCTGCAAATAGTGTCTTCATCTGAAACACCAGACGGGAGGCCAGCTCCTGAGAGCCGATCACAGATCGAGATCTAGGCCTTGACGGATTATGCTAGCATAATTTTTCGCATAATTTCTACCAAAATCGAATAATCGCATAATTCGAGGCAAATTGCATATGAATCGCATAAATTGGAATAATCCGCCTGTTCGCATCAAATTCCATACAGTTGTACATGTTCTACAAGTACAAGTAGATGCACCAGGAAGTCGTAGGTTTACGACTCCCTTGATAACATGTCCAGTCCACTACAATCAGTGACGGTCGTAGCTAGGTCGGACGGTGCGTTGACCCCGTTGAACTTTTGCTTCTACAGTACAACGCCCTCTACAAAACAACTCCCCTGGTATTTTGCACAGAAGCATCATATACATCAGCAGCATACATGTATGTGCATAATATGATAACGTTTAGCATAAAAATAGCATAATTCTGCAATTTTTTCAGCAATGCGAAAAGCATAATTTCACGAAAATATTAGCATAATCCGTCAAGGCCTATCGAGATCCCTCCCATTTGCGGAAATCCTGAAAACACGTGGTCAGAAGTTATTTTGCCACCCTACATCCTTTGCTTGTGCTCTCATCTTCTCCTTGAGATGGTGTGTAGAGGTATGGTTTGTCACAGCACTCTTCCTTTCTGATGGCATTTGCCTGTAGACCTGGCATTGCAACCGTCCATAACGAACTGTACGTGCTTCATCAGGAAAGTAAGACACGCGCTGCTGAGCGCTCCATTCGAGTTGGTACGGAGGCCATGAGAAATTCTAGTTCTTTTCGAGTCTCCTAGGTCCTCAGCTGGACTCGGCAAAGGCAGTTCTTTTGGAGCGAGCTCTTTCTCTCTATAGCCGCTCCTTCATCCTGGTTCAAATTTATCAATGCATCAATGTCTAGTTCAGTATCGCTAGAGATGCTATCGCCAGAGCCTATGGCACAACGAGAAAACTCTTCTTCGTCTGCTTGCTATTCACTCCTCCATACTACCATAGCTCTCCATTGTTCTAAAAGTAACCGCGTACCGGTAAATCATTTCTCCGGATTTGTGTAACCGCCTCGGTTGGGAATGCTTCATAAATGGCTTGTATACATGATTTACCTGACCACATCGCTACATAACAACGCATAAGGTCTGGTTGCACCTCATGATCATGATTGTAGCCGATTGTTGCCAAAAACCTGGGATTTCCCGATATTTTTTCCTCTATGAAACTCGTTATGCCGCTCAAACCTCACATAATGCTCGTTTTGTTCCGTTCTAATGCTCCATAATGCTCTGATGCTCGGGTAGTCTTATAATGCCGAATACCATATTATCTCTAATATAAGCACAGTCTCCAATAACAGCACGTCTCCAATAATAGAACACCTTGGGGCGGCATTCAAAAAATAAAGTGCTCAGTCTCTATTATAAGCACACTGTGTAAATTCATTATCTGTACCGGCGAAAAAACTCTGAAATGTGTGTGTCTGACATGAATTTGGCATTGCAACATGCCTCTGAAATGAGGTTGAAATAATAATGGAACAGTCTCCAATAAAGGAACGTCTCCATTAAGGTAGCAGTACTGGAATATGCCATTCGCAAATACACACAACTAAAATCGGGTATTACTTCGGTGTCTGTGAATCTTTTCCCACAAAATTTTGAGCACAGATTCATGATTCACGCCACCACCTAATAAAAGTACTACCTTGAACTTATTTACTTCGCATCGTCCCAAAAGTTCACTGCACTGGAGAGTAAAAAAATGCCGTCATCTCAGATTTTTGGTACATGCTAGCAGCAACATAATATCAGCTGAAGTGTTAAAAATGCATCATAAGCGACAGTCTACAATAGTAGCAGATGCTGAATAGAACAGATTGGAGATAGGACACAAATAGCACCACCCAGTCAACATCATCTGTGAAGACGCCCGTCACCGTCGAAAAAGATTATTACTACTGAGGCAGCTAACATCCGCCAAACAAAACACTATGGCTTTATAAATATATTCAGCATGTTCTGGAATATTCCCAGCTTGTGGTGAATCTTGCATGACCTTTCATTGTACTCAGGTTTCATTTCTTTTATTCTAGTGCATGCTGCTGGCGCCTGATGTATTGACTATTGTTACCGCAGGCCAGTCTCAACCTTTGCATTGTCTGAGATTCAAGTAGCGTATCGTTTGATGCATGTGCTGTCTCCATGCTATCTAGTCGTAATATATTCACTCGTCTTTGCATTTGTGCACAGTCCTGTGGATACTCGCAGGCTGCGGTTGCGCTCTCGCTTTCGTCATTCTAGAATGTATACTTCCATGCCTTTGAAGTTTTTGAGTTGTCAGTTTTGAACTGTAGGAAGCAGTTTACAGTTTGTGTTCTTGCAGTTTTATCTCAGAGGAGAAAGTTCTTGGTCTCATACTGTTACGAGTTGCTGTTGTATCTGGTTGAACGCATGCCGGGGCAACAGAGGGCAGCATGAGTAGCCATAGTGGTCCTATTCGAGCCGGATCTCAGAGCCAGATCCAAGAAGTCCTGCGCGACGACGAGCAAGTCCCAGGCGCTGAGTGTAGACGGAGCTCGCGGTCTACCAAAGGGAGACCGCCGAGCAGATACGGGTTTGATAACTGGAGTGACGTCCCGGACAGCGTGAGCTCTGCAGGACATGCGCCCTCGAAAGTTTCAGGAACTGCTGCGTCGCAGGCGTCACTTCGTGCAGAGATGCTTCGTGTAGAACTTGAGGCTGCAAGGCAAATCGCTGAGCTGGAGGAGGAAGCCGAGACACGCAAGTTGGCTCGTGAGACAAGTTTGGTGCAGAGGGAACTGGAGGTTCGAAGAGCCGAGGCTGAATCTGCAGCTGCACTACGATCCGGGTCAGGGAGCAAAGTGTCGTCTCGCAAATCAGAGACTGGAAACGCTGCATCCAGTGGCAGGGCAATATTGACTGCCAAGAGTCTTGCTGAGCACGACAAGTTGGCCGGACCTGGTCGAAAATTCGTATTACCACCGCGTGAGCACTTCAGAACGATGAGTGATGTCGGTGGAGTGAACGGACAACGCGACCCCGGCAAGCCAAGGAGTTTGCAAGGTACGTTTCGTACTGTGAATGCGCCCACACAACCTGAGGCTGTATTAGGTGTGGCGGAAGACAGCCCAGCTCAGTCAAGTACATGTAGTGTCAATGCGTTTGGCGTGCCTGCCCTGGGGCCAGTGGCGCAAGCATTCATGCGCGCGCCCGCTCAAAAGTCTGTGACCAGTACAGTGCTGTCAGTAGTGCCAGCCAAGAAGTCAATGGCCAGTGGTGCGCCTGTAGGACGTACTACAGTGTCCATACAGGCAGCTAGTAATGCAGTGCCTGTACAGCCAGCAATAAGCAGTGCAGCAGTACAATCAAGACTGCCTGGCAGTAACAAGAAGGCAGTATCAATGCTGAATGCAACACCACCATGGCATACACCACAGAAGCATACAGCAGTGGCCAAACAGCAGCCACCAACACCAGTGGCAGTGCAAGAACACTCCAAGCAGGTGCTAAACCCGCAAGCAGAGTCCTTCATGCCCTATCCACCTCAACTGCAGACACTACACCCTGCTAGTTTCAGCTTTCACGTGAAGCCACTGGAGCTACCAAAGTTCTCTGGCAAGACTAGTGACTACGACCGGTGGAAGCAGAACTTTCGCCGCGTTGTTGACGAAGATCCACTAACGACTGAAGCGTACAAACTTGCACAACTGCGTGAGTGTCTCATGCATGGCACGGCCAGCGACCTTGTTGATGGCGTGCTTGACGGTCCAGGAGCCTACCACACCATCCTTAGGGAGCTAGATGCATGGTATGGCGGCGACAATCGCACTGTTGAGCGCCAAGAGAAGGAGATTTTGCAGTGGCCGAAGCTAAAAGAGTCAGACGACAACTTTGCCAAGTTTGTCCTCAGACTCCGGACGATGCTCATGAATATGGAGATGTGTGCAGTAACACCGGGCCGTGAGTTGTACCTATCGGTTACGCAGAAGTTGCCGAAATCGCTGTTGCTTAGGTACATGGAGAAGTATGACGATGCTGACTGTGATATTTACCAGCTAACACAGTGGCTCCTCAGACGCGTCAACACACTACGCCGTGCCGATGAACGACTCCGGTCGACAGAAGTCACTGCCTCAGCACCAGCACCAGCAAGATCATGGTCGAAGCAGAGTGCTACAAAGTCTGAACGAACATTTGTGGCAACTAGCAAGGATGCAGGTGCCGACAGAAGCTGCCCCTCGTGTGGCAAGGCGCATCAGCTCCACCGCTGCCCCGATTTCATTAAGATGGAGGTCAGGGACCGATGGAAAGTCATCAAGTCCAAGCCAGATGTCTGCGCCCTATGCTTCGGTCTCAATCATCGCGCAAAGACTTGTACCAGGCAACCCTGTTCAAAGTGCAGCCGCACGCATCATGACATGCTACACTACAACATCCGACGCTCGGATTCCGCTGCAGACCCATCAAATGCCGCAATCAAGGCCAACGCAGCTTCGGCCAGCAGTGGCGGTCCTGCCAAGATTGCTACAACACATTGCGCAAGTCATCAGCCAGAGATTGACAGTGGCGAGTCATTCATGGTTGTGCCTGTTGTATTCCGACACAATGGTGTGAGCCTCCAAGGTAATGCACTCCTGGACCCAGCATCGTCCACGAGTTATGTCCAGCAGTCCGTGGCAACAGCCCTCAATGTGCGTGGACCCAAGCGGCAGCTCGTCACTTCCGGAGTAGGCGGCAAGCAGACCGCAGCAAGACGTGAGCATGTACAGATCCAAGTGGCGGCTCTGGGCGACAAGACCATGAACAAGCTTGAAGCTTGGGTTCTGCCCACCGTCACCGTGTCATTACCGGCAGTGAACTGGAATCAGCACAAGAGCAGCTGGCCGCATCTTAGTGATATTGACTTCCCATCCATCAAGGGCAGTCAGATCGACGCGCTTATCGGCCTGAATGCCATCGAGCTTCATGCTACTCTAGAAGAACGGCGAGCAGAAACAGCAAGAGCGCCCATTGCTCGACGAACTCCTCTCGGGTGGGTGTGCATTGGTACAGGAGTCGACACCACTCGTGCAATCACAGCTACTACACCAGCTACTGACACAGTGCTAACTGATGGGCTGACCGAGCTAGTAGAGAAGTTCTGGCGAGATGAGTCGGCGGGCACAGATAACCCACTAGAGGAGACGCCTTCACCCGATGACAGAAGAGCCGAGGAGCTCACGAGCCAATCAATCAGCTGCAACGGCAACCGGGTAACTGTCCGAATCCCATGGGTCAATGACAGCGGTAAGCCACGTGTCAGGTCCAACAGAGCTCAGGCTGAGCAGCGGCTCCGCAGTCTACAACGCTCGCTACAGTCACGGCCAGCCGTGAAGCAGCAGTACTCTGACGTTATGCAGAAACATATTGCCAAGGGTTACGTGAGACGCGTGGACCCGGATGAGATAGCCAAAGACGGCAACGACCAGTGGTACCTACCCCATTTCCCGGTAGTACGCTCAGATAAATCCACGTCAAAAGTGAGAATAGTATTTGACGGTGCAGCCCGCTGGGATGGACACTCCATCAACGATGAGATGTTTACAGGTCCTGCACTTCAAAACGACATGACCAGTGTGTTGATCCGATTCTCACTGGAACCAGTTGCGCTTGTTGGTGATGTGTCGGAGATGTTCCTCCAAGTCAAACTGGCGGAACGTGACCAGCGCTATCATCGCTTTCTGTGGTATGATGACAATGGCCAAGTGCAGGTGTATCAGTTCACCCGTGTGCTCTTCGGCGCTAAGGCGTCACCGTATCTGGCAGGACGAGCGGTGAAAGAGGTCATCAAGCACCACGGTGATGAGTACGACTCTGACGTCGTGCAGTGCCTAAGCAAAGACCTCTACGTTGACGACATGCTGTCATCACTACCATCCACACAGCGTGCCATCCAGGCCAGAGAGCAAACGCAGCAACTACTTGCCAAGGGCGGTTTTCACATGCGAAAATGGCTGTCGAACAAAGCTGAAGTGATGAACACCATACCAGAGGAAGATAGGTCACCTGATGTCGTCCGAGATGTGGACAGTGACACCAGCCTCCCAACTGTCAAGACTCTCGGCGTCAGTTGGAACGCCGAGAAGGATGCCTTCACCTTCCAGCATCAAATGAAGGACATCACGACATTCACCCGACGCTCTGTGTTGCGCGGCCTGGCCTCCATATTCGATCCGCGTGGCCTGATCTCGCCATACGTCATCACGGCTAAGGTACTCCTGCAGGATGCCTGGTTGCTGGGACAGGGATGGGACGACCTGCTGCCAAAGGAACAAGTCGTCAAGTGGCGGGGTTGGTTCCAAGGCCTCCCAGACCTGAGTAACCTGGAGATCAGCCGCTGTTTCAAGGATCCACAACAGCCATCCGAAGACGCCAGTCTTTCCGTGCACTGCTTCTCCGACGCCTCAGATCGGGCGATAGCAGCCGCTGTGTATGTCAGAGCCAGCTACCCAGACGGTACCACCCGAATAACGCTAGCGATGTCGAAAGCGAAGCCGGCACCAGTGAGGCGACAGACGATCCCGCAGCTTGAACTGAGAGCAGCTGTGCTTGGCGTTCGCGTTAGTCATCTCGTCGCTGAATCCATCGGTATCCCAGTGTCAGCTCACACATTTTGGACGGACTCGATGAACGTCTTGGGCTGGGTCCAAAGCCACAGCCGGCGCTACAAAGTGGACATTGGCAACCGAATCTCTGAGCTCCAGACCTCAACGAGAGCACACCAGTGGCGACATGTTCCCGGAAAGAACAACCCTGCAGACAAAGGTACTCGTGGTTTGTCTGCTGCATTACTGTGCCGTGACGCAGTGTGGTGGTCCGGTCCACAGTTTCTTCGCCAGCAGCCAGATGAGTGGCCTCAGATGAAGGAAGTCAGCACATCCTCGCTGCCTGGTCAGCTCAAGACGGCGCTAGTTGCAGTCGTCCCTCCACCCTCCGAGATCCTGGGTCGCTTTAGCACATGGTCGCGACTGGTACGCGTGACAGCATGGTGCAAGCGATTTGTGGCAAACTGTCGGCAGGCAGTCAGTGACAGCAAGTCCACGAAGGGGGATGCCGCATCGGACAGCCAGTCCAGCACGCCAGTGAGAGTGCCAGTACAGCTTGGCGGCACCCGCTCCATCAGTGTTCCAGTTCTCAGCACTGACGAAGTATCAGTAGCAGAGCGGCACTGGATTGCAACTGCCCAGAAGGATTGCCATGGTACAGCATACCATCGTCTACAGTCTAGGCAACCGATGTTGAAATCGGACCCTCTGGCACCTCTCTGTCCCCAGTTCGATAGTGCAACAGAGTCACCCCTGATGACGGTAGGAGGTCGATTGCAAGCTACAAAGAACATGCCAAGTGGCGTACGCCACCCAGTCATCCTACCAGCAAAGCACCGAATAACCCAGCTGATAATCGAACAGGAAGATCATCGGTGCTTCCATGCAGTTGGGCCACAGCATCTTCTGGCCAATCTGCGACAACGCTACTGGATTGTTCACGGAACATCAACAGTCAAGGCCGTTCGAAGCAACTGCGTCACTTGCCGTAAGAACCGTGCGGAGCCAGCGTCCCAGATGATGGGCCAGATTCCAGACTTCCGAGTTGCAGGCTCGTTGAAACCGTTCAGCCGTACAGGAGTTGATTACGCGGGTCCCTTCCTGACCAAGCAGGGCCGAGGTAAGACGCAGGCTAAGCGGTACCTGTGCCTGTTCACTTGCCTTGAGACTCGTGCCTGTCACCTAGAGGTATCCTATGGCCTCTCCACTGAGTCATTCCTGTTAGCATTTGAGAGATTCACAAAGCGCCGTGGTGTCCCGCTTGAAATGGTCAGCGACAACGGGACCAACTTCACTGCCGCGGAGCGAGAACTCCGTGAGGCCGTCCGGGCCATGGACAAGGAGAAGATCGAGAAGCGACTGGTCAGTGATGGCGTGCGATGGCGCTTCAACCCACCTAGAGCACCACATTTCGGCGGCGTATTCGAATCCCTCATCAAGACGGCTAAGCGCGGACTCACAGCAGTACTTGGGAAAGCGGACGTCACAGATGAAGAGTTAGTGACTGCTATGTGCCAGGTTGAGGGCATGATGAACTCGCGCCCGCTGACAGTTGTAAGTGCCGATGCAGCTGATTTGCAGCCTCTAACACCAGCACATTTCCTCGTCGGACGACTCGACCCACCAATGGCTCTGGAAGTGAAAGCAGACGAGCACCCCAGCAGAGACCCACGCAAACGTTGGTTGTATGTTCAGCGGCTTGTAGCAGACGTGTGGAACAGGTGGCGAGATGAGTATGTTCCCTTGTTGAATGTCCGTCGTAAGTGGCAACGTCAAGGTCGCAATGTAGCCGTAGGTGACATCATGCTGTGTCTTACATCAAACACTCCCCGTGGAACATGGCCCATGGGTAGAGTCACAGCAGTGCATCCTGGTGCAGACAAGCTCGTCCGAGTAGTGGATATTAAGATCGGCGACAAGATCTACCGACGGTCTATCCACCATCTAGTACCTATTCTGGACACCGAATAGTTTGTGCCTTGTGTATCTGAAGTGCTACAGGCAGCCCTGTGACAGTACTCTCTCTCTCTCTCTCTCTCAACCTATGAAGTTTTTCTTTCATCATACAGTACCGTAGTAGTACTCACTCGTCACAGTTTGTTTGCTGACCCTGTGCTCGTGAGTGAAGGGGGATATGTTCTGGAATATTCCCAGCTTGTGGTGAATCTTGCATGACCTTTCATTGTACTCAGGTTTCATTTCTTTTATTCTAGTGCATGCTGCTGGCGCCTGATGTATTGACTATTGTTACCGCAGGCCAGTCTCAACCTTTGCATTGTCTGAGATTCAAGTAGCGTATCGTTTGATGCATGTGCTGTCTCCATGCTATCTAGTCGTAATATATTCACTCGTCTTTGCATTTGTGCACAGTCCTGTGGATACTCGCAGGCTGCGGTTGCGCTCTCGCTTTCGTCATTCTAGAATGTATACTTCCATGCCTTTGAAGTTTTTGAGTTGTCAGTTTTGAACTGTAGGAAGCAGTTTACAGTTTGTGTTCTTGCAGTTTTATCTCAGAGGAGAAAGTTCTTGGTCTCATACTGTTACGAGTTGCTGTTGTATCTGGTTGAACGCATGCCGGGGCAACAGAGGGCAGCATGAGTAGCCACAGCATCTGGGAAATTTTCCACTGATCAATCTACATATAAGGTTTATTGGGCTGTGATGAGCCAGTCTGGAGATATAGTGTACCAAAGTTTGGTCGGAAGGCCAAAAAACACTAACTTTTGGCACTCTGAAAACCCTCCAGCAATGTATGTGACTACCTCTGCTTGCTGTATCGTGTCAGCAAATCCCTTTCGAATGGCTCTTCTTCTCTTCCTGGCTGACCTTTGCTCCTCACTGGACCTTCTCCTCCTGTGATACTGCTTCTCTTCATCCAACTTGAGAAGACCAGAGCTGGCAAGTGAAACTTAGAGCAGCTCATCATTTCCAGCACAGCCGAAAACATTTCCATTGTTCGTACTCAGCATTAGAAATCTTTCTTGCTTGCCATCTGTTCTTCCAAGTTTCACATCCACTGCAGTGTTTTGATAGCACCTCGGCGTCCAGAACCTTTTCTGTCTCATAGGACACAACAGTTGGCATACCAAACATTGATGAGAATCCGCGCTTCATCCACGTTCCATCGGTGCTAACTGCAACATGCTCCGGGTGGGAATGCTGTTCTGTTGTTCGCCGAACAAGAAGACGCTGTGCAGCACTCTTCATGCTGTCCCTAGCATCAGTTTCCACAGCAGTGTGTAGTGCATCGCTGTGCCCAGAATTGCTAACAGGAGGCGGCATATCCAATATCCCACAGATACTGTTCAGACCTTCTCGTCCACTACCAATAAGGCGCATGGCAAGCACACTGCGGCGGCGGTTTATATCGTACAATTTAGCAAGTGGGTGTCTTTCTGCCAGGGCTACACTGGTTGATGAGCAGCACGATTCGCACTGCAAACTAATTGTTGAGGCGAGGCCATGACGAAAATTATCTTTGATAGTCAGGTTGCCCTCTTGATAATTACTACATACACACGCTGACGTCACCAATTGCTGTAAGCTCTCCATGTGAACAATTCGAATTCCTGATGGAATATCATCGCAATCCTCTTCAGACTAATCTCCATCGTTATCACACGAGGCATCACTGGATAAAAAATCAGCTGGAAGATCAGAGTCATCTTCTACGCCCTCACCAGCTCCATCAGCCTGCGACTCGTGTTCGCTTTCACTCCCCTCAATTGGCTCAAATACTTCAGGATTTGAGACGAGCTTGGACGTAACTCTAGGAAATTTGCTTTTCCTTGGCCTGCTGAGCGACCTTCGTTTGTGTTCATCACCCGTCTCCTGACCAAGTAGCGCCAGCACAACAACTCAAGCGCAGAGCTCCAACGTCGCTGACAAACGCTCGTCGCATTGGCAAACAGTTTGAGAACAAAGAATTTTTTTATCATTTTTGAAAATACAATTGCGTGGGTTGAGTGCAGGCCATATGCGCCAGCCAGGTCAGCTAGCTTGGGCCAGGCAGGCGCTGCATGTGGCGATCGCGACACTCAGCCCAGCTCTAAACTGGTTTTAGCTGGACAGATAGCGTGAATCAGGCCGAGATTGGCAAGGATGCGCTGATTGTACAGAAACCCTCTCGAAATAGATTGACATCGATCAGCTGATCAGTGCAATTTTGAAATTTTGACGGGTATTTTCAGTTTTTGAAGGGCCATATCTCTGCTTTGGCTGGTTCGAATGCCAAAAAAATTCATTTGTAGACCTTCTTTCAGAAAAATCACACTTGAAGCAGTTCCCGTGAAATTGATATTTTGGCTAAATCTGACACCCGTTTTCCAGTACTGCTACCTTAATAGCACGGGGCGGAGGTACATTGAAAAAATAAAGGACCGTGCTTATATTAGAGATAATACGGTATAATGCCGGCATTATCCGCTGGACCCTACTTCGCATAAGCCAAAATGAAATGAAGAATAGAGAGGTTTCGCTTCACGTTGTTCTGCACTACACCGTGAAATTTCATGTCGGTGTGGCAAATTTTGGTGTCGAAACTCCCGTTCATGACGTGAGCTGAGGTCAACTCACGTTCGACGTGAACGCGAGTTTCACGGTGTGTAGTGCAGAACAACGACGTGATATGAAGCGAAACCTCTCAAATGAGGGAGTGCACAAACGCATGCAACTGCAGAATGGTGACATGAGTAGTGTTTTCTAAGCACGTTTGCCCTACATGTACATGTGTGTGTGCTTGAGCTTACCGTATCACGGCTAGTGCTGCGTCTGAAGCGATCGCGCCAGGTTGAGTATTTTCTTGGCGTCCTCAACTCTATGGAAACCTTCAATGCCAAAGAAAACAAGTTTTGCGTCAATAAATGCGGCATATTGTGTTCCGGAAGCCATGCACTCTTCCCCCAGATTCGCACAGATCTCAATGAGCGTCAGGCGCTTCCAACAAATACATTGTACATTGTACTTACCGATGCATCGTCGGGGCCTGACATACTGTGACAGCCACAAGACAACTTGTGACCGCACAACCCTAGAAATTCTTTCTTGGAAAGTAATTGTCCACAGCTTCAAGTGCAGCAGATCGAGACTGGCAAAAGCAAGTTAATTGCACATGTCCACAATTGTTAGCCGCTGTACAACTCACCAAATCAGCTCACAAACACGAGACTTCCGTGACAGCCTACAGCTCTCCTAAGGGAATAGGAAGGCCAAGGGGAAAAGGAAACATCCTTCTTCCACTGAGGCTGAACAGACCGTAATTTTTCACCTATTGATTACTCATTCACCTCATCATCGAATATCCAACAGCGCAGTGTCAGCTTTTCCAACAAAATCTTGAATCAATCAAAATCTAATTGGGAACTCGTGGCCTGGCACGAGGGAAACATGGATGCAGTGAATGGGATTTTCGGTCTTTGACCACTTTTAAAGTCGTTGTGGTGGGTCTGATCTACTCACCTCCCACCGCTTACTAAATAAGAGCTGCATCTGCGCCTTGATCCAAGAGGGTGGTGGCGTTCCTGCGGATGCGGAAAACTGGGCCTTTGGCCGAGTCTCATGCGAACCGTGATTTTTTTCATTTACTTTGAAGACGAAGTAGACTTTATTTGAAGGATTCTCCAAAAGTAAATGGATACTTATCGGGGGAGTTTCCTGGAAGGGTAGATGAGACGAAAGGGAAGTGAAAAGGGACAAGGGAAAATATTTAGCAGAAACACTGCTCAAGGAAAAATACTGGTAAAACCCACCTGGGAAAAACAGTATACATGACGAGCGCTAGCTAGCGCGCTAGATACGAAAATCAGGAAGTCCAGTCGTGGAGAATTTATACTTTAAATAATGGTCCTTTTAGCCTTTAGGAAAAACCGAAACTTAGCAGAAGATCGCTCCCTGCGTAGGCTCTCAGGGAGCTTGTTCCAGACAACTGATAAACTGAAAAAAAGAAATGAGTTCCAGAACGAGGCAAAACGATAGAGGAAGGGTGGCGGCAGCTGCTGGAGATGGTGAAGCTAAACTGGATCAGTAGCGATGGTAGAATACATGATGAAAATAAACTACAGAGAGAGAATTTGACGACGCCATTGGAGCGATTCCCAGTCACACAGATGATTCAGAACATTCTTGGATGTTGTCCAAGTAGGGAACTGTGAGGTCTTATAACACATCAGTACTCCTCATGCAGTGCACTGTTGTGGACGAGTTTTCTTTTTTTAAGTCGCAACACAAACAGGCGGTGGCGCCTCCTTTTATACATGTGAGCGACATTACAAATTTAATAAGCACCACCCGAAGCTGCATTCGTCTCCCCCTAGCTAGGTCTACCCTATTCGTAAATTCCCCTTTCTTTTCCTCCTACTCCACGTGGCTCCAACTGCCTCCCAGTGTTAGACAAGCTCCAGATATGCCCAAATTCCTTACCCTCGTCAGACAGCACTTCAGTATCTCCCAGTAAACAAATTCACAGTCCCCACTTCCGCTGCATAGCTCGCTGAGCATCCCATTGCTTTGTAAGTTGCTAATCCCTTCCCACTTTGTGTCCGTGCTCTTCATTTTCTTTTTTCTCTTCTTCCGTGGTTGGTCTCACCCTATCCTCAATTCAATTGGCTGTCTTGACATGCCACGAGGTGCAGAAATAAATAAATAAATAAATAAATAAATAATTATACCGGAAGTAATGGATAGGGGAGGAGGAAAATATCATACCGGTAAGTGAAAGAAGTACTAGTGTCGTAACCGGGTATCCCGCTAGTAGTAGCGTTCAGCCGCAATATACGGCTACTGCCCAACCACTCACACAACAAGGTCACCGTAACCTAAAGGACGTTTATTGCTCCGGACAAGAAGAGGGAGACACGAGGAGTGACCCTAGCGGCTACGAACACCTCCTATTGTAAGCTTAGCTAAAAACATGAAGTAAACATCAGCGCGGGTTATAATGCAATAGCGAACGACAATGCCAGCTGAGAAGCAGTTACGCTGCTAATGTATTGTTCAGTGCAACAGCAATAGCACTGGCTATACGGTGAGGTCCTATGTTGTCATCAGCGGGACTAAGAGTACTCAGTACTAGTACGGACGTACATGTATATGCGCACCAGACCATAACGACGGTGACAGGTATGAATATGTCGCACTGTCACCAACTGATTTGTCAGGGGAGAGCTAGAGCCGAGTAGAGGCAAGATGATGGCGGCGTGGATCAATACTACTACTAGTACATTACAACAAGTACACAGATGTAGAGGTAAGGGGATACGGTAGGACAGCTCTGCATGCATGATGCAAAAAAAAAAAAAAAAAAAAAAAAAAAAAAAAAAAAAAAATTGAGCTTGAGAGCAGTTGAGTATTTCGGAGCTCCTGTGATGGAGACTGTAAACTGCCACTTTCCTTGTCGACGGAGCATCGAACACTTGGACATTGCCAAGGCCATAGCTTCCTCCGGATACGAGCTAACTCTGGTCATCCAGATCGATCTCCAGAGCCGGCCGGGGGTGTGTGTTCTCACCCTGTCGAATTTCGACATTAGAAATCGTCTCGTGGAGAGTGGACTGGAACTAAAAGGAGAGCGGGTGAGTGTCCTGCCGGGTGATGGCTCACTGTCTTCGTGTCATGTCCTTGTGTATGGCTGTGCACCCAATCTGCATGACGGTCACATTGCCTCAGCATTGGCTGAGTTTGGGCAACTTGTCGGGATAATTGAGAGAGAAAGCCTCACCCATGAGGGCGTAAAAATCCTCACGGGGACTCGACGTGCACTTGTGGTGCTCCAGAAACCCGTACCGTGCAAACTACGCATATCCCGTACATTACACCGCACGTACCACCGCGGGCAACAGCAGACCTGCTTTCGCTGTCATGCTTCTGATCACATGGCCAGAGACTGCCCGAAAAAGGCGACTGCAGCCAGCAGCACTGGGGCCCGATCGTACGCACATGCAGTTCACTCTGTCAGTATGAGCCAACAGCAACAGCAACACGATGCAGAATGCGTACAAGTAGACACCCAGCAGGACCAGGAGCGCCAGCAGCAGCCTTCGCCGCCTCCACAGCAGGAGCTGCAGCGTCAGCAGTCGCCTCCACAGGAGAGCGGTGTCTCATCCCAGCAACCCCGTCCTGTAGGCACAACATTGCCGTCCAAAATACCTGTGCCCCATCCAGCGCGCCTGCAGGCCCCAGTCACGACACCCGTCATGCCTGCATTTCCCAAAGCACGTGGCAAAGCTGGCCACTCGTCTCCAGATGAGGCTGGTTTTGTCCTGGCAACAGGAAAACATACGTTCACTCCCAAAGTTCTGACCGGCACGCGTCCCCCATCCCCGGACCCTCAAGTCGCCTGGGCACACCAAGCCTCAGCGCGTGAGATGCAGCAAGTGGCTGATCGAGTGAACAGCCGCAGAAGCAGCCGCTAAGTAGATAAGTAAACTTTCTGTTTTGTGTTTGGTGCAGTCTTATGTCAGGATGCCCCCTTTCCTTCTCTAATATTACCACATTTACTCTTAATCCCAATGCCAATTCATTTTTCCCTCGCGCTATTGTGCAACCCCCCGCACCACAGCTGCGTCTACTGGGTGAGATTCGGGTCGGTTTCTTAAACATCTGCAGTCTTCGACACAAGGTTGCAGAGCTAGAAGACCTTATTAACCTGCATATGTGGGATGTAATTGCCCTTTGCGAGACGTGGTTGAACAGCACCATATCTGATAATGAGATCCACATTCCTGGTTACTGTGTTGTCCGCTGCGACCGCTATGGCCGCCAGGGAGGAGGAGTATGCATTTTCTACAAATCAACGCTCCCTGTGTCTCACCGTCCTAATCTCCACGTAGACGGCCTTGAAGGCACCTGGATTTCGGTAAACAGACGTGGTCGCCAGCATCTCATAGGCTGCATGTACCGCCCGCCCGACTCAACAGTCACCTATTGGGAAAGACTTGATGGAGCGCTTCATAAAGCAGCATTGTTGACACCATCTATGACTGTGCTTGGAGACTTCAATGTCGATGTCGGAGCCGGCACAACATCCCCGCACTATCAGCGCTTCTCAGATTTGGTAGCATCTTATGGCCTCAGAAACCTGGTCACAACTTCCACTAGGACCACACCCCAGTGCCCCAATGGCAAGATCATCGATTTGATCCTCACAAGTTGCGATGATGCCCGAAGTTGCGCCGTAGTGCCGTCTACCCTCAGCGACCATGATGCCGTTCAGGTCCTCTTGGGCCTGCACGTTCAAGTGCCCAGACAAGCATGTAACTCGAGGAAGCCATTCCGCAGCGTACGTAGAATCCACATACCTGATTTCCGAGACGACCTTGATGCAGCACACCTTGATACCTGGCCCCCGAACACTACAGTTGATGACATGTGGTCAATTTGGCACTACAAACTCTTGGCGATCCTCGACAAGCATGCTCCTCTCCAGTGTTCTTCTGCCAAGCGGAAGCAGCTACCACCCTGGTCGGATCGGCACCTCTTCCAGCTCACCCAGCGCAAGAATCGGCTGCATAGGCGGTGGCGGGGAGACAAAGCAAACGCTGCGCTCCACACTGCATTCAAGCGCGCCCGTGCGGAAGCTAGAAATGCATACCGACAGAAGCGAAACACTTACTTCCAGGGACAATGTACAGCAAACGCAGGAAACACCAAGAAGCTTTGGCGTACCATTAACAAAGTCACCTGTAGAGACCGTCCCCATGTTGAACCCTCTTGTACGATCGAAGATGTCGCCTCAGCCTTCCACAAGGTGGTTACTGATGACTGTCGACCGCAAACGTTGTCTGCTCCCCTCGGGCCTCCACCCCGCACTTCCCTCCCCAAGTTCTCACACGTCAGTATCGGTGCTGTTGAACGGCTACTCCAGCAAGTTAATCCCGCGAAGGCAACAGGCAGCGATGGCGTACCAGGGGCAGTCCTCAAACTCTGCTCTGACGTCTTGGCGCCGTCTGTCACTAGCCTGTTCAATGCCTCGCTGTCGTGCGGACATGTGCCCTCGGCGTTCAAGCTAGCTAATGTCATTCCACTGCATAAATCTGGTGATCCATCGCTGCCAACTAACTTCCGCCCTGTATCCCTTCTACCCATACTCTCCAAGCTGCTAGAGAAGTTGGTTCAGAAGGAGCTCATCACCTTCCTGGACATAACAGCATCGTTACCAACAACCCAGTTTGCGTTCAGGCGTGGCCACTCTACCGAAGACGCATTAGTCCTTATGTCAAACCGCATCCTGACAGCCAAGGATCAGGGCCTATTCACAGGTGTATGCCTGTTAGACATGTCCAAAGCCTTCGATAAAGTCCAACATGACAAGCTATTGCAGGATCTCCACAGTGTTGGGGTGTCCGGTACTGCCTTGGACTGGTTCGCCAGCTACCTATCCGGTCGCACTCAACGTGTCTGTCTGGGGTCGCGGACTAGCTCTATATCAGCTTGCACGAGTGGTGTCCCCCAAGGTTCGGTGCTGGGCCCCATTCTGTTCAGCCTTTACACCCGCGAGGTCCCCGCTGTAGTTGGCCAGTCCGAGTCAGTTCAATTCGCGGACGACATTGCGCTCGCGTGCAGCCGGCGAACAGCACAGGAGGTATCCGATGTCTTATCTGCTTCTGTTTCAATTCTTGCAGACTGGCTGAAGGATCGAGGCCGATCCTCAATGCTGGCAAGAGCCAAGTCGTGCCAATTCCTGCCGGCCGTCAGCACACAGCGGATCTACAGGTCGTCTGCCATGACACTTCACTGCCTAGTGTGCCAAGTGCTCGTTATCTTGGCGCCACAATCGATTCCGGCATGTCCTGGCACGCCCACATTGCCAAATGTTCTGCACGCGTGTCGCAGAAGATCGGAGCACTCTGGCGAATGCGCCGCTGCCTGAATCACCAGTCACGCATGACCTACTTTAGATCGCTGATCATGTCTGACCTGCTGTATGCCTCAAACGCGTACTCTAGCTCACTGCAAAGAAGGTACCTCGACCGTCTACAGGTCCTGCAGAACAGCGGGGCTCGTGCTGTCTTTGGCCGCCCTCCGTGGTCGTCTGCCCGCGACCTGCTGGAGCGCATTGCAGTGTTCCGTGTGGCAGAAGTCTTCAATCAGAAGCTAGCATACCTGGTGTGGCGCTGTCGTTATGCACTGGCAAGTCCAGAGTTGCAAGCCCTGCTAACCCCCGCTGCACCCGGCCCTACTAGGCTCCAATCTGCCATGGGCCTGTGCGTGCCAGTTTCCCGTTCGGTTGCGGGGCGGGGGCGCTTTGCTTGCAAGGGTGCTGTATTATGGAATGCCCTCCCAAGCGACATCCGTGCCATCCATCACGCTCGGCAGTTTCGCACGCAGGTAATCCCCTATACCTGCGCCCTGTAGATGTCGACAAGCGAAATCTGATTTTTTCTGTTCTCTTTCTGTTGTACCCGATCTCCCTCTGATGTACCGCTGACTCTACGTTGAAGATCAAAGTATTTGAATTCTCATTCTCATTATGATTTTCATATTCGCTTTCATGTTATTGGGTTCTATGCCCGTTTGAACTTGCGAATCAAAATAAATACAAACAAACAAACAAACAAACATGCTCGCGGCCAACAATAATAATAACATACATCTAGTCATGAGTAGGAAAAGTCACAGTTGTAGCATTGCCGGATATGACATCTCCCCCGGCTTCGCAAAAGACACGTCCTCGTGTTTTGCAAAGGTGGAATAACTAACAAATGGAAAAGACTGTACAGAGAGTCCGCGTAGCGCAAGCAATGAATGGAGGGGAAAGAAGGGAATTTAAACCTACCCAACGTATTTCACTAACACTTTCGTTTTAGGAACGGTAATTATGGTATTGCTAATGCCACATGATTATTATAATAGTTCACAGCACCTTCTCTAAGAACATGAAATATCAGAACCGTGCCGGCGGTCTACGATTCCTTTGCGGCCGCGCCATGGCATAAGGCGTTTGTGGCAGCTGAACTACTGGTGGCAGCTGAGGAATGGGAGCATGCGCTTGTGCCATAACGGCAGGCTCACCACCATAAGTTTCGCCATTATCGCACTCGTCCCGGTACAGAAGGTCTGTGGCATCGGGTTGGTACGCTTCAGGTTGTCGAACTTTAGCGGGGTTGCATCCGGAATCACCCACGGGCTCGACCTCCTCCGGTACTGGTTTGTGGCGTGGCCCTGTACGCCAACAACATGGCGGGCAAGTGTGTGTCCCAATCCCGCTGGTGATCCGACACATAGTGTGACAAGACCTTCTCGAGCGTCTGATTGAAACGCTCCACGAGACCATCGCTGGCTGGATGATACGCTGTGGTGCGTGTTTTTCTAATACCCAACAGGCTACACACGTGTTTGAACAGAGCAGAGTCAAAATTCCGGCCTTGATCTGTATGTATACTTTCCGGCGCACCATAGCGTGCAACAAACTCGCTAGCAAATGCTGAGGCAATGGTTTCGGCGTCCATCCTCTGTAGTGGGTAGGCCTCTACCCATTTAGTAAAATAATCTGCGATAACTAAGATGTGTTTGTTGCCTCTCACAGTTTCAGGCAGGTTAGGAATAAGATCCATAGCAATCCTTTCGAAAGGGTAGCCACACCATGTTACTTGCAGAGGGGCGCCTCGCCCTCTCTGCGCTGGCTTACGTCTCTGGCTACACGATTCACAGCTTGCGACCCAGTCTTCGACGTCCCGTTTCATTCCATACCAGTGAAACCTTAGCGATAACTGCGCGTACGTGCGTTGTACTCCCCAATGACCCCCGTGGTCATGGTACTCAGACAAAACCGCAGTCCTCTGGTTCACCGGAACCAGTACCTGGGTCCTGGGTGGCACAGAGACGCATGGATCTTCCCACTTTCTGCACACCACCCCCTCCCGAACGAACATGCGCTGGCGTCCTCGCCAGTAAGACCGGAAAGCAGGACTGACACCTGTCAAGTCCGCGACCTCAGCAGATTCATCACCGCTGAGCAACGTAGCTAACTGAGACAAATCCGTGTCTCTGCTCTGGCAGTCGCGCCAGTCCTGCAACGTCCAACCGCGACGCTGCACCAAAGGTGAGGGTACTACATGCTCTGCCACCGTATTAGCAGAGACAGAAGCCACCGCAGACGCCTTCCCAGGAAGTCGGGATAGGCCATCGGCGTTGGCATGGGACCGCCCCGCACGATACTGCATAACATAATCAAACTCACTGAGGAACTCTAACCAACGCGCGATAATCGCAGGGGGATCCTTAAACCGAGACAAGTGCTCCAACGCGCGATGGTCCGTGCGCACCAGAAATGGCCTACCCAGCAAATAGCACCTGAAGTGCCGGAAGGCCCAAACAATGCCGAGCAACTCGCTCTTTGTGGACGCATACCGCTGCTCCGTGTCGGTAAGAGATCTACTGGCAAAAGCCACGGGCCGTTCGCAGCCCTCAGAATCAGCTTGGGAGAGCACCGCGCCCAACCCCACCCCACTAGCATCCACATCTAGAACAAAACGTGGGGCATCGCACCCATAACGAGGGTACATCAACACTGGGGCACGGGACAACTTGTCCTTCAATGTACAAAATACGTGCTCGCATTCGTCTGTCCACTCAAACGAGCGTCCCTGTAGGTTTGAGACGGAGTCCAGCTGTCGCCAGCCTGGCGAACACCTCTTCCAGCCGGGTAAGCTGCTCAGCGAACGTACGGCCAAAGACGATGATGTCGTCAATATACACAAGGCAAGTGTGCCACTGGAGCCCGCTGAGCACGACGGTCATCAGGCGTTGGAAAGCACTGGGTCCGTTGCACACCCCAAACGGCAAACATTGAACTCATAATGACCATCTGGGGTTGAGAATGCCGTCTTCGGTCGAGCTTCATCGGCAACTGGTAATTGGTGGTATCCAGAGCAAAGGTCGAGAGTGGAGAAGAAGGACGCCTCGCCGAGGGCATCCAGAGTGTCGTCAATTCGCGGGAGGGGATACGGATCTTTGACAGTGACATGGTTGAGCCGACGATAATCAACACAGAAACGAGTAGAGCCATCTTTCTTGCCCACGAGCACAATCGGTGCCGACCATGGGCTCGTGGACTCGGACACGACGCCTTGTTGTAACATCTTGTCCACAATCGTACGGGCTTCCTGTCGTTGATGCCACGGAAGACGACGTGGTGGCTGGAAGATTGGAGTGGCATCGCCAGTGTCAATTTGATGTTCCATGAGCGATGTGCGACCCAGCTCAGCGCTGGACATCGCAAAGACGTGACGGTGACGGTGTAACAGGCCCCGTACCTGTTGCCGTTGGTCTGCAGTCAATCGCGACTCGTCAATGTGCAGCACATCATACAGGTCAGACTCGCTACCGAGCTCGTCCCAACTATTTTCTCCCCGGGGCTCCTCCGTAGACCCCACTGCGCATACTTCCGCAGCATCGCAGTCAAGCGCCGTGGGACTCAGCGACCCAAGGCGCGTACCTCGAGGAACAACCACATCCCTGTCCGAGGTATTCAGCAGACGCACTGGCACATCGCCCTGTACGCCACACCGCACCACCGCGTGCGCTGCAACATAACCATACCTAAACATCGGCCCTGCATCAGGTGTGAAAACAGCATCGCACTGTACATCGGGTTGCGGCCTCGCCCGCACTGCACCAGAGACACACAGCTCATGGCGAGCTGGAATACATACACGCCGCCGTAATTTCACAACACTAGACGCGGCAGGATCAATGGTAGATAGGCGTACAGGGGCCGATCTAAAGTGCAAGTCTTGGGCGCGGGGATCAGAAGTAATGGAACAGGGTAGCAAAGCTAGGACGTCACATCCAACGATGCACGAATGGTGCAGACCGCGCACCACACACACTGTATGCAAGCATTCACCCTGGTCCAACGTAAGTTGCACAACAGTTTCACCAACCACCCACAGCGGGCTGCCATTAGCGCTACATAGGCCACCTCCCTCGTAACCTTCAATGTCATCAGGCCCAACACCCACCCTGCCAGCCAGTGTCTCGGAAATCAAGGTTACTGCGGACCCTGTGTCAATCAGTACAACAGCACTCACCCCGTTTACACAGCCTTGGACCTCGAACCCGCGGACATTCTTAGTAGAATGGGGAGCGGGGATCAGGGAAGTCGTTGTAGAACCTACCGACGCTAGACCGGAGACGTGATCCGCCGCTCCGGTCAGTACTCGTTTCCCGACTGGTGTTGAGGCCGCCCACGCCCCTCAGATCCATTCCAGCCGTTTCGACCGCTGTCACGGGAAGCCAATTCGGGGCACTGAGCCCGGGTATGCCCTGGTCTATTACAGTGCCAGCAGAGGAGGGGTGACCCACCGCCACGTGAGTTTGGCGGACGCCATCCCCGCCGTGGGGACTGGAAGATACCAGGCGCATGGCAAGTGGACTCTTGATGAAGAACCTGGTCCAGTTTCTCAGTCAGCTGCGACAGGGATGTCGCGAGAGTGGTGAGTCGCTCGTCTTGGCTAACTGGGGCGACCATGGACGCTGGCCCGTAACGGGGTGACTCGCACACGCCAGATGTGGCCATCACAGTCTGAAGCAATGGCTGGGCGACCGCGCCCAAACCCGCCCCAACATAAGGGCCCACTAACTTGGTCGATGCATCTGGTGGAAGCTCTACCTCCGACCATACCTTTTCCAGGTGCAATGCCGTTTCGACCGCCGCTTGGACGGTTGCCGGTGGGTTCTCCTGTAAACGCACCCTCAGAGCCACTGGTGTAAGAGATTCGATAAATTGGTCTCGCACCAAATCATCGCGAACCGCATCTGGCATCATAGGGTAAGCCCGGACGACTAAGCGACGAAGGTCATCAGCGACCCGCAGTAGGTCCTCACCCGCCTTCCGTCGCCGCGTACGGAATTGGGCCTTGTACTGGTTTGCAACCGCAGCAGGGGCAAACCGATTGCCCATATCAGCGCAGAGATGTTGCCAATTCACTCGTCGAGCAGCAGGCAAGGTAGTGAAGAACCGGCGAGCCGCATCGCGCAGCCTCACCCCAAGGAACTGGGCCCTCTGCGGATCCTGCCATCCGTTGACTTCCGCACACTGTATGAAATAGGCCAAGTATTCCTGCCAATCTCCTTCTCCATCAAAGGTCTCTGGCATAACAGCAGGCCGAGCAACCGCGCCGCCTGCTCTCGCTGGAGCGGCTCCTGCAGCAGGAACACCTCCAAGCGCAGCTGCCCCCGCAGCACCAGCGCCACCACCACCTACGGGCGCTGCACCGGCAGCACCCTGGTTTTGCCCTCGTTGAGCCATCGCACCTCTCACGCACACAACAAATTAAGAACACAAAAATAAAAATAAAACCCCGGGACGACAGGACCCAGGCACAATCCGTCAGGAAACAAGGTACAACAACCACCAACTGACTCCCCAGCGACGAACACGTTGCTTTATACTATCACTGGGCCCGCTAGCACTTCCTAGCGGCCCACCGAAGACCCAGGTCTTCGCGCGATACTCCCGATCGCCCACGACCAGCTCATCAAGAGCTGTCCATTGTTACCTTAGCCGTCCCGACACTCTGACCTCTGTGCATTCGGTCCACACGCACACACACACGCACACAGTACCCTAGTACATCTTTATCCCTGGTGGCGCCACCAGACTCTTAATAAATTATCCTCGTCAACTGTAACCTGACCTAACCACAGGCTCCCAGGATACATCAACTCCATCGGATCACACCGAATCACAACCACTAGACCCTTATCAGAGCGCTGTTCCGAACAAACCACCAATGCCCTCAAGGGTAACAACAAGCCTCTAGACGTACAGACAACGCAACCAACCATGACACCTACTCAGACTGATCAGAACCACAGTCAATGCTGATACATGATTTGGAACTAACCGCAGTTCCACACCTTGTCTAAAGCCTTGCCAGAGTTTCCGTCACGACCCGTAACTGAACCCATGCGAGCAAGTGACTGCTAACCGCAAGCAGGTGACGCACACAGCACAACAGCATGCCGCAGACTAGTTCATATCCAAGCATTGGTTCATTGAAGGACAGGTAGACATACATGATACATGCACATGTAGATCATGCGTTAGTAATACATACAAGTCAGTATACACGATGTCCGCGTGAGCAGGCGCTCATTGGGGTTCCGCTGAAGGTGCCGGCGGTGGTGGCGGTGGTGGCCGGACTGGTTTAACGACCACCGACCGTAGCCGACCGGTGTAGGTTGCGCTGACCTCTTCCTCGTCTTCCGTGCCTCCGTAATCGAGATCGGTGTCCAGGTCCATCGCGACCTGGTCACCTTGACCTTCTGGCCCGCCGCGGACCGCGTCAGCATAGGAGGGCTTCTTGGGAGGTGCAGCATTGACAACTCCCGCCACACTTCCCGCTGCCACCACGGCAGCTGCAGCAGTAGTTGCGGCAACTGTTGCCGCCGCCTCACCGCGAGGCTTCTCCGCAGGCCAACCTCGCTTGGCCAAATGCGCCTGCCACCGCTCCTCCCGCTTCACCCGCCGTCGGTCAGAACAGGACCTCTTTCCTGGTGCGACGTTGGCAGACTCCTCGCTTTCTCGTCGCCGCTTCTGGGGTAGGGAACCGTTCCGCCTTGGTACCGGAGGGGAATCCTCACTCCTGCCGGCATCCGCACCGACGAAGGAGGAGAAGAAGCCCTCCGATGACCGCTGCAACCGAACCAGCTCGCCACGCAGCCTCCGCAGCAGCGTGGCAGGCCGTTCGCGCCCGGTTGCCTCCAAGGCCGCCGCTCCATCGCGGAGCGCCCTCCGGACCTCTTCTGCCTGGCAATTGCTAGTTTCCGCCATCCTTTGTAGAGTGGTGGGCAGACCCTGCTCGCAGCGCCAAATGTCGTAACCGGGTATCCCGCTAGTAGTAGCGTTCAGCCGCAATATACGGCTACTGCCCAACCACTCACACAACAAGGTCACCGTAACCTAAAGGACGTTTATTGCTCCGGACAAGAAGAGGGAGACACGAGGAGTGACCCTAGCGGCTACGAACACCTCCTATTGTAAGCTTAGCTAAAAACATGAAGTAAACATCAGCGCGGGTTATAATGCAATAGCGAACGACAATGCCAGCTGAGAAGCAGTTACGCTGCTAATGTATTGTTCAGTGCAACAGCAATAGCACTGGCTATACGGTGAGGTCCTATGTTGTCATCAGCGGGACTAAGAGTACTCAGTACTAGTACGGACGTACATGTATATGCGCACCAGACCATAACGACGGTGACAGGTATGAATATGTCGCACTGTCACCAACTGATTTGTCAGGGGAGAGCTAGAGGCAAGATGATGGCGGCGTGGATCAATACTACTACCGGTACTAGTACATTACAACAAGTACACAGATGTAGAGGTAAGGGGATACGGTAGGACAGCTCTGCATGCATGATGCTCGCGGCCAACAATAATAATAACATACATCTAGTCATGAGTAGGAAAAGTCACAGTTGTAGCATTGCCGGATATGACACTAGTACACCGAATATGCTACAGAGTTGACTACAGACAGTAGATTTTTCACTGGCCTTAGAGACTGGGGCACTATTGAAGAGAGAGCCTGCTTGTAGGGTAGGCCTTGACGGATTATGCTAGCATAATTTTTCGCATAATTTCTACCAAAATCGAATAATCGCATAATTCGAGGCAAATTGCATATGAATCGCATAAATTGGAATAATCCGCCTGTTCGCATCAAATTCCATACAGTTGTACATGTTCTACAAGTACAAGTAGATGCACCAGGAAGTCGTAGGTTTACGACTCCCTTGATAACATGTCCAGTCCACTACAATCAGTGACGGTCGTAGCTAGGTCGGACGGTGCGTTGACCCCGTTGAACTTTTGCTTCTACAGTACAACGCCCTCTACAAAACAACTCCCCTGGTATTTTGCACAGAAGCATCATATACATCAGCAGCATACATGTATGTGCATAATATGATAACGTTTAGCATAAAAATAGCATAATTCTGCAATTTTTTCAGCAATGCGAAAAGCATAATTTCACGAAAATATTAGCATAATCCGTCAAGGCCTATTGTAGGGCTCTAATCGCGCGAGTACGGTACTTCATAATCTGCGCCATCATGCGCTCGCTCCACGGATACAACACTGACAACACCCTCAGTCTCAGGGCCTGTCAGTCCGGAGCAAGTCATCTGGTGTCGCGACACTTCGTCGAGATTTGGTTCACACCGCGGCGCTTCATCGCGAGCCATTTCACAACCCTGCCATTCACAGATACGCCGATTTTATAGCCGCTTCGCAGCGCGATATGCCACAAAACAGTGATCCGCTCGGCACCATTACATTTTCGCACCTGTCGTGTTCAGCGCGAGCGCATGACTGGATGCGTCTACACAATTTCGGGGACAGGATGCCGGAGATCGAAATACGTGGATGCTTCTTCCATCTTGCCCAAAATACAGTGGTCCCTCTATAATCCGGCACCATTTGTGCCACGAAAATCTGCTGGATTAGGGAGGGTGCTGGATTAACAAATCTGATCTACTGCTGCAATGTGCATGAAGAGGACATTTGGCTACTGAAAATTGTGCCGGTTTATCGAGGGTGCTGGATTATAAAGTGCCGGATTAGAGAGGGACGACTGTATATGGAAACACGTTCTGAGTAGCGGCCATCAAGAGCTCTACACCACAAATGACAACTTCAACCCCGAGGTGCGTCAGATCGCAGCCCTGGTCTTCGTTCCTCAAGGCGATTGATTACATTGAATAATTGGGCATCGGAAATTCGCCTCTATAGTAACAGCTTATGCGGATGACGTAGACTTCATCAGCACCAGCCTACAATATTTGCATGACAATCAACCCATACTATCATCCTCGTTAGCGGAATACAACTTAAAAATGAATGAAGCCAAAACCGAATATACTACAATTAACTCAATCTGCGGACAGAACTGTTTCGTCCTTTGTGGACTCGTCAGCGCAGCACAGAGGAAATGAGGCCGAACCTGATAGCAATGGAAATAAAAATTTCCAATCAGGCCCGAACGTACCTTGCCAGAGTGCTCAAACTGACAAGTCAGTGAGCTCTGCATAACGCAAACAGCAAAGGCACTACCCCACGCAAGAGTGCTCAACTGCTACAAGAGCAGGAGCGAAATACTCAATCTGCGGACAGAACTGTTTCGTCCTTTGTGGACTCGTCAGCGCAGCACAGAGGAAATGAGGCCGAACCTGATAGCAATGGAAATAAAAATTTCCAATCAGGCCCGAACGTACCTTGCCAGAGTGCTCAAACTGACAAGTCAGTGAGCTCTGCATAACGCAAACAGCAAAGGCACTACCCCACGCAAGAGTGCTCAACTGCTACAAGAGCAGGAGCGAAATACTCAATCTGCGGACAGAACTGTTTCGTCCTTTGTGGACTCGTCAGCGCAGCACAGAGGAAATGAGGCCGAACCTGATAGCAATGGAAATAAAAATTTCCAATCAGGCCCGAACGTACCTTGCCAGAGTGCTCAAACTGACAAGTCAGTGAGCTCTGCATAACGCAAACAGCAAAGGCACTACCCCACGCAAGAGTGCTCAACTGCTACAAGAGCAGGAGCGAAATACTCAATCTGCGGACAGAACTGTTTCGTCCTTTGTGGACTCGTCAGCGCAGCACAGAGGAAATGAGGCCGAACCTGATAGCAATGGAAATAAAAATTTCCAATCAGGCCCGAACGTACCTTGCCAGAGTGCTCAAACTGACAAGTCAGTGAGCTCTGCATAACGCAAACAGCAAAGGCACTACCCCACGCAAGAGTGCTCAACTGCTACAAGAGCAGGAGCGAAATACTCAATCTGCGGACAGAACTGTTTCGTCCTTTGTGGACTCGTCAGCGCAGCACAGAGGAAATGAGGCCGAACCTGATAGCAATGGAAATAAAAATTTCCAATCAGGCCCGAACGTACCTTGCCAGAGTGCTCAAACTGACAAGTCAGTGAGCTCTGCATAACGCAAACAGCAAAGGCACTACCCCACGCAAGAGTGCTCAACTGCTACAAGAGCAGGAGCGAAATACTCAATCTGCGGACAGAACTGTTTCGTCCTTTGTGGACTCGTCAGCGCAGCACAGAGGAAATGAGGCCGAACCTGATAGCAATGGAAATAAAAATTTCCAATCAGGCCCGAACGTACCTTGCCAGAGTGCTCAAACTGACAAGTCAGTGAGCTCTGCATAACGCAAACAGCAAAGGCACTACCCCACGCAAGAGTGCTCAACTGCTACAAGAGCAGGAGCGAAATACTCAATCTGCGGACAGAACTGTTTCGTCCTTTGTGGACTCGTCAGCGCAGCACAGAGGAAATGAGGCCGAACCTGATAGCAATGGAAATAAAAATTTCCAATCAGGCCCGAACGTACCTTGCCAGAGTGCTCAAACTGACAAGTCAGTGAGCTCTGCATATACTACAATTAAAAGAGAAAAGGACGGATGGCGGAACACGGTCAAACTAGGATCGATGCTTGGAGTGGAGGAAGATATCAGTCGGAAAAAACGTCTAGCAACATGTGCCTTACATCAGCTGTGGGTGATATGGCTGAGGGGTGACCATGCCCGTGAACCCCTTCGGATTAGGTTATACAGCAGCTTTATTCTCCCAATACTTCTTTATAACTGCGGCACATGGAGCCTGACAGAGACTCAAGAAAAGAAACTTGACTCGTTCCACCGCCAGCAGTTACGAGCAGTCATAGGGGTCAAATATCCCCGTATAATACGCAATGAAGCACTGTACAAGCGCACTGGCTCCAAGCCACTTAGCAGAATAATCCGGTCTGCTAGGTGGAGAATGCTTGGCCACATGCTTCGACTAGACGCCTCATCCCCGGTCCAGCAGGCTATGTCAGCATACTTTCAGCCAGGAAGCTCAGGGTTCCGAGGCCGCCCGAGAACAACCCTCCCGATCCATCAACAACGACCTGAAAAATTCCAGATCCACAAACTCCCTCACATCACACGAGGATCTAGTTGCACTGAGGCAGCTCGCCCAGGATCGTCAAAAGTGGAAGGAACTAATGTGTGCTGTGTGTAATGGCTGAAGTTATGCAATTACACTAGATACCCTTAACAATAATAACGGATACAATTACACTAGATACTGTAACACACTAGATACTCTAGATACTAGATACTCTAACAATTTTATCAACAATTATGATAATTCGAAGTAGTGGTTGCGACTTCGGCTTCGGCGATGATTTGTATCTGGTGTTCACGAGGTGTTTGTCGCGCTGGAAATGGAGCGTCTCTGTAAGTTTGTATCCCTGGTGATGTTTGTGCCTGGAGAGCACTATATAAGTGGTGCTCTTCAGGCACAATCTTCCTCAGCCTACTCAAGCTCAACTGATGAGGGGTGAATTCCCCGAAACACTGTGTATTGAGCAGGGAGTGGTGCTTTCTTGCAGGTTTGCCGAGTCGAAGGTTCGATGGACTTCTCGTGTGCTCTGGATGGCAGTCGTGAATCAGTCAAGTGTCAAGTAAAGTCGGCGGAATAGCGCGAGCTCCGGTGTGGGGAGCAAACCCTTTCTTACAAATTATGATAATTACCACATCAAATGCTGCAGAGACCTATCCAGAATCGGCCCTGGCCTGGAGATCTGCAACTACAATCCGCTTCTACTTTGCAACATTAACGGATTAGTCTCCTTTGTCGATTGATGGATCAATCGGTAGATTCGGCTCTGTTTTTCTTTCCTTTCTTTCTCGTTTTGAATTTTATGTTGAACTCATTGGATTTCTCAAGTTGTATTCTGTATCTCGTTATCGTTATATTTCCCTCTAGCCCTCTCGCTTAGGATGAGCTTTCTCTTTTATGGCAGCTTAAGCGAAGGCTAACTTATATACCTGCTTTATGCAGGTTGATGCCGACGCGAACAAGCAAAATAATAATAATAATAATAATAATAAGTAACCTGCCATCATCCAACAATTTGGAAGCTGCTTGATGCCCCGAAGTCTGAGCAGGCATCCACTGAGGCTTCAGTGGAGAGAGATATAGCAGGCCACGCCGCCACGGTGGCCCACCCAGGAAGAAGACGTACTTGGAGTGCGACAGTCGGCTGAGGAAAGTGTTGAACACCTTCCACGACCACACGCCACAGGAGTTTCTGCATGGCGTTGCCCACAATCTTGGCTTCAACGTACATGTAGTTTAATTATTCTGACAATTTCAATGTCACTACTGCTGGACAGAACAGACATATATTTACATACACTCACACATACATGTACATGTATATTCACACGAATGCCTTGCTACTATGCTAGCTGTGAAAGGTATCGCTGTGAAAGATTGCCTCTCTCTGTGAAACGTCGCTCTGTGAACTACTAGTACTTCGTTATAGTGACGCAGGTGTGAACTGTCAACGCTGCGAAACGGTGCGGCGTGAACCAGATCACTATGATCTGTCGTATCGGGCTGTGAACTAGATCTCGACGAAGTGTCGTATGACCTCCTAAATCTGCTGTTTGTCAATCTGGTCAATGACCCAGGCCAGGGACACTGTCCGCTCCGGTTTGCCGACGTGTTCGCCAGTTCAGTCCCGATGTGTGTCTTCTGGTCACGTCTGGTCCGTCACTGAAGAGTAAACTATTACTTACTTGTTCCGTCTTGAAGAAAACGAAAACGTCTTCTGTCTCCGCACACACGTGAAGACGCAACACTCAACAGCTACAGAGTTAATAGTTAATAGTGCATCTATTGGATAGAACAGAATGGAATCAGTGTCAGCTACCACCGGCAATAGAGTTAGTGTAAGGTTCAACGGGGAGAAAAGCTCAAGAACAGCAATGGATATAAGCATGGGAACAAGAGGCGTAATCCTAAGGAAACAAATGTGAAAGCTAGGATCTAAACGAGCACGCCACCTAGCTGACACTGCATCAAGCTACACGGTCACGTGATGTTCTGGTGTGCAGTGCAAGCAACACCATCGCTTAGCCAATGAAATCAATGCATGTGATTCTATCGCAACTCTTGGCATGACAAGTATAGCTATGTAAAGGGATGGAGAGCAACATGCCTCCTGCTCATTCTGTCCCTCTCGCAATATGCAATAATAAATTATTGATGTCACCAAAAGACCAAAGTAAGCAAGCAAAGCAGACAAGCAAGAGAAATAGTAAAGAAAGAAACTGACAAAAAAGTGAGAAAAAACGCTAATGATGCAAGATGGCCTTCCAGTTCACTGAGCGACCGAACTGAAGAATTAACGCTACACCTAGCGCGGGCTTTCAAACACAACTCAGAGACTACTGTCGGCAAGCATGTTGTTTCCTGCATGTCGGATCTCTTCCTACCCAGTATTTGGTAGTCACGGTCATAGATTGATTTCAGCCAGTGCTCAGTCATTCTCTCGTCTCCTGGACGGGCTCCTTAACTTCAAGGAAATGTGTTCGGAGGGTTTGGCGCAGCTCCTCCGCCTGCTGGGGCCGAGTGCCCTGGTTCTCTTGCATACCCAGAAACTCCTTTTTAAACTCCTCAAAGGTAACCGCACTACCGTCGTCGCGCTTGAAGGTGCCATCCAGTATTTTCTCCTGTATCTTGATCCGCAGCTCGGATGACAGTAGATCGCTTTGGTGGGGACTGTCCACCTGAGTGATTTGACAGTATCCTACGAAATAAACACCGATCGTTTGGTTGTCCATGTCAAGTGGCTGCCTTTGCTCATCTGCGTCAGGAATCGGATCCGCGCAGGCATGAAACTGGCCGACGATTCCCATTCCAGTGATATTTTCACCATCGTCATACGCGTACATCTCTTCGTACTTTTGCTTGAGCACAAAAGTGCCGTTCAAGGGAAGATTTGTCTGGAGGAGCATGTTGAATGTCGCCATGATCTTGTCCACGAACAAGGAGTCAGCCCCGCGACACACCTGTGCAGCAATCAAGGTGCTCTCCAGGTTGCAGCGCAAGCTGTGAAGAGCTTCCTTGCAGGACGCGGGGACACCGACGATGCAAGAAATAGGCTTACTGAGCTTCGATGAAGCTTTCTTCTCCTTGTTCACATCCTTGAGTAACCCTTCCACCGCTCGTTTATACTGTTGCATGTTCCTGGGAAGGCGTGAAGTTTCATACGCGTACCTCATGGTCTCTATCGGACTGCTTTCACTCTGTCCCATTCTTGCTTCTTTACCAGAACACTAGCCTCTCAACTAACTGACTTGTTTCCAAAATTACTGGATTCACCTCGCAGGTACAGCCGAGATTGACTACACGCGCCACAGGAGAAACAGAACACAGGACACGTGGCACTGGGTAGACCTACAAAGTACAAAGTACAAAGTCAACTGGAGGACGAAGCTACATCATAGTACATGTACGTGAGAACCAGTGCATTCGTCTCCACCGATTGTACGCGTAGATCTACAGTACAGGTGAGCACTGAGCAGTAGGCCTGGAACAGACTCATATCAGTGGAAGTGGAATTAGCTGCCCCGGCTCCGACAATGACAGTCATTGATGGTGAGATTGCATCGATGCACAAGACAGGAGCTCGCTACTTGTCCCCGTGGTTAGAGACCTATCGCCGTATCGGCAAGTATCGCCACTATCAGTGGTCGCCAATGGTGCATGCTACGTCCTCCTGACTTTTGCGAGGCTAGGGAAATCCCCCAAGGACCAAGGCAAAGGCCATAAAACTTAAAAGCTGTTTCTGACATGGAATGGATAGGACATAGTCGGAGGCCATAGTTATGCGATGTAGCCCATGGCCGGCCATATGCCATACGTACAAAAAACAGTGTCCGTCAGTCTTTACTGACTTTAGCCTGGTTCACATTCGACACAACGCTGGCCTAGACCTGTACTCCCACTGTAGTGTAGAGACGGCAGGGGGACCTGTATTATTATCTTGTACGATTCGTGCGACATGACCTGCTGCAGTTGTTGCAATGTTCAACGTCGAACGGCGCGAGAGATACGGCACGGTCCCTGGCTTTCAAGTTCACAATACCAGTTTTTATGACGACCCAAAAAGTAGCCCTGATGTGTGATGGTTGTGCCAAGTTGGTTGCTCCATGATCCAATGAGCAACTACATGTACATGTACAATAATAAAAGTAACAGTTACATGTACTTTTATTTTCGCCCGGCACACGGCCGGCTCTTGCTGGGGGTTTCCCGAACTTTATCAACATGATCAACGCATGATTGATTGTAAGATCGTCAACATAGTCATTAACTGGTGTTACACTGTACTACATCAGTATGACTGTAGTCTGTACTCGTGGTACTCGTACAATCATCATCATCATTCATGTAGTTACATGGATGTCCATGGATTGTTGTCCATGGTTCTCACACTGCATTCTGAATCTACAGAAACAGTCTGGGTAGAAATAAACGGAAAACCAGGTCGGCACCTGGTTGGTTGCGTGTACCGGCCACCGGGGGAGCCAGTGTCTTACTGGCCAGATTTGGAAGCAGATATTGTACGAGCAGCTGTGCAGTCTTCTTCCGTGCCCCTAGTTGGAGACTTTAATGTAAATATGGACCCAGCCCATCCGGCACCCCAGCACAAACACCTCACCGACCTCTGTGCTGCGTTTGGCCTCCAGAACATCGTCATGCAGCCGACCCGTGAAACTCCACAGTGCCCTGAAGGCACGATGATCGATCTCATATTAACCAACCCGGCGCTAGTGTCCCTAGCAACGGTTGCGCCCACTGATATAAGTGACCACAGCGCTGTGGAAGCCTTTATTCAGCTTGCCGTTGACGTTCCACCCGCGCCATCCACGACGTTGCGGCTGACCAGGAATATACGTGGCATTGACATTAACTCTTTTCGGCAAGATATCCTTGAGGCTTCTCTACATGATTTCTCGGATCACAATGATGTAAATCACATGTGGAAAGAGTGGCACACTAAGTTCCTTCACGTTTTAGACAAGCATGCCCCGCTGCACAACTCTAAGCCTTCCCGGAGGGCGATACCTCCCTGGTCTGACAGAGAGCTGCACCAGCTCGAACAGCGTAAACGGCGGCTGCACAGCCGTTGGCGGAAGGATAGGACAAACGGCACACTGTATGCAGAGTTTAAACAAGCACGTAGCACTGCTCGGAACGCGTATCGGCGCAAGCGAAACGAGTACTTCTCCCGTCAGTGCGAAGAAAATGTGGCCAACCCTAGGAAGTCTTGGGCCATTCTAAATGCAGTCACTGGGCGTTCACGTCGCCGCCAAGACCCTAGTTGTAGCATCAGTGAGGTGGCCGACACGTTCCACTCCATTGTCACCGATCCCAACCGTCCTGAACAACTCTGTACCCCGCACGGTCCCGCTGGACCCGTCTCCTTCACCGAACTTGATCCTGTGACTCCTGCTGACGTCCGACGTCTCCTTGAGAAGTTGGATGCGCGGAAAGCCACAGGTAGTGACGGCATACCGGGCTCTCTGCTACAGCAGTGTGCTGACTTGCTTGCATATTCTCTTGCTGTGCTGTTCTGCACCTCGCTGAGGACTGGAACCATTCCATCCTCATTTAAATTGGCGTCTGTCGTGCCACTGTACAAGGCCGGTGACCCATCAGTCCCCACCAACTATAGACCTGTATCCCTTCTCCCAATAGTGTCCAAGTTGCTGGAGAGGGTAGTGCAACACCAGTTAGTTCGTCATTTGGACTTGACCCAGGCATTACCCGAAACACAATTTGCCTTCCGCAAGAAATGTTCCACGGAAGACGCCCTCTGTGTGCTGACTGATAATCTGCGGAAGGCGAGAGACAGTGGAAAGACCACAGGGCTGTGCCTACTAGACATGTCAAAGGCTTTTGATAAAGTGCACCACGACAAGTTAATTCAAGACCTCCTTGCGGTTGGAATTTCTGGAAAAGCCCTTAGTTGGTTCGTCGACTACTTGTTCGGCCGCAAGCAGCAGATCCTCATCTCGCCTTCAACCAGCCCTGCTCTGGCTTGCACCTGCGGAGTGCCCCAAGGCTCTGTTCTCGGCCCTGTCCTCTTCAGTATTATACACGCGATGTCCCTTTGGTTTCCTCGCCTGTGCCAAGTGTACAATTTGCAGATGACATAGCCCTGTACGACTCCCAGGCCTCAGCGGCGGAAGCGTCCAGAACCCTCACCACAGCGGCAACTGCTCTGGCCCGTTGGCTGAAATCCGGAGGCCTCATCTTGAACGCCACCAAGAGCCATGTTCTGACTATCTCTCCCCAGCAGCATGTACAGGAAGTAACAGTCAAAAGCGGCGACTGTCTCCTCCCCTCAGCGTCTTCTGCGCGCTACCTCGGCGTTCACCTTGAAAATCGCCTGGATTGGGACACCCATGTAAACTATGTGGTCACCAAGGGTGCCAAGAAAATTGGCGCCTTGTGGCGGGCACGCCGAAGCCTATCAAGACGCTCTCGTCAGGTGTATGTGAAGGCGGTCATAATGCCCGACCTGCTTTATGGCTCCTGCTGCTTTTCAGCCACAATGCGAGAGGGTCAACTGAAACGACTGCAAACCGCGCAAAACAGAGCCATCCGCTGTATCGATGGCAACCCGCCCCGGACAGCCATGCAGCCGCTGCTCACTGCTCACTCCCTGTACCGTGTCAGCGAGCTCTACAGGCAGAAAATATTGATCACCATCTGGCGGTGCATCCACGCCCGCACCAGCCCTGTGCTCGCCCAGCTTCTGACCCCGGCACAAGGCACCCCTACCCGCCATCAGCAGTCAAATGGCCTACTAAGCCAGGCAAACCGTAGCCGCCGCGGTCAGCGGAGATTTTCTGTTGCTGGTGCTCTGCTGTGGAACGCTCTCCCTGGTAAGGTCCGCACAATTACCCGGCTACCTGAGTTTAAGCATGCATGTGTACCATACGCCTGTAGGGAGTAGTTCGAGTTGCTGCTGATCGCTCTGCTCTCCCTCCCCGTGCAGTTCAGTAACCCTCACGTAGCATCACAGATACATCGTATTCTCTCTCTCCCCCCGTTTACTCGCAGTTATTAGTATCCTATTCTCTTACTATGTGCTTCCATAGCTTTTACTATGTTCTTCCATAGCCACTTCTACTCAAAGTTCTAGGCTAAGCCTTTGCCGTCATTTTATTGGGTCGTCATCCCGTTTGAATGTGCGAAGTGAAATAAAAACCAACCAACCACTTCGCTTTACGATTGGTTTCTTCATGTCACACTTGCACCTTTTTTTTCATTCCTTCTCAAGTAGTTCTGTGTGTATCCTTTGATTGTTGTTGTTCTAGCTACTTTTCTTTGCGCTGTTCTATCACTTGTCTGTTGTACTTCTCAATTTATTGTTCTTGATCCTTTGCATTTCCCATTATTCAACCTGACCATATACAATGTGCTTTCCTTCTCGTCAGGTTGAATACTGGGAAATGCAAAGGATCGAGAACAATGGATTTTAGAAGTACAACAGACAAGGAAGTGTTGGTTATGAAGAGATCCGCAGGTTTCGGTGTTCGTTTCGCTACCCCACATGGTAGATTCTACTTTCCTCTACCAGTTTTGAAGCTAGTAGAAGTTGGTAAAAGTAAGTAGTAGTTGGGAGAGGTACGGTTTGTACTTTTTTTTACTATGTTCACATTCCCAGCTCGAAAGAAGAAAGACAATGATACTGAGACTAGGACGAACGTGACAACTATTGAGCAGGGGCTGCACGGAGACGCAGCAGTGATCGTGGGGCATTGATGGCTCTGCCGACCTGAGGTCGCGGCATCACGGCCAAAAACACGTACCAAAAACAAAAGATAGAGCTGTACGAGTCAGCAAAATGAAAAGAAAGAAAGAAAGGGTTAACACCAGCGAGTGTGCGGGAGAAACTGTGAGACTATTAAGTTACTGAGAGGAGCACCATCATGGCTGATCATGGCGAGTCGGTTGTCTGAGCCAGTTGTGGTGCATAGATAGGGATAGAGGAGAGCGACGAGAGCATCATCATAGCGAGTCGACTGCCCAGAGCCAGTTTGTGTTTCACAGTTGGCGATAAACATTAGTTTTGAATGCTTGCATTCCCTTGCTGTGGGGAGGCTGGGGGGGGGGGGGAGGGAGTTCCAGTCACTTATATTGCAGTGTGGGAACGAGCGCTTCAATGCCAGCGGGACAGATGCAAGCAGCTGGTGTTGGAGCTGGTGGTCATGGCCAATGACGCTACCATGCTCGCTGCGAGTTCTGGGGCTGGATGAGGGGAAATGGCGCGGTGGCAAAACAGAGAGCAGCTGCGGAGGGCCAGGCAGGTAATGCAGCTCGTATAGGCAGGCAAGCGAGGCAACAGTACGACGGATGGCCAGGCTAGGTAATAGTACACCTGGACCGATGATTCGCAGAGCACAGCGTTGGATATGATCCAGGCGTTGCAGGTAGCTGGGCGGAGCACCTATCCAGATGAGGGGGGCATACTCCATAACCGGTCGAACAAATGCCTTGTATACTGTGGCCAGGGCGTCATGTCGGGGACACAACCACAGTCTTGGAACGTGGCAAGTGTCGTCCCAGTCCATAAGAAGCGGTCAAAGTCAGCCCCATCGAACTATCGGCCCATTTCCCTCCTGTCGCTCATCTCCAAGACAATGGAAGCAGTCGTTAACTGTACTCTCACCGAGTTTCTCGAAGGAAATAATATACTCTCAAACCACAAGTTTGGTTTTCGCCGAGGGTTAAGGCCTGCTGACCTTCTGACAGGACTGCACCACCAGTGGAGCAAGATAGCAGCTGCCGGCGGTGCTGTACGCATTGTTGCCTTTAACATTGCGGGGGCCTTCGATAAAGTCTCCCTTGCAGGTGTCCTTCACAAGGCAAACGCATACGGAGTATCCGGGAACCTCCACAAGTGGCTCCACAGCAACCTGGCGGATAGATGAATCCAGGCCGTTGTGAGTGGCCAAACCTCACCTGAATTCAGAATCAGCTCAGGTGTGCCGCAAGGGAATTTATTGGGCCCCACTCTGTTCCTCCTATAATTATGTCAATGACATGGAGGACCACCTCCCAGCTGCTACCCAGCTTGCCATAATTATATGCATATGAGACTACACTATACCAGTGCATCCCGTCCCTGACAGCTCTCCCAGCTGGCCTTGCGCAGCTTCAGACCGATTCCTCCAGCCACTTTCAATAGGGTGACGGTTGAGGGAGTGGAGGAGCTGAAGTTGCTTGGAGTGCTCTTCGATCGGAGCCTCTCCTTCCGCTCCCACATTCGACAAGTAGCAATCCATGGTCACCAACGTCTTGGCTTCATGAGGAAGGCTCTGCCAATCCTCGCCGGACAACAAAGCCAAGCTTGCCGTGTGCCGCGGCTTCGTCCGCCCAGTACTTCAGCACTGCCCACTTTCATGGTTGGGTCCGTCCCAGTCTGCCCTGAACCAGCTGGACCGAGTACTGCACCGAGCCCTAAAGCTCATCGGCCCGGGGTCGTATCTCCCAGGCCTCACTCTTCGGCGTCAAGTCGCAGCACTCACATGCCCATACAAGCTGCACTGGATTGATGGTCCCCCAATCTTGACCACCGTGACACCACCGAGGGCATAATGTTAACCAGCACCGGCCCTCCTCTCGCCACCAGCAAGAGGTCATATCCTTTATTGCTGAACCAACAAATTGTGCTACAGATTGAAAAGAACCATTCGAGGTAAAAGAAAAAGCCACTACTCACTTACTGAAGTACAAAATACTATTGCACGTAGCCGCACCTGCACAAGGTCTCAAGTCTCGCTTGGACTTGTACTGCCACGAGCCTCCTCTCGATTTGGTTATATTCCTCTCTTTCTTATTTAGCCGCTGACCGCTGGAACTCAGTTCCGGCATCGGTCCGCCTTGCTGCTTCACCAAATCAATTTCGTATCGCAATCCTAGATTGGCTAGGGTGCCCCGTAAGGAGACCGTAGGTCTGTGGGGACTGCCCTAGAGAAATATGAATAAATACATACATGTACATACATAACTGACTTGTCGCAGTGGTATGAGACCTTTCGGTATGCATGCAACGTCTTGATTCCTGGGGACGGGGAATATTTTACTTGAAGCAGAAGTAGTTTCCATGGATCTCAGTTCAGTTGCACTTCTGGCTGTTTGCCAAGCTTGCAAGGCCTTGCACGCGTACATATGAGCAGTAGACATGGTAGAGGTAGAGGTTGCATTGATGCATAAATAAGTGCCATTACTGACTTGTAACGTCTTGACTCCTGGGGATGAGTGCCCCATTTAAGTGGGGTATCTTGAAGTAAGTTTTGGGAAAACCCTCAGCACTCCAAAGCCAAAGCTGCACAGAAGCTGCTTCGGACACACGGAATGGACAATGTGGGATGCAGTGTAGCCCATGGCCGGTACTGCTCATCTCGAGTCATCTGTACGCGTCCTTGGCAAACTGCCAGAAGTGCAACTGAACTACGATCGATGGAAACTCTGTATCTCCTGCGGCGCGTGTAGTGAATCTCCGCTGCTATTATATTATGCGATGTGAACACAGTAATTTTGGAAACGAGTCAGTTAGTTGAGAGGCTAGATACGAGGCTAGTGTTCTAGTAAAGAAGCAAAATGGGACAGAATGAAAGCAGTCCGATAAAGACCATGAGGCTCGCGTATGAAACCTCATGCCTTCCCAGGAACATACAACAGTATAAACGAGTGGCGGAAGAGTTACTCAAGGATGTGAACAAGGAGAAGAAAGCGTCATCGAAGCTCAGTAAGCCTATTTCTTGCATCGTCGGTGTCCCCGCGTCCTGCAAGGAAGCTCTTCACAGCTTGCGCTGCAACCTGGAGAGCACCTTGATTGCTGCACAGGTGTGTCGCGGGGCTGACGCATTGTTCGTGGACAAGATCATGGCGACATTCAGTGTGCTCCTCCAGACTAATCTTTCCTTCAACGGCACTTTCGTGCTCAAGCAAAAGTACGAAGAGATGTACGCATATGATGATGGTGAAAACATCACTGGTATGGGAATCGCCGGTCAGTTCCATGCCTGCGCGGATCCGATTCCTGCCGCAGCTGAGCAAATGAAGCCACTTAACATGGACAGCCAAACGGTCGGTGTTTATTTCGTGGGACACTGTCAAATTACTCAGGTGGACAGTCCCCACCTACGCGAGCTACTGTCGTCCGAGCTGAGGATCAAGATACAAGAGAAAATACTGGATGGCACCTTCAAGCGCGACAACGGTAAGGAGATTACCTTTGAGGAGTTTGAAATAGAGCTGCAGGGTATTCAAGAGAAAATGGGCCCTAGTACTCAGCCCCAGGATGCAAACGAACTGCGCAAAACCCTCAAAACACATATGATGGAAGTTAAGGCACCAGTCCAGGAGACCAGACCCTCAGACAGCGACTCAAACTCAAACTCAGAGTGACGGAGCACCAGCTAAAGCCAGTAGAGACCGTGAGTACCAAATACTGGGGAAGAAGACATCCAAGATGCCGGAAACAACATGCTTGCTGACAGCAGTCTCTGAGCTGTGTTTGAAAGCCCGCGCTAGGTGTAGGGCTAATTCTTTAGTTCCGTCGCTCAGTGAACTGGGTGGTCATCTTGCATCATTGGCGTTTTTCACTTTTTTGTCAGTTTCTTTCTTTACTATTTCTCTTGCTTGTCTGCTTTGCTTGCTTACTTTGGTCTTTTGGCGACATTAATAATTTAATATATGTGTTGCATATTGCGAGAGGGTGAGAATGAGCAGGAGGCATGCAGCTCTCAATCCCTTGTCATGCATACTCGTATTGGCTCAAGCTGCCCATGGAAATGAAGATAATATCCAATATTAGACAGTTCATAGACCATGTTAAATGTCATGCCACGTTGTAGGCTCGCTCGCCTCTTTTGCTAGCTTATCTCGCCGCTCTCCACCATGGTCAACATAGTGATACATTTCACCCCGCTGATGCATTATTTTCTTCCGATTATCATCTTCTTTCCTTCATTTTTTTCTTCTCTTGCCATGGCTGGCTAACGCCCCCTCCTTTGCATTGGCTTCTGCCATTGGACGATGACATAATAATAATAATAATAATGCCATGAGTTTGCGATAGAATCACATGCATTGATTTCATTGGTCGCTGGCGTAGTAAGCGATGGTGTTGCTTGCGCTGCATACAAGAACATCACGTGTAGCTTGATGCACGGTCAGCTAGGTGGGGTACTCTTCTAGATCCTAGCTTTCACATTTGGTTTCCTTAGGATTACGTCTCTTGTTCCCATGCTTATATCCATTGCTGTTCTTGAGCTTTTCTCCCCGTTGTACCTAACACTAACCCTGTAGCTGTTGCGTCTCCACGTGTGTGCGGTAGGCACCGGCGGATTATGCCCGCATAATTATTGGCATAATTAATTTTGGTGGTTAATTTTTGGAGCATAATTTGGCATCCTTTCGGAGGCGGGAGCATAACTAATTCATGATTGTACCATAGTTCTAGTATGTAGGCTACACAATTGTGTACCATGCACCTGATCAGCGCTGGTGGTCTGCATGGTAACGGGTTCGGAAGTCATGGAGATAGCGATTTCAATGAAAGGCAGTGTAGAAAGCGAAGGACTAAAGGGACCGTCACTTAATTTTTGCCGACTACCCGCCAAAAAAATCTTTTCGTTTCACGTGTCAGACACGTCCGCGTGCGCGTACGACTCGCTACCTTTCACGTCAAGCAATCTGTTCACGCCACATGGCTGGATAGCGCGTACTACAACTTGTACAAGCAAACATGATTGAAGACTTGCAAATAATTAATTTAAAAAAAATTTACAAGTCCAGGCGCTAGGCCGAGCTACAAAAATGCTACCAGGGAGTAGTAAAATACTGTATTTTACTACTCCCTGGCTGCTACTGACAAATTTTCACCAGTTGTAGTCTTTGGGGGTACGAGAGTCGAATGGTCTTGGTCCGAGGAAGCTGAGACGCTCCCTTCCTCCTTTATTCCCAATCGAACTCGCGCACTTCCACCGAAACTGGGTGACTGCGCCCTACTAGATGGGGATTTGTATGCAAAATGTCACTAAAAGCGCCATTTCGTTCTTATAAAAGCACGGATGACCGCCATTGGCCCATATGTTGTAGTCTTTTGGACGCTGAGTCGACTGGTTTTGGTCCGAAAAGGCTGCGATGCAGCGTTCCTCCTTTATTCCCAATCGAACATGGTTGAATAAGCGGTCACGTGCTCCTGCGTACACCAGTCACCTTGTCACGGTGCCTGCAGGGTACAACTTACTAGCCTGTTTACTAGCCTGTTTGACCTTTTTTGGGTGCAGTCCTGTCACTCGAGTTGAACTCGAGTTGAACCTTGGTGTGAAAGTTGTCGCCTGCTGGCGTTACGTGGTGACCAGGTGATTTTGGGCACTCAGGGCCAGGAGCACGTGACCGCTTGTTCAACCATGTTCGATTGGGAATAAAGGAGGAACGCTGCATCGCAGCCTTTTCGGACCAAAACCAGTCGACTCAGCGTCCAAAAGACTACAATATATGGGCCAATCGCGGTCATCCGTGCTTTTATAAGAACGACAGAGCACTTTTAGTGAGATTTTGCATACAAATCCCCATCTAGTAGGGCACTGGGCGCAGTCACCCAGTTTCGGTGGAAGTGCGCGGGTTCGATTGGGAAAAAAGAAGGAAGGGAGCGTCGCAGCTTCCTCGGACCAAGACCATTCGACTCAGCACCCAGAAGACTACAACTGGTGAAAATTTGATTTTAGGGTATACTTTTGTAGATACGTAGATCTACTACGTAACGAAAGATCTACGTAACCATGGTAACGTCCTTGGGCCTTATCTCAGTACCTAACTACTTACTTCCTAAGAGTCAGACGTAGGCTACGAGCGCTGAGCGGTCGCGTCATCAGGTCATGTGACGCTGTCAGGCTGAGGCATCACAAAATAATCGGAACCACAGATTTTTCTTCATTGTTCGATTATTTTGATTGCTCCTATCCTATCCTCCTACATTCTGACTTCAAAAGGTACAAACATACTTGTTGGGACCAGACTTGTGGCTAACGCCACTGAATAACCCACCAAAACGTGCCGAAAAGGTGAGGAACGGTGCACTCCAAGGGCGTGTGTCATTCTGCGCAGCTGAAAGTTGATATTTCGTTTAGCACCTAACATGGATGGGTCACGCCGGAGCGCGCTGGCTGACCTGGTTTGCCTAGCAGCTCTGCTGGCTCTCGCTGTTATCGGTCAGGTGTCCGCCGATGACCCGAACTACATGATCGGTCGGGGAATGTACGACATGACTGGACCAGCAGGAGAAATCAATTTCGTAAGAGCCTGAATACGAACACGAATAGACCTGCATGACATTTGACATCTCTAGACTATATCAGAATTCTATGAATAAAACAATTGATAGTTAAGAGTAGAGCCCACAAGCTCTCTTCCATTAACAGGTTGTGAACCTGATGAAGGCAATTTGCCGAAACGTTGTAATAATTATTGTGAAATGAGTTGAACTATTGCAGTGTTGATGGAAGAGAGCGTGTGGGTTCTACTTCGAAGTACTCATAACTGTTTATGAAACTGCAGGAAGCCTCCCCCACTTTTACTTAAAACAATTGATGCCGAAATAGTACCATGATGAACTAGTGGAATAACATACCTTATTTTTCGGAGTATAGTGCGCACCTTTGTATAACGCGCACCCCCAATCTTCATTGGGGGTGCACACTTCAATCTTCATTGAAGTACATGCATTTCATATTCGAAGCATAGTGCGCACCTGCAATTTAGGGCCTAAAATAGCACATCTAAAGTGCGCACTATACTCCGGAAAATACGGTAATGTAAAGAAGAATCCCCTCAACCAGTGGATAAAGAAGAATTCAGAAATGCTTTTCTTCAATGGGCATCAGTGAACCTACATCGAATAATACGTAATATGGGAAACGAACCATAGTATTATGCTCAAAATCTGTGTTGATTGAAGGTACCAAAGTGACTACTGAAACAACACTGAAGAAAGAAGAAGAAAAAGGGAGGAAGGATGATTGTATTGTCACAATGGTGTGAGAACCGACTGATTTGTATCAAGCGCTGCAGTCCGGCGATAACCCTTCTACACGACTTTACCCAAGGAAGGGGAAAACGAATCCGCTTCTGCCGCTCAAAATGAAGGGGTTTGCTCATGGTATTAAACAGTGCCTTCAGCGTATGTAACTTGAGATGAAGAAAGCGGAGTTGCTGTTGACGTGCTAAAGTGATCAATCCACGAAGAGGAGCCTGCGACATTTCCTCCTGTTTCTCGCCATTGTGAACTTGTGCTGTGTGTAACTTGAGATGAATACGATTGATACACACCCATTCATATGTATTACAGTCGTTTCATGTAGACCTTAAAGTGCTTGTTCGACTGAGATCCTTCATGTATGTAATCGAGGAAATTTGTGCACAAAATTGACGTTATGCAACTTTGCTGATATGACTGAACGCAAGCACCCTGCTGTTTTGACTTGTGACTCTGTGTTGTATTGTGAACAAACAGATGGGCTATGCAAACCCAGCGCAGACCGGACGCGGCATTCACCTGCGCCAGTTTGCACGAGCATTCGTCCTGATGGACCCGGCGACAAGCAAGCGCTTTGCCTTCGTAAACATCGACGGCTGTATGGCGTCGCAAGTGGTCACGTTGCAGGTAAGCCAAGTTGCTATTGGCCTAGTCTGATCATGCATGGGCACTAGTAGTGCTAAACTGGTTACTCTTATCAGACGAATACCGTATCATCTCTATTACAAGCCCAGTCTCTTGTAGAAGCCCAGTCTCTATTATAAGCGCACTCCAAGAGGGCAAGTCATCATTGACTACCTGAAGAAGGCCATTGGCCGAAACGTTGTATAATGGAATGGTTCGGAAATTTGCAGAGTGTTTTGGAATGGGTGGGTTCACCCAATTGGACTTACAGTTGAACATCGATTATCCGACCACCTCTGGGCAGACAACTGTCAGGCGGTGTTCAGATAAGGCAAATGTTCCGGAGAAGAAAAAACTGTCACTCACACACTTTCAGTTGTTATTACTAGCCGCACGACCTTTTTACTTTTCACAAAATTTTCGTATTTTTTGAATGGCTCACTACATGCACAGTGCGTACTCTACGGCACGTGCGCCCAAAAAAACTGTTACGGATAATCGAATGGTCGGATAGTCGATGTGCGGATAATCGATGTTCAACTGTACTATGAAACTGCAGGAAGCCTCCCAACTTCTTCTCTCCAAGAGGGCTTCGAAGATAAACAAGTGCAGTCTCCAATAAGAACAGGGCTTATAATGGAGAACTGTATGGATCATGTCCATGCATGTTTGACGTCACACAGTATCACATAAACACATGCTGTGGTAAAAGTCTGTGATCCCCGAAATCTAAATTTCAGACTCAGTGTACCAGGAAGCACAAAACTGCTGTCCCCATACCTGCTGGGAAACTTTGTGCTACTGATATAATGAAAAATAATAGGCAATGTACTGTATTATGTACATGTACCAGGTGGTTGAAAAATTATAAGCCCAGTCTCTTTTAGAAGCCCAGTCTCTAGTATAAGCCCGGGGTCTGGACTGGTTGAAAAAATATAAACCCAGTCTCTTGTATAAGCCCGGGGTCTGGACTGGTTGAAAAAATATAAGCGCGGAGCTTATAATGGAGATAATACGGTACGAGTCGTAACTTAGGTGCTCTTGCGTCTTGGCAATGGATTGTATCTTGGGGCCTCCAACACACTGCGATGTAACGTACAGTGTGTGGTATAGCATCCATGTACATCAGGACACTGTGACATCATACACACCTTCCGTTTTCAGTACTTGTATATCCGTACTGAAAGCAGAATCGACCCTCCCCCCCCCCCCCCCCCCCAAAAAATCATTTTTCATTTCATCCACATTTGTGGACAGCCCCTACACAGCATTATTCAAAGCTACTTGCAGCTGCCACAGGTATAGTAATGCTGAGCGCACAGAGTTTAACGGATTGACTGACTGACTGACTGATTGACTTCCACTGTCTGCTTACCCACTGTATAGGTACTGGATCTGCTGCGTGTAGAGTTTGGCAGTGTGTACACGGAGGACAACGTGTGCATAACCGGCACTCACACACACTCCACGCCGGGCGGCTTCTTCCAGTACGTCCTCTTCGACATCACCAGCGTCGGCTCTGTAAACCAGACAATTCAGGCATACGCTAATGGTAAGTTGCTTCTGCAGCCATCACTATAGTTATATGCATGACAGTGGTATGCTACGAGTGACACAACACCTACGGAAGGTGTCATGATAACACATAGTTCCAGATAGTTGGCCTGTAAATCTAGATGTCTAAGTTGTACGTTCTGGGTCAATAATATAGCATAACATTCTGGTGCTCGTGCATGTGTGTGTTTTCTTTCTCCTCTCTTTCTCTCTTTCCCTTTCTTTCTTTCTTTCTCTCTTGCTGTTTCTTTCTCTCTTTCTTTTTCTCTTTCTCTAATTCTCTTGCTCTCATTATCCCGTTGTCTCTCTTCGTCTACGGCTCTCTCTCTCTCTCTCTCTCTCTCTCTCTCTCTTTCTCTCCTCCCATCTTCCCTCTACCCCCCCCACCCCCACCACACACACACACATACCTATGCTCTATCGCCCTCTCTTCTATCTACCTAGGTCACATGCTCACCATGTCTGCAACGGTTCCTGTGCTTATCATCATCTGCACACTTCCATCTCATGATCTGCTGCAGGTATTGTACGCGCAATCAAGATGGCGCATACTAACATGCAACCTGGGTATGTGTTAATCAACAGTGGTGACTTGCTGAATGCCAGTATTAACCGCAGTCCAACAGCATACCTCTGGAATCCGGCTGAGGAGAGAGCACAGTAAGAAGGCGTTTGCCACCGTACTGGCAATGCTGCTGCTACTACTGCTGCTGCTACTGCTGCGACTGTTACTGCTGCTGTTACTGCTGCTGCTGCTGCTGCTACTACTGCTGCTGCTGCTGTTGCTGTTGCTGCTGCTGTTACTGCTGCTGCTGCTGATGCTACTGCTGCTGCTACTGTTGCTGGTGCTGGTGCTGGTGCTGCTGTAGCTGCTGCTACCGCTGCAATGTCTGAGCCGAAACTGACCAGGCCCAGATCCAACTCCTGAGGGTCGGTACGGCCCTAGAATGGCTACAGGAAGGATTATTTCCCCATGCCCAATTTCAAAATCCTGGGAGGATACATCTCTAGCTCTATGCATCATATCTGTTTGTTTCAGCTACACATTCCTTTAGCAACATATATGATAGCTAGCGCAGTGGACCTCACTGGACAAGAAGAACACTTTTAAAAGGAGGGGAGGCTATAGCGAGGAGTGAATAACTAGTAATACCTTACTAATAAGGATAGCTTGCTACTAGTATTCCGGATAATCAATTGCCCACTGAGCAGCCCATGAATGCTGGAATTGGTAAAAACTGGTACAGCCATGGCCGCACCAGCCGTACCAGTACCGGTGGCGCCGTTCCTGCTGACTCATACTTGTACTTTCTCTGGACTACGTGTTAGCTAGGGTTACACAGTTGTGAAGTGTGTACTAGCCAGTAGCCCACTCGTCTTCCCCTTCCTGTGAGCAGAACCTGTGACATTTGAGCACCTGTACCCGGATAGCAAGCCTGAACTTTGAACACAATTGAAGTATACGGTGGTATATTATATTATTTCAGAATCATTGCTGCTGTGTACTGATACTGATACGTTGTCCTTTTGGCCTGCCTTTGATGTTGTGCGCGTTGGTGGCTAGGTATGAGCATGACACGGATAAGCTCATGACCGTCCTGAAACTGGTGGATGCAAAGATGACAGGGATTGGAATGATCAGGTCAGTTTGCCGCACACTCCGTATGTAACGTGTGTGAAGATGTGCGTCTAGTCATTTGTGCAGACTCTAGCAATAGTTGTTGGACTTGCGTCAGCATCACCTTCACAAACATCCAAGCTACTAGTAGTCCTTATCTCGGCCAATTTTCACCATGCCTCTGTTCAGTAGCCAGTTCCGAAATAGTGGCATGGACATTCGGGCAGCATCACGGTCAACCACTGCGCAGATTCAATCCCGGAATCAGGGTAGTAACTTCACACCTAGTATTCCAACATGAATTTTACTTCCGTTAGCTGCACATTCCACTGTCAGCAGATATCACCAAGCAGTCAATCAGTGCAAATACTGCAATACTGTATTATAGCAGTATTGTAGCAAAGATGAATAGTGTTCTGGTTTACTAGTAGTTGGCTGTATGCTGGACAGAATAGGATCGCTGCAGACAATCCAGAAGAGCTGAACTTTCTGGAACGTGTACAGGCATGCCTGCACTGCGACTCCTGGTGTCAGATTCTGCACTCCATACTTAGTAGCAGCTGCTAGTATCTATACTAGTATTGAAGTAGGTGGTATAGTACTGTGTAATATGAATGGCTATGCCCGCGGACACCAATACTGTTGTGTGATTGCAGCATGTGAAGTACGAATAGTGGTTGACGAATGGTATCATGAGTTTGTTGCGTTTTCTTGTTTTTTTTTCATGCATGTGTGTGTATGTGTGTATTTGTGTGAATCTGTATGCATGGCTATAGCTGGTTTGCTGTGCACTGCACCAGTATGAACAACACCAACAGACTCATCAGTAGCGACAACAAAGGCTATGCTGCGCTCCTCTTTGAGGAAACCATGAACCCAGGACATTTCCCAGGACAGGTACGGGCCGTGTGTACTAGGGCTGGCGAAATTGGTAAGGTCATCCTGCATGAGACATGTGTGTGCGATTTACTTTTCTTGTTATCGGCCATTATACATTTGCCTCAGAAATTACTGAATGCAGTGGAACTCTGCATTCAGTACATACTATAAAATAAGAGGTCCACTCGCTTAGTATGGACATCATCCAGGCATGGGGGGAGCATTGCTACAATGTAGCAATGCAGTCAGACCTCGCTTATCCGGTCCTCTTTTTGATCCGGATCCCTCGCCATCCAGAAGAATATCGTCGTTACCGATTTACGGCATATGTCATACATACATACCGTATGTGTGTTCGATCACTGATCCGGCTCCCTCGCCTATCCGGATATTTTTTGTGGAAAACGGATGTGTGCGGTTAAGCGAGGTCTGACTGTACTCCCTCCATGTCTGGATGTCATACTGAAGTATATTTGGGTAAGAAGTACCTCAGACACTAAATACACTTTCCTGCTCCCCATGTGCCGGGTAAGTTTTATCAGAGAGTTCCGGCACTGCATTTCAACAATCCTGAGACACATGTACAGTCCTGAGGGACATGTACAGTCCTGAGGGACGTGTACAGTCCTGAGGGACGTGTTCAGTCCTGAGGGACGTGTACAGTCCTGAGGGACGTGTTCAGTCCTGAGGGACGTGTACAGTCCTGAGGGACGTGTACAGTCCTGAGGGACGTGTTCAGTCCTGAGGGACGTGTACAGTCCTGAGGGACGTGTACAGTCCTCAGGGACGTGTACAGTCCTCAGGGACGTGTACAGTCCTCAGGGACGTGTACAGTCCTGAGGGAGGTGTACAATCCCGAGGTGCATGTACAGTCCCGAGGTGCATGTACAGTCCTGAGGGACGTGAAAATGATGAGGAAATATGCTGTACAGTAAAACCTGTGACTAACAACCACCCCTTGGCCAACCCTTGGGGCCAGAGAAAGCAGTCTTTAGTGGCAGGTGGTCCTTAGTTAGAGGTTTGCACCGCACAACCATATTAGATGAATGTGAGACCGACCATGCCTGGCGAAGTGGTCTGTAGTACCAGGCTGGTCGCTAGTCACAGTGGTCTTTAGTTACAGGTTTTACTGTATGCTGTACCCCCTCGAATAGAAGCTCCTCTTTACACCCCCCCCCCACCCCCCCCCCCCCACACACACACACACTCAAAGTGACAACATGGATACAACCTGTATTTTACTCTATAGTTCACATGCTACACGACTGTACAGATGCCTTGCTCGACAATGTCTTTGTTTGTTTGGTGCTGGAGTATGTGTTCGTGTGTTTTTCATCTGTGTGTATGCTCACTGTGCTTCAGGGTGACTTTGTGGCAGCCTTTGCCCAGGGTAATGAAGGCGATGTTTCGCCCAACACCAAGGGAGCTCGCTGCATCGATACAGGTCTGCGATGCGAACAGAACCGGAGCACGTGTGATGGCAAAGTGAGTTGGATGTGAATTCACATACTAGTAGCACTCCTGACAAACGTTCAAACTAGTACATATTTCCCACTTTGGAGAGCATTGGTCAAGTCCGAATTTTCACCTAGGCAAAATGTGTAAGAAAGATGCCTGCTCGCAACCTTTGAGCTACAAGTTTCATGCCGACCTGATTTGACACTTGATTAACTCACTATTGCCGCCCCTGAGAGACAACGACTGTGCATGTTCTAGCTCATCTAGTACTAGTACACATATGGTATTAGATCTGAACACAGTGGTCCTCCACTGACCTTGTTACATGCTGTCAACCAGCTACTAGTACAACCATGTCTATACCATTACCAACAACAGAAATTCAAGAAGTTGTGGTCGGAATTTGCATCAGCTACCTGGTTTCAGCATAACTCCTCAACCCGGTTGGCGAAATATTTCAACAGCTGCCACTTCTAAGCTAAGAAATGGCTGTAGCCACTGCACTGTTGTTGGTACTTTAACCAGCAACAGATGAACCAGCCATATGTTAGTGTGCGATGTTGTAGGCTAGAGAGGCTGGCTATACTCGGAACAAGTGCATCCTCAGTACCGGCATCGTAGTGATGACCAAAGTATATCATATCCCTATGAGAGAGCCTTTCTTTATCTGAAGCAGCAACCATGCTATTTGTAGACACTATCTGCACCACAAGTATTCTGTGAAAGGTATACCGAATTTTTGCAAGTAGCTTCTGCTGTTCCCGTTTGTATTATTTTTATTTTTTCACCGTGTCATGTCCCTTCCTCCCTCTCTCATAACAGCCACCTTCACTTCCTTTCCCCAGGAGACTCCCTTTGATAGGCATCATTTTGCCTGTGGAGAATCCTTAAAAATATATTATCAATCAATATCAATCAATTTGATATCCTATGTCCTGTTCTGCTCACCTTGCTGTCCACTGCAGAACGAGAAGTGTATTGCATTCGGTCCCGGCAAGGACATGATGGACAGCACCCGCATCATTGCCACACTGCAATACGAGAAAGCCAAGGTCAGATGATTTCCATCACTTCCACAGCTGCAATACACAGCAACAGCATTGCTTCTTGTAGTGCTCAGTCAACTGCTGTAGCAAAACATTTCCTACAAACCTGTCTACCTATTCTCCTCAGTGGGTACATCGTAATGACGCAAAGAAATTCACAGCAATCCAATGTGTACTGTAGAGGTTATGCGATGACATCATCAGCTGTGATGCTATGACAAAGTCGCTGCACAGCGATGCACTAGTGACTCACTGTGCTGTATACATAGCACCCATAAGCAGTTCCATTGAATTCACCACCATGACATCATTCGCATAGCCTCTATAGAAAGGTGTGTGGTGAGATTTAGTGCTAACAGTGTTCTATCAAATGGCTTCACATGAGGAAGTATGAGTGAGGGAGAGAGGCGGAGAGAAGGCCATAGCCATGGTTTTTGTCTTCAAATTGGCGCCTTTTCTCTTCCTGACACTTTCTTGCGTAAAAGTGTGGATAGAATATAGCACGAAACCTCACACAAAGGTGGGAGCTATGGCTGCAAAAGTGCTGAATGAACACAAAGTGCAGAGCCGTTCACACGCTGGGCACAGAGAGAACCAAGTTTCTTGTTGGGGCTCCGAGTTTCACGCTAAGGCAATCATCAGCCATTGATTTTGTTCCCGGTGCATGGGCGCTAAATCTCCTCGCGCACCTTCCAATACTGTAGATATTGGGTTGTTCTGATTTCAGTTTCCTTTTGTTCATTCTCATGTACTACAGTAGCATCAACTGATGAGAGTGGTTTGAACAGGTTTTGGAAAATATTTTGCAGTTGATTCAGTAACGAAACTAGGAACATTGTGTGTGATTAGATTTCTGTATTTAAAATCCCTGTCTACAATGAGTCAATGACACGATTGCGTCAAGGATGATGGTTCTCTGGTCACCATTGAGCACTCAGGTCTGCTGGAACTGGTCTAGTTCGTCAGGCCATCGCCGGGCCAACCTTTTAGCTAACAACGTGTGTTAACTGTTGAGGAGGTCATGCGTATCTGCCGTATCGTACGAGAGGCGTATGATATGGCTGGACCAATTGAAAACTGCTTCCGGTGGTCCAGGTGCTGGCTGCCTATGGTGTAGGAGAGTTTGCTCGGGTAGGCCATGCATCTTTGGTGCATTGCTAGGGCTTATGAAAGCAGCTCTTCAGCTGCATATCTACATGTACAGTATGACCAACCCGCGCCCATACTCCTCGGAGGGTGCAGATCTGCTTTGGGTTGCATGCCAGTGAAGTGTACACAGCATATCATCTCAATGCTGCCAGTTTCTAGATAATACACTACTTTGCAGGAAGATCCATGATTGCCCTGTGGACAAAGCCTGTATGCATACCATCGTGTACAATGTGACTGATGTAAGAAGTTTGGATCTCGTTGCAACAGCCCCCCCCCCCCCCCCCCCCCCCCCAGTGCAGAAAGTGATGTAAGAAATTTGGATTTCGTGGCGACAGCCTCTCAATGCAGAAACTTGCCAGAAAGCGATGTAAGAAGTTTTACTTGCTCACTCTGCGGGCCAAGGACTCTTAGCGTGACCTATTGCTTTGAGGTATGTACAGACGGACCTGACACATTGGTCCAGCAAATCAGCTGACTTCTGTGTAGAGTAGACGGTTCGATACCGGAACGCCTTGACAGCCAAATTTGTATAGACCCAAACCGATCATCAGCGTTGATTTTTCACTCGAAATATGTTTGTGGAAGGAAACTGGCATGTTGAAGTTTGCTCTGGGGCCAGAGTCAATCGAACTGAGCCACTCCTTTGTGTTGACCCATTGCCTTCAACTTGCCCAATTTTTCGCTTCAAAAAAGTTCAAATCAGAGGTGGCTCTAAACCGGACACGTTTTAGAGTGCACGTCAAATTCACTCTGGGTCTGAAATTAGGTAATTGCTATCGCTCCGCGACGGCCAGTACAGAGTATCAATACGCCTTGTGTGTGCTTCCATTAGTTTTGATTGGTATGCGGTGCTTTATTGGCGAGAGGCGAGCCGCTGTTTACCTGCGACAAGAAGTTGATTTTTCGAAAGTCGTAAAACTCAAGTCGCAGTGCGAAGCAACACGTCAAAAACTCACCTGCTTGGTATGGCGCTTCTGGTCATCGCAGAGCCATGAAATTTTGGCTCGGAGTATAACACATCGTAGTCTCACTGTGACATATGTTTTCTAATCAAAATTCCAAGAGAGAAAGTGAATATTGAGTCCGTTCCGGTTTGCAACCGGTGTCCTATTTGAAACCGTCCCCTCTACATGTACGTTTTGACTTCTGCAGGAACTGTATGACGGCGCCAAAACAGTACTGACAGGCCCCATTGACTATCGTCATAGTTACGTGCAGATCAGCAACCAGACGGTGGACTTCAATGGCACAATGGTGAGGAAAGCAAGCCACTCTGCATGCACGGCACCACAGACCAATCAAACACTGCAAATTGTATTCACATTGGCCTGGACTATGACAGTTCCAGCTAAGATGTCAACTTAAAGATGAAGATTTATTCCTGTATGACAGTATGTTTATGAAGACACCACACCTGTCACAGGCGGCGTGACGGGCAAAGGGTCTGATGGAACATCTGACGGTTGTTAATTTTTTTAAAGCAACCACTGGGCAGGACTCGTATCGGAGACCTTTGCTGTTGAGTATGTATGCAAGTTAGGCTCAAAGAAATGAGCTATTCGTATATGCTCCAGTAAAAAAAAAAGAAAAGTAAATTATCGTGTCCGTTCCCGAAGGGAACTCACGACGGCCGCTAACACCCGGTAAACCCTAGCGGCAGATGCAGCGCCTAACGGTGCTCCAGTAGTTATGTTTTTGTCGTCTGTACATGTCACATGTACTGCTGTTGTTGTCATGCTACTGCGGATAGGCACACACCTGTAAGCCAGCCATGGGTTACAGCTTTGCTGCGGGCACCACCGATGGGCCAGGCGCCTTCAACTTCAAGCAAGGTATGTATCCATATGTACAGTCCATTCGCAAAAAGATGGGCCCTGGCTCTGGCGAGCTGCCGTATTAGGCGATTTTTCAAGATTTTATCGTACACAGTGCAGTGCTGTGAAATTTGAAATGTGAAAAAGGGTCCAAAAAGGGTACCTGAACTGGGGTTCGAAACGTACAATGCACTGTTGCAGGTAGGGTCAAACGGCCTGGATTTTGATGGGTTTTCCCAATTCAGTGCTCTTGGGGCAAAACCTGGCCGAAATCCTATTCTTGCTATGGCTTGCTTTTTGGAGAAATAGACTTCAGAAACATAATTGGAAGAGGATTCCATAGGGGATTGCAGATACGTACACGCATGCTAAATCGGAACATGTATATTAAACTTTGTGTGTAACCTTGCCATGTTTGTGTGCGTGCATGTGTGCATGTGTGTGCGTGCGTGTGTGTGTGTGTGTGTGTGTGTGTGTGTGTGTGTGTGTGTGTGTGTGTGTGTGTGTGTGTGTACATGTGAAACATGCATCTGGATGGGTGTACTTGTATGTGCGTGTGTTCATGCACGTAGGAACCGTTGATGGTAATCCGTTCTGGAACGCCATCTCACACCTGCTGGCCGACCCGACACCAGAGCAAGTTGCCTGCCATCATCCCAAACCCATCCTGCTCGACACCGGCGAGATGAATGTCCCGTTTCCATGGCAGCCACACGTCGTCGACATCCAGCTGCTGCGACTAGGTCAGCTGTTGATCGCCGCTGTTCCGGGAGAGTTCACCACCATGTCTGGTCGGCGATTGCGCAATGCCCTCAAGAAGCTGGTAGTGTCGATGGGATGGTCTGAGGACACGACGGTGGTGATTGCCGGACTCTCCGGTACATACTCAGACTACATCACCACGTATGAGGAGTATCAGGTATGGTATGGGTGCTTGCTGCAAGCTTGTCTCTGTGATGTGTCGTGTCTGATGTGTGTGCATGTGTATTTGCTAGAATACTGAAGCTGCTCTGGTCACTGTCTGTGTAGCTGCTGATGTGCGTATGTGTCCTGGGGAGATCCATGTGACCAGATACTGAAGCACAGCCAGCCATCAACAGGCATGATCTATGTGACCAGTTTTTGCGGCAATGGGCAAGTACACGTATGTGTGCATGTGTGTGTGTGTGTGTGTGTGTGTGTGTGTGTGTGTGTGTGTGTGTGCGTGGTCGTTATCTCTCCGCTGTCGGCGCCGCGTGTACATCGCCCTTGTGCTGACGACCCTCCTGTACGGAGCAGAGACGTGGACGCCGAAGGCACCGGACCTGCGCTCTCTCAACACCTTTCATCACCAGTGTGTTCGCATCATTGTTGGCGTATCCAGGCGGGACCAGTGGGACAACCGCGTCACCTCGGTTACCATGGCCCGAACCCTCGGCATTGACTGTGACGTCGCGGACATCATCCGGGAATATCGACTGCTTTGGCTTGGCCATGTTGGCTGGATGAACGACGACCGCATGCCGAAGCGAGTTTTGTTTGGGGACCTCCCTGCAACACGCCCTCGCCATGGTCCACGCAAGCGGGGGCGTGACGTCATCGTGGATGATCTCCGCTCCATCAGCCCCCCTGTGCTTTCTGACTGCTGGTTTGATGCTGCCCAGGATCGCTCTGCCTGAAGGCAGATTGCTCATCGTCGTCCTCCCGCCCGTGCTCCTCCTGATCCTGACGCTGGCTTCCGCTGCGCATGTGGAAAGGTCTGCCGTCATCCCGGGGACCTCAAGCGCCACGCTCCGTACTGCAAAGCTAGCGGATAGTCCCTTCGCTATCATTGCCATCGGCAATGGGCACGTTCAAGGTTCAAGGTGCGTGTGTGTGTGCGTGTGTGTGTGCACATGCTCAATTTGCTGCAGGATCAACGGTACGAGGCTGCTTCCACCACGTACGGACCTCACACTCTAGCAGCGTATATCCAGAACTACGAGCGTCTAGCCACAGATATGATCAAGGTCAGCTTTGACTGAGTAGATTTCATCAACATGACATTATGTGTGTGCTACTACATGTCCTATTGATGCTGTGCATACATTGATGTAATGTTTGGCTATGGCTGGACCCGGGACAGACTAAAAAGCAGGACTGAATGATACTTGTACTTTCATTGGTTTGAGGGAGGGGTGCAAACGGGAAAAGTCTGAAGAAAAATTGACTGTCACCACCATGACTCCTCGAGCCAGTAAATGGCACTTGTTGCCATTTTATACATGCATAACTACCAAACACATGGACTACGGTGTTGCAAACGAAAATCCTGTGAAACAAAAGTGATTAAATTAATGTCTCTACTCACGAGTTTCATGCTGAAAAGCAATCATCAGGAGACAGGGGCTATGTTCGGGGTTGTGTGGTCTTATTCACCGGATTTTCGTTTGTACTAAGCTCTGCACGCCGTGTATTGAGCTGCTGTGACCGGTAATCAAGCTTCTTCTGTGTGCTATGCGGTGTTGCTGTGTATGTTGATCTGCTGGCGTGTGAAGGGCGCACCGTCAGCTACTGAAGCACAGCCAGCCATCAACAGGCATGCCCTGGACCTGTACAACTACCCACTGCCCGTCATATGGGATTCGGCACCCATAGGCAGCTGCGTTGGCTGTGTCAGCGAAGACGCCAAAGCAACTTACACAGCCGTGAGTGGTGGTCGGTGTGTTCCCCGGCCGACGAGTCATGCTATTACTTAATTTTTTTAGTGGATAAACACTACCCCCTAGTTGAGAGAGAGTGAAGTTTTAGTTTCGTGTCTGCACTGTATTTTGTTAAACTATTTAGCATGACTTTTGCAGCTCTTAATAGAGACTGTGAGTGCAGCTACATGTACAAGAGAGGCACATTTCATGGAGCGATTTATGAGTCATTATGACCGAGCAAGATGCTCAGAATTGTGAATTTCATGGATGTCACGAACTTTTGTCCTGCAAGCGGCTTGCAAAACCTAGGGTTTCAGTTTGAACGTTGACAAATGACCTGTGCAGTGCACAGTGCAGTGGTCACCAAAGACAGATCTGTCCTCTCCTGAGTCACTTCCTTGGAATCACTGCCATCATCGACTGTGCTCACATGTGTGTGCTGCTTTGTCCACAGGGTGAAGTTGTGCAAGTTCAGTTCCACGCCGGCAATCCTCGCAACAATCTACTGGTAAGCAAGCGGTTGTGTAGTGTGAACACTTCGGACTGTGTACGCTACCGTCTATCAAACCCTGCTCAAAGTCACGTTACAATGCACGCCGTGACATGCTCGTGTTTGATGTAGGGCGGCGGTATGAGCTACGTTTGGCTCTGCTGTCTACGGGAGAGATTCGTGCATGTGCTTCTTCTATACATTTTATTGATGTTGCACCCAGTTTGTTTCCGGATTTCTTACCACTGCTGTCAACTCGATGTGATGTTATGATGATGTTACTGTGCGCTGCTGCTGCTCCTTCTGCTATTGCTGTTGCTGCTGCTGCTGGTGCTGCTGTTGGTGCTGCTGCTGGTGCTTCTGTTGATGTTGCTGCTGTTGTTGCTGTTGCAGACTGATCAGACATTCCTGACTGTTGAGCAGCAGGTCAGCGACGACAAGTGGACGGTGGTACTGCGAGACTCCGACTGGCATACGGAGTAAGGAAGAGAGCTAATCAACTACAATTATAGCATGTAGGCATTTTTGTTATCGACTAGGTTCTCATGTGCCCGGTGTAAGGATAACGGGGACGCAGTTAGTGGGGTGATTGGGTCACTGCTACATGCCCTTGGGACTGAGGGAGTTACCCGCTATCCCCTTATTCAAGCCATGTGTGTGTGTGTGTGTGTGTGTGTGTGTGTGTGTGTGTGTGTGTGTGTGTGTGTGTGTGTGTGTGTGTGTGTGTGTGTGTGTGTGTGTGAGTGTGCGTGCATGTGTGCGTGCGTGCATGGTGTACATGTGCGTGTATGCATTTACATCAACTGTCTTCCTATCCAGATTTCACTGGGACAAAGACAGCATTATTTCAACGCACAGCATTGCAACAATAATCTGGCGCACCCTGCCCAGCACAGAGGCTGGCACGTACCGCATCCAGCACCACGGCTACTATCATCCACTGGCGGAGAGCCCCAAGCCCTATAGTGGTACATCACGCACATTCACCATCACTGCTTAGTGGCGATGAGCCATCAGCTAGGACTTGTGACAACAGTCTAGGGTATTTGAAATGATCTCTGACATGCATGCATATAACGCAACACACACACGCGCGCACACGCACGCACACACACACACACACACACACACACACACACATAAGGAGGTGAAATCGGAAGGCAATGCCGACAATGCTAACATGACATTGGCTCCCTGATTTTCAAGCTGTCTCTGCTTATAGGCCCATCTTAGCATGTGTAGTGCATAGTAATACAGTGGTCCCTCTATAATCCGGCACCATTTGTGCCACGAAAATCTGCTGGATTAGGGAGGGTGCTGGATTAACAAATCTGATTTACTGCTGCAATGTGCATGAAGAGGACATTTTGGCTACTGAAAATTGTGCTGGTTTATCGAGGGTGCTGGATTATAAAGTGCCGGATTAGAGAGGGACGACTGTAATAGTGATCTGACACCATGGTTGCAGTGATACTGCACAGCAGTGACATCACTCAGCATAATGACCTCATAATTCAGGACAATGACCTCATCGTTATCATTACCTTGACACTTCTATTCAATTATTTTGGTGTTGGTGGCAAATATACTTTCATGCTTCTTACTTTTCTTCCTCGTGCACCACTTCTCAGCCACAGATGTTGCCGTTGAACATCGCATATTTTTATAGACGTGTGCGTGTGTGTGTGTCTCTCTCTCTCTCACTCTCTCTCTCACTCTCTCTATCACTCTCTCACTCTCTCTCTCTCTCTCTCTCTCTCTCTCTCACTCCAGGCGCGTAGCCCGCGGCTAGCCCGCGGCATGGAGCAAGTAGCACCCCCCCCCCTAAAAACTTCGACCTAGATTAGAATCACCATGCACGAAAATGAATGACATGCACCATGGTACCAGCCATCCTACACACATGCGGCCATGCACCCCTCCTCTCCGCGCCGCAGTGCATGGCCAGCGCCCTGGGACCGCTAGACGTGCGACCGGATTTCCATGTCCACGACAGTACGAGTCGTACATAAAATATTCTCATTGTCATTGCAACAACATCGGAGCAGTGTACATGACTGTGTTCGTAGGAAGTGCCGCAACAGACTTGTCACACTGCTGTCACAGTGCTGTCAGCCATGATACAACTATGTATCGGATTGCTTGTGAAATCCGACTGTGACGTACGTGGAGTGCGGAAAGCGCAAGCACGACTGTGTCGAGGGACCAAACGATCCACACACGTGCAGACAGTAAACTAATGTAACATGTTTTTCGATTTTGACAGCATGTATATGTACTAGTAATTGTTACAACTACCTTACAAGGCGAGGACTATACAACCATAACCCGGTTGGCAGAGTCCCGGTCTTGCGACCATTTGAACTGTATTGGGAAAACCCAGGTTCGGACCCTCTACGCGTCGTCGCCTTGTAACAATACAACAAGTCATGCTGTCAAAATCGAAAAACATGTTAAACTACCAAGCAAGGTTTCTGTATCATACCAAACACTGAAACAGTATTTTTAAAAACTACTAACTACTTGTACTTGTACATGTAGTACCGTAGTGGAGGCTCCACTCGGCGTAACCATTGCATTGGTAACCAGGAAGGCCTGGTGACTGGTGTATGTGTGTGTCACTGACTTCCTGAGTGTGAAGTGACTTCTTCGAGGAATCAGATGTAGCATGTAGCTACCGAGCAGCTGAACGAATATTAGAGCAACACTGATGCTCGAATGCAATGAGTTTCGGCTTTGCTTTGACTCTTGAAAACTATTTGGCCGAGAAGGATAAGCAACCATGGCGGCTGGGTGGCTGCTGCGCTATTCTTCGCTCGCCGCATTGGCGATGAGCCTAGCGTTGGCCAGCAACGACCAATGCATTGCCGGTGAAGATTGCCTGGGCCTGGGGAGCCGGCAGGATTCTGGGCTGGCTCATGTTGAGACGTTCGAGGACATTCCGGAGGACATGGTGCAGCGGGGTCATCTGAAGGAGCTGGGATCGCATCGTGCACCCGACAGCGAGGTGGAAGTCCTGCCCTACATGATAAGTCCTGAAGATTTCTACGAGTCATACGTAGTCCGCCACAAACCTGTCGTTATCAAGAACGCTGCGAAGCACTGGCGAGCAACGAAACTCTGGACGGACGAGTACCTGAAAAAAACGTTCGGAGATCTCAAAGTTCATATGGAGACACGGGACGACGACAAGTGGCACATTCCAGAAAGCCGTAAGCTGGGCAGGTTTTTGGATGTCTACAAGGAAGCAAATCTGTACCTGGTTGATGAACTGCCACCAGCAATGAGGAAAGATGTTACCATGCCACTATGTCTGAGATGTGACGAAATTGCTAAAAGGTATGAACCCCCTGCGGTACAGGCCACCATTCACTGAGGAAAATCCACGAACAGTCATACAAAGTATCAATAATAAGCTCCCAATAGTGGGCAACTCTGCACGTGGGGTCTCTGACGGCGAAAACTCACGTCCAAGTACGTATGACTTGTGCTAAGTACAACGAAGGCCAGCGTGCAAGCAGTCTGAATAGCTGGCATAATCATACTGATGCCTTGCATAAGCTGATGGGTTTCTATTTTTACTATTAATTTTGTATTTGTATTTTATTATATTTAAGGATTTCCCAAAGGCTTTGGGCCTGTCGAGGGGATCTCCTGCAAGAAGAATGAAATGACAACTTTATGTAGAGGGAGCAGTTAATCGAGGATAGGCTAAGGAAATAGATCGAGGCATACAACATCTGGTAATTAAGGAGTTGGGATACCGTCAGTGTAATGAATATATCGGCAAAAATGCTGATAGAGATTCCGCTGGTTGCTAAAAAACGGGCTAGGAACGCACACGGGAACCCGTGATGTGAGAGTTTTCACCATCAGCGGACCCCATGGAAAGGGTATCCAGAGCTGTGCACTCTTGGTAGCTTATATATTCTTGATAGCACGCGTAGCAGGGGCGGATCCAGGAGTTCCGCAGAACCCCCTAAATTTCGTAAATGTACTACTGGCAACCATATGTGTGTCCATGTACATGTATCAGCTGTTCAGTTTTGACTATACTGGAACCCCTCCCCATGTAGAGATCGCTGGATCCGCTGCTGGGTAGTGCCATGTGTACAGATGATGTGTAGTCGGTGTAGATAATGTTGGACTGAACTTGAACTAACCAGCTACTTGTACTTGGCTCGGCATGGTGGATAGCCAGCAGGCAAGGCTCTGTCCCTTACAAGGCAAGAAGTATACCGTCTGCTCTGTCAAAAGAAGGAACTGATGGCTTTGCCTCCTAGTCAGAACACTCTCATACCGATAAATCTCGATGATAATGTCATTGAGTGCGTTTCGAAGTCTGAAGAAAATATTGAACGGTCTCTGCTGGCATGACAGCCACGCCATAGCTCAGTGGTTAGAGCATCGCTGGCCTCAAGCAAAGGTCCCTGGTTCGAGTCCTGGTGGTGGCAGTCAATTTTTTCTTCAAACTTTTCCCGTTTGCATCTTTTCCTCAAACCAATGGATAACGCCAGTGTTACCAATTGACCCATTGCGCATTGCCAAATATGGAATGTATGAGTAATGCATGTGAGTACACTAGGATCAGGGATGAACTGTTCAACACCCCAGACGACCATGTCCAGGTGGCTATGAAGGGTGTTTATGGTACAAATTACGTCATTTCGCAATGGGTCCATTGCATACTATTCCTTGGTGCTCAGGTTCTTTGTATCGTACTTCTGGATGAGTAGCGGGGGCACAGCGTCCAAGCTGCACATCGACACCGACGAGAATCTGCTGTCAGTGATTCACGGCAGCAAGGACGTTGTCCTCATCTCGCCGAAGTACAGCCGCGATGTGTACGCGGATGAGGCACGGATGCTCGGCGTGTCCGAGGTCAACGTGTCGGCAGTGGATTTTAAGAAGTACCCGCGCATCGCCAACGTCAGATACATCACTGCTCACTTGAAGGTAAGCACGTTGTTCATGGGATCCACTCACATAGAAGCTAAGGTCAAGAATTACCATTCAACTACGACAATGTAGCTTATTCATAAGTTTGAGGGAATAAAATGGGAAAACAGGTGTGAAGAAAAAATTGACAGTCATCACTGGGACTCGAACCAGCTACTTTCGCTAAGGATCAGCAACCCTCTAACAACTGACCTATGGTGTAGCTGACATCCAAGCAACGACTGTTCCAGCACACTAGCTTAATGCTGACCATCAGTGACAACACACCTTTTGCAGGAGATTATGCCTGGCAAGAGAGCGAGAGAGGTTTGTTTCACAACGGCATGCGGTCGGAGACTATCTGCGGTGATTTGGCCCACACTGTGCCACATTGGCAATTGTTGTGACTAGACTCACTCTCTTAGTTCCACAACATAACTTACTTCATAGGACTGGGATTAATTGTGATTCATTACTACAAGACTTCCTCTAATCTCTGATCATCAAGAAGCGAGGTAAAACCATAAAACAATCAAAACAAACAAAAGGGCTAATGCTACGTGGACGATAACGTCACACAAACCGACACGTGATATTGTGTCCAACTTCGTGATGTAATCACGACATTCCCACACACAGGTGGAGAGATCAATCACAAAAGACCTGGTCACCAAAAAGAGAAAGATTATAATAGCGCATAAGAACCGCGTATTTAGGTGATTATTTGTAAACAGTTTCCTCCTTTGGGTATTGTTAATTAACTAGGGCAGTCCCTGTTGTGATCTCGAACTCGTCAGTCACTGAACTGATTTTATTGTAAAGAAGACACGAACTTATAGAGTGTAAAGAAGAGTATAGCAAGATAGAGAGCGGTGGAAGGAGAGCCGCTGGACAGCTGGATAGTGTATCAATAAGCGCACGAGGGGAAGGCTAGACAGTATGTCTCTAGACATCAATAGGTATTGTGCGAAAGGCCAGTCAATAGTACTAAAGAGTGAAGTCAACCGTAACACAGACAATAGCTTCAGACAATCATGACAGGCATGAGACAGATGACACAACAGTCCCCACAGACGCATGTCTCCTTACAGGCTACGCTAATGATGTGACATATCTTGTGAACCAAATTGCGAAGGTACTGAAGAGAAAAGAGACATAAGTCATGGAGCCCATACTACCCCCTAGTGCCAAAGTAGTGAGTGGGAGAGCAAGTTGGCAAAGGAAAAGAAAACTCGAAAAAAAGGGGGGGGGGTGAATATATACAGCTTGAGTGGACGATAGCTGTGGTTACTGTATGTGAACGAGGTAGAAGGATGGGATACTTCGCTGAGTATGGTAGGGATGAATTTTCTAATCGACCTTTGCAGCGGATGAGAGGTTATGTTCATCTAGAAAGAGCGCAAGGTTTTGGACCAGCTTGTTCTTGGCGTTGCTTTTGATAGCCTCAATCTCCGGTGTATAGTGTGTTGCTTGAACATGTTGAATCCACAGATGTTTGGCGTTGTCGATTTCAGCGGTAGACAAATGAGTGCCGCATGTGGTCTGTTGACGGCATCTCTTGACAAACTTGATACCGTATGCTGTTACACGGGCTAGATTCTCAAACGAAGTATACTTGCTCTCATCTATACTCGGCGGTGATGGCTTGCTACTGGTCTCGGTTTCCGCAGGACCCTCCGCCATGAATAGTACTGTGGAAGGAGCATCGATGACGTCTTTGGGCCAGTGTATAGGAGGATCTCGAAGCCATTCTGGACCACACCACCAAGCTGTACTGTCTGTCAGTGTGGCTAGTGATGCTTCACGGGATGGTAGGTCGGCTGAGTTGTCGGCTGTACGGATATAGTTGAAGCACACACTCTGGCCTGCACGGATTTCCTTCAACCGATTGGCGATGAAGACAGGGTACAATTTCTCAGTATTCCTAATCCAGCCAAGCTCGCACTGTGAGTCAGACCACAGGTGGGTAGCTGAGATGTGAACTGCGCCCAGAAGCTCTTTCTTCAGAAATTTGATGATCCTGGCACCGATGAGTGCTGCTAGGAGCTCTAGACGTGGTATACGTGTAGCCTTGATAGGCGAGACTCGTGTACGGCTGTAGATCAGGTCAACTGACGAAAAGGAACCGCGTTACATTGCAATCTGTCATAGATAGACCTAGCTGAAGGAAGACCTTCTCAACATCGCTGACAATGCAAATGGGGTGTAGCCGAAATCTCACCAGGATACCACACAGATCCGGCAGAAGTATCGGACCTCGATGCAGGCAGTCGTTCAGGCTGTTGTGTTCTGCGCGAGTTCTGACGGAAACATCATATACCACACGAACCTTTGTTGTGGTACTGCTGGGGCGAACAACACAGTGGTGGGGGATGTAGTGAATTGGCCCATCCTGGTGATCAAGGTTCACTTCCTCGATAATGCCATTGGCTAACTGCTCTGTGATGGTACAATGATACTTCTCTAGCACTTGTGGTGTCTGCTGGAGTCGTTTGACTAAGGATTTGAGACGGCCGAAGGCGAGCTCGTAGTTCTCTGGTAGATTAGGTTGTGAAGTATGGCTATCTTTCCATGGCCAAGATACCATTTATCGGCCGTTGATCAGTTGCAAGGAGCTGCGAAAGTGTTCCAGGGCAATGTCGTCCGCTGTCTGCAGATCACTGATGTCATCGGTCATACCAATATCTTCAAGTCGCCAGAACCGTTGGAGATCAAACACTGGGTCTGGCAAGGTGGTAGCATCTGTGAGCATTATATGGCCCGCAGTGTCATCTGTCTCTGTGTCAGTAGGGCCTGCTGGGACAAATCCCAATTTGGAGTTCAGCAAGACCAGGCCATTGTTGAGTTGGATGTGACCGTTACCCATGATGGAGAAGTAGAAATCCGTGCCGATAAGGAGGTCAATTTCTACCTCCTCACGCTTGGTGACAATGGTGTCAGCTAGTTGGATGTTCTTGACTTCAGGGTACTGGTCGATGTCGATTGGGGATTTGACAACAGGACAACAAATCCACAGCATAACATTGGTGGTTACGGGCAAGGCTGATCCATCTTGACATAGGAGGGAAAACTCCACTCTCGGCAGGGTGACCGTTTGCCGGGACGCAGATCCAAAACTAGCGATGGACAACACGTCTTCACCGACAACAGCTGCGTTGACAGAGGCAGCTAACGATTCATGAATAAATGTGCGAGTTGAGCCAGTGTCAAACAACAGTCGGCAGTCTGAGATGTTGCCTTGCCCGGCGACAGTTGCAATGGCGGTTGGGAGATTCACACCTTTGGACTGGACGTGCACCGTAGCGGTAGTATGTTTCTGTGGCGCTTGCTGCTGCTGAGTAGGATAGAAGGTACTTGCGGCAGCTGACACTGGTAATGAGCCAAATTTCTGAGGGCACAGGGCACGGTGATGGGTCAACAGATTGCAGTGATAGCAGGGTCTTGTAGCAGTACAGTCCTTTGCCCAATGTCCCTTCCGTAAGCATACAAAGCAGTGGTCGTGTAGCTGCTGCTGTCTGGTAGAAACCGTGTTGAACGTTGGGCAGGTGTCCGAGAAGTGTTGCAACTTGCAGAAGAAGCATCTCGGAGTGGCGCGCCGCACAGAGCTAACTAACGGGGCTGCCGTGGCCGGAGGTTGGGAGTAGGCAGCATGAGGCTGTGCGGAAACAGGCAGTGGTCGTGGCAGAGTGCTCTCTGGTTTGGGCCATGCCTGTCAAATGACTTCTCAAATACCGTGAACAGTTTCTGTACGGCAGACAGGCTTTGATTTGTACCGATCGCAGATTGAAACATGTCAATGAACTCAGTGAAATGAAGTATGTCACCATCAAACTTCCTGATTGTGAGGACGGGCAATTTCACAGAACCATGAGCACTCTGTACAGGCTGTGCTGAGTTGGCCGCCAGCTGGCCAACCGTGCTGGTGTGCTTCCCAATGGCTGACAGCAACTGCTGTGTTTGTTGCTGAGTTGCGGTGTGCATTGCCAGCAGTTGCTGGATGTCAATTCCAGGTGCTTGACTGCTGGTACTGGTGTTCTGGGCACTGGCGCTGGCTGTGGCTCTGTTGGCTTGAGCACTCAGCAGGGACAGATTTTTGAAGTACGACGGTAACGTACTGGCCATATTTTCATACTCTTCTTCATCTTCTTTCTTTTTCTTTTCTTGAGTTGCTCCACTAGCCATGAAATCGTATAACTCAGCGCCGTGCTTATCTAGGTCAGCATCCAACTTTGTGAGGGCATCTCTATGCTGTTCACAAAACTGGGTCCGGATCCCGACCCACTGGTCTGCGTCGTCAGATGGACAATTTTCTGAAACTAAACGTTGGCACTTCGTATCCTCATCGTGGACAGTAGAATACAATGCACTACTTTATTTGCTAAAACTCGGAGGCTCCCTAGATACTCGGACATGGTTTCGGCACCAATTTATGCTGTGACTAGACTCTCTTAGTTCCGCAACATAACTTACTTCATAGGACTGGGATTAATTGTGATTCATTACTACAAGACTTCCTCTAATCTCTGATCATCAAGAAGCGAGGTAAAACCATAAAACAATCAAAACAAAACAAAAGGGCTATGCTAAGTGGACGATAACGTCACACAAACCTACACGTGATATTGTGTACAACTTCGTGATGTAATCACGACAGCAATAGAGAACACACTAAACTGATCAGCACTCCACCCGGTAGGGATATGCACGATGAGGGACATGGCAGCTACGGCACCTTCACAGTGATAATTATTATAAAATACTACAAGGCTGGCCTGGATGGTAGCTATGCAAACCACACGAGTCGGTGACAACAATCAATATTAATGCTTAGGATGCTCCTATGCAGGTCACGAATTATGCCATGATTGTGAAGATGTGATGGCAGGGTGAAGTATCTTTCTAGTGGAAATGCAGGAAACAGAGTGGCTATGGGCACAAGGACTTCAGCCTTTGTTGTGATTGCATAGGTGATAGTGTGATTCAATTATCCAGTTAATCCATCAAGGGTGGACAGTGTTGGATGATTCTTACGCAGTACTCTACTTCGTACCCGTATCCCTTCCCACCACCCTCTCTCTCTCTCTCTCTCTCTCTCTCTCTCTCTCTCTCTCTCTCTCTCTCTCTCTCTCTCTCTCTCTCTCTCTCTCTCTCTCTCTCTCTCTCTCTCTCCCTCTCTCTCTCCCTCTCTCTTTCTCTCTCTCTCTCTTTCTCTCTCTCTCTCTCTCTCTCTCTCTCTCTCTCTCTCTCTCTCTCTCTATCGCTATCGCTATCGATCTATCTCTCTTTCTCACTCTCACTCTCTCCAACCAACACCCCGCTACCAGTCACACATTCACCTGCACGTGTGTGCAAGTGACACGCGCACACATGCACACATGCACACATGCACACACACACACACACACACACACACACACACACACACACACACACACACACACACACACAGTGACACACACACACACACACAGTGACACACACACATGCACACAGACACAGACACATGCACACAGACACACACACACGCACCGTGACACACACACACACACACACACACACACACACACACAGTGACACAGCAAACACACCTCCTATCTCATCTAAACATTTCTCCTTCCCTATGTACTTTGCATGACATGTTCACTAGGCTGGAGATGCGCTGTACCTACCTCAGATGTGGTGGCACTATGTTTACTCTGGAGTAGGCTGTCAGCAAGCCATCGCCATGTGGTGGAAGTCCATTCCCTACCAGAAAGGATTTGCAATGAAGTCGGGTAAGGTTAGGTCCAGTATGATGGTTAGAGATGTGAATGTCAGGGTACAATTGATTGTCTTAACCCTTTGCCGACGGAACTCAATGTATACAGAGAAGTGTACACTCAAAATAGTCTGCCTTGAATGGGACGTAACTTTTTGAAGGGGCTACTGCATTCAACATCGGGCCACTGTAATTGCGATTACAGTTTGACAGGCTGAGAAACAAGAACGGTGTGTATAGACAAAATGATGTCACAAATCACACTACAGAAGCAAGACTGGAATCTGACGGTTACTGATATAATTGACGTTTCGACAATTAAAAAGATGTTTTCTCCAGAATTATGGTGTAGGATGAGGGAGAGCGTGGTTGATATAGGGAGAGAAGCATGCACCAAATTGGTGCGATGATGTTTCATGTGACAAGGAGCAAAACAGTTCATAAAACAAAAAAATGTGATATTGTAACAAACGTTTCGCCGACAACTGTACAGAATAGAGGCAACAGCTGCAAGTAGTTGCAAGGATGCCAAGCAGAATAGTGACAAGGTGAAATATAGCAGCATTAGTGAAGAAGAAAGAGCTGACGAAACTAGCACACACACACAGGATAGCTGTGGTGTTGCAACTAAGTACAAGGGCGCAAGAACCGAGACAAAATGGCAAGTTTAAGGAACGGAGCAAGACCAAAGGAGCTAGGTGAGGACTTGCACCAATGACAATGGAACCCAGTCAAGTTACAGGAATGTCCTGCTGTTCGACCAAGGGTGCTGGTCAACAGCCAGTGCAGACCATGGGCCAGGAGGGGTTCCAGGGGTTCGGCGGAACCCTCTAAACTCCGGATATGTACTACAGTCAACTTCGCTTATAACAACACTCGGCGGGGCATCAGAAAAGTGTCCTTATTCGCGAAGTGTCCTTATACCCGAAGTCTCATTATAATTATGTATTACAGTTAGATGGGACTTTGCTCTGGGTATGGATATTCTGTCGTTATTCGCGACTTGTCGTTATATCCGCAGTCACACGGCGTTATTAGCCAAGTTCACTGTACTGGCAACCATATGCGTGTACATGTACATGTACATGTATCAGCTATTCAGTTTTGACTATACTGGAACCCCCCCCCCCCCTGTGGAGATCGCTGGATCCGTCGCTGACCACCTCAGGGTGGCGAAGAGCTTGGGTTCCATCGCGGACAGTATGCTTGATGGAGCTGCTTGTGGCCCTCACCGCATTGTTGCTCGCGCCGTGTTTGACACTTCCTTGTACGAATACTTGCCAATCTCGCTGTGTTATTGCGTCGCTGTGGCACCAGAGCTATCATAGATGCAGGACCGGTGGAAGCAGATTTTGATTGGTCTGGCCCTAGCATAGTCTTTGGTATAGTTTGTGTATGATATGGCGGGTATCCATGACCTCCTCAGCAGTGAACACACACTGATGGACAAACAGTTGCACGGCTTTCAGCTTGCGTATGAAATTCCAACCACTTTTTTCTCTTACGTGTACATGTCTGTCTTCTGCTACGGGTGCTGCTCAGCTTCAACATCGCGTGAGAGAACCGAAGCGGAGAGGCAGGCAGATCCGCGCATCACGTCACTGGCTCGCTGGCTGGAGGAGTACATTGCCTGGATTGATGACATGCGGCCAGACGCCGACACAAGACCAGTGTGTGAAAACCAAGTAGGTAGTGTGTGACCATGTACATGTTTGCATATCATGATATTGATCACCGGCACTATACATGTATGTTGGGGTGAAACTATTGTACCGAGAGTTATCGAGAATTACGAGTCAGTGGTAATAACATCAGCGATGATGGTGAGAAAGTTGGTTGCTTGCGAGGTGTGAGTTAGCACTTTCCCCACCAACTTGACTAGACCGTGACTTGACTGACACTCTCCAGAAAGTCTACCTTAGATGCTCTTAGTCTTACAATAATAATTGTTCTCAGAATCTTTATGCTTTGCACTTTCTCGCTTTACACTTTGCCTGGTGGCCACAGGTCAAGCTAATGAGTGAGTTCACGTTTGAAACGGACAGGGTTGAATGGCGTGAGGAGCTGACTGGCAAGGGCCGCTCACATACGGAAACCCCAGATGTTGACATGGAGCATGTGAGTGCACGTACATTTTAAGTGGTGTGTACTTCCAGCCTGCCACAGTGCAGGTGTGTGTGTGTGTGTGTGCGTGTGCGTGTGTGTGTGCGTGTGTGTGTGTGTGTGTGTGTGTGTGTGTGCAGAACGCTCGGAGTGGGCTTGTCCCGAGTCCTGTGGTTGCTGTTCGGGATGAAAATGGAAATCTGTGCACATCAGCTGAGGAGCAGGGGCAGAGGT
>NC_088647.1:9025400-9069847 GCF_964019385.1 Sycon ciliatum
TATGTGTGTGTGTGGGGGGGGGGCGCTCGCATGTGTTTGCTCGCAGCAAGAGTAGGCATGTTCTTGATCTTGCGACGTGGGTTGAGGCCTTCACCGTCTTGGTCCAGATCATGGTCGACATTTCTTTGCACAGGACAGTGGAGTTGCTGTCCTATCAATTCCGCATCAAGGCTGCTGCAGACCTATCACTGAAGTGGGACATCATTGAGCCAAGTCTGTGGCAGCTGATTTATTACTGACTGTCTCCAACGCTGCTGCAAGGACGGTATGACAGGTGGTCCATTTAACGCACAACCATTTAGCCCCATGCAGTCGTCTGGGCAAGGGATTGTGCTGGCCGAGAGATTACAACGCCCTCGCCCTAGCATTGCCAGAAGGAAACTGTTTGCCAGCGATAATCTATTTTTCTTCTTTAAATACCACTTACTGTTTCGAGCATCACACGTGCCAGTCACCTCCAATGCCTTTGATGCTCTGCCCGGTCCAAGTTGGATGACTCCAGAACCTTTGCTCCCACAGCTGCGGAGCGACCTGACACCATGGTCTAGCCAATCACCGCAGCAAAGTTCGTCCTTCTATTTGGGCAAGCTCCCTTTGCTGCACGAGCATTTATCCGGCGTGGAATGAGCGACACAGCCAAGGAGATCATCAAGGTAACTGTCTTACTGGTTCTCATCCGTGTTGCTTGAACTCTTGTCAGTATCCTCTTTACCACATGCGGTCTCAATGCACAAACATTTAATGCCTAACTACCCAGGGGGCTTTTTGTCCTCGTCCCTCTCTTGGCTCCGCCAAGATCTCTCACTGCAGTGCCCCCTCTCTGACTCTTCCCTTGGCTCCGCCAAGATCCTGCTCCGGCAGTGACCCCTCTCTGACCTCTCTCTTGGCCCTGCCAAGATCCTGCTCCGGCAGTGACCCCTCTCTTGGCTTCGCCAATATCCTGCTCCGGCAGAGACCCTTCTCTGACCTCTCTCTTGGCCCTGCCAAGATCCTGCTCCGGCAGTAACCCCTCTCTTTACTCAGGGCCCTCGGTCGCCGTCCCTCGGACGCAGACTCTTGTAGATACTTGGCTCCGCCAACATTCTGCTTCGACAGTGTCTACCCGGCCGACCCTGAATCCTCTCTCGTAGATACTTGGCTCCGCCAACATTCTGCTCCGGCAGTGTCTACGTATATCTCTTGTCTGACCTCTCTCTCTTGGCCCTGCCAAGATCCTGCTCCGGCAGTGACCCCTCTCTTTACTCAGGGCCATCGGTCGCCGTCCCTCGGACGCAGACTCTTGTAGATACTTGGCTCCGTCAACATTCTTCTTCGGCAGTGTCTACCCGGCCGACCCTGAATCCTCCCTCGTAGATACTTGGCTCCGCCAACATTCTGCTCCGGCAGTGTCTACGTATTACTCTTGTCCGACCTCTCTCTTGGCCCTGCCAAGATCCTGCTCCGGCAGTGACCCCTCTCTTTACTTAGGGCCCTCGGTCGCCGTTCCTCGGACGCAGACTCTTGTACTTGTAGATACTTGGCTCCACCAGTATTCTGCTTCGGCAGTGTCTACCCAGCTGACCCTGAATTCTCTGTCTGTTTGTGTGTTTGTCTGTCTGTCTGTTTTGTGTCTGTTTGTCTGCCTGTCTGTCTGTTTCTGTGTCTATCTGCCTTTCTATTTCCTTGCCTCGTCTCCATATCAACGAGACATGAATCATTGCCACACTCAAGCAGTCGAAGGCCGAACGCTAGCAAGGCTGCTAATGTGACAGTGGCTACAGCGGGGCAACGTGCACAATTGCCACCGGCGATTCCAAGACGTTCTCGGACACGTTCAGCTCCACCACCATCTCAACTACCCGGTGGCCCACCGTGGCTGGTGGTTACCCCGCCAAGATCCTGCTCCGGCAGTGACCCCTGGCTTGGCTCCGTCAAGATCCTGCTCCGGCAGTGACCTCTCTCTGACCTCTCTCTTGGCTCCACCAAGATTCTGCTCCGGCAGAGACCCCTCTCTTGGCTCCGCCTAGATCCTGCTCCGGCAGTGACCTCTCTCTGACCTCTCTCTTGGCTCCGCCAAGATCCTGCTCCGACAGTGTCTATGACTTTAACCTCGCTCACGGCTGCTTCGGTACGAGGCTTGCTGGCCACAATGGGCCGTGCTCATTTCCGGCTACTCAGGGCTCTCGGTCTTCGTCCCTCGGACGCGACTATCCTCTTGGCTTCGCCAAGATCCTGCTCTCTCTGTAGCCTCTCACTTCGCTGGCCAGCACCCTCCTAACCGCAAGCTGCTGTGTGTTGTAGTTAATGTAGCATTATAGTAATAATGCAGATTAATGGGTGCATGCGGCTGCTTCGTGCTGCCACTCAAACTATGCTGCTATGATTGCTGGCGCTTTACTGCATGCTCATGCTTTGCTGCTGGCTACAGTCACGTGCGCTGTACATCACGGTATCCATGTCGGTCACACGCCTTGGTGCATGCTCACATGGTACTCTATGCGTCGTGGCATTCTATGTGTCATACAACGTGACACTCAACGCGACAGAATGCCCATTTCACCGAATGCATGGCCCAACCGGATGCACCAGCCGCCGCTCCTCCGACGTCTGCCCGCCACATCCAACCCAACCGGATGCGCCAGCCGCCGCTCCTCCTACGCCTGCCCGCCACATCCATTGATAACCAGAAATGATGACAGCGTCTTTACCGATTCATCTCCATGCCCAACGTAAGCTAATTCCCGATATGGCATTTTCTTTCCTGTCTTCCTTCAGTCTTCCTATTCTCTTCAGTCTTCCTTTCTGCGAGTGTGTGAATCCAGTTTAGTTTGGTAGGCATCCGATCATGGTGAGCCACGGTCTCCCCAGCTAACCTGGGACAATGTGTGTGACAATGCCCCTTATAGTGTATTCAGTTCGGTTTTTGAACTGCGATGTTCCTGGCAGGTTGTGCCAGTGTTGTGCAGCAAGCGTGCTGTGGTTTCAGGTCCTATTTGGAGGCCAGTTCTTTCCCTTTTGACCCCGTGAAATCGTGTGAACCTGGTGTGCTTCTACTTTATGATTTGTTTATCAGTTCATTCTTCTGTCTCTTCCAAACGTTATCATTTCCGATATTATTTGCCATACTCCGGTTGACGCTCTCCCAGTAATTTGCGATCTACTATAATGTTCACGACTACATACCTGTATATGCAAGACATCCATTCTGCCTATCTCCTATCGTCGAGTTTATTCCGACGCGACCATGCATGCCACCAGTTTCTTCAAAATCGCCGCCGGTTGTTGGTGTCCAGCTATCACCTAGTATTCTAATCACGAGGACGTGATTGTATTTGAGAGGGGAGGTGTAGCGTATAGCATATCCCGCACGGTAGTGTATTCCCATACGTTAGCATATCCCCGTACTGTATCCCCATACGTTAGCGTATCCCGTACATTAGCGTACGGAGTCTGCCTTTGTATAAAAGCTGCTGCTCACGATTCTTTTATTGCAAGTTAGTTAATTTAGTTGCCAGTCAGTTAATTCCATTGCCAGTTAATTTCATTGTCAGTTATAGTTACATTTCAATTTCCAGTTACAGTGTGTTCACTGAGACCCGTGTGCATTTGCCTCCGAGAGAGACTGCGGCCCGCTACACTTCCAAGCTCTCTCGTTTTGAAAATTTGTATAGAAATCAAAACTTCCCGCGAAAAATCGATGTTTCTAGTACCAAAACTTGTACGCGAAAAATCTTTCTGCACTCGATGACGCAATATCTCCATACAAACACAGGGTTCGTATGAAAGCCAGTTCATACGGATTCTCCGTGCCGAAAAATGGTATGAAGCACGCCTGGAAAATCCGTAGCGCCCATGCAGATTTTTGGCACAGAAAATCGTACCCCGGAACCTCTCTCTTACGGTTTGTCTTGTCTGTTTCCATATGTTCTGCCCTGTGCCCGTGCAGGAACCACTGTGCCACTTTGACATAACAAACCCAAACAACCCATGCCGCACGCCGGCATGTAATGACGGACAGATCTCAGATGAATTGGCAGACTTTCTCAACATGACAAAGCCAGATGTGGAAGAAGAGGGAGACGAAGATGAGGAGAAAAACGAGAGGGAGTGTATTCGCCACATCCTGGACTACTGTGAGCGGTACGAAGACCGTGGTTGTGTCATTGCACTACCCCAATTACTGAACAAGAAATCAGAGCCGGAACTCGAGCTCATCAACCAACTCCGCAGTCCACTAACTCCGAAGAACTGAAACGCAGCTCCATAGCTTGATCATGACTTTGCTGCACAGCTGCAACACCTGCCCAACGTCTTTCAAATCCTGCTTATCTCGGTCAATATCATGTCTCTTTGAGTGTGTGTGCAAAATCCCTTGACAAAGTATGAGTGAATGAGCAAATTGACAAGATACTGTGCATCGCTGGCCGTGGAATTACCGCCGCTTCAAGAAGAGTGAAATCTTGATTCAAATTTTATCCATTACATCAATGGCATACCTTAATTTCAACAAAAAATGACGATTGGCCCCCTATTCACATCTGACGGCTCATATATATATAATGTTACACACACACACACACGCACCTCAGACCTCAGACCTGCCCATCGCGGAAGCGATGATAGCGAACCGCTATGTTAGACATAGCAACACACACACACACACACACACACACACACCTTTGACCTTTGACCTTTGACGCCCATCGCCGGAGGTGATGATAGCAATGCTACGGCAGAAGCCATAGCAACTTGTGCTGGGATTGCACCATTCAACAGCTTGCAAGGCTGAAGAATTGACCGTCACTATTCAGCCTGGTCTACACCATACAGCTATTTTGAAGTGATTTTTCTGGCCAGTGAATCCCTATTTTTGGTCTTTTCATTTTTTTCCCGCACACACATCACACCACATACTCCGGCATGCACTGGCTGTTGGTAACCACCCAGGAGAATGAAAGAAAAGTCAGGAAGAGTCTGAGAAAGAGAAGAAAGACGTGTGTGACCATAATCGTCGGGAATCGAACCCGCAACTTATCGATTGGAAATCGCTGCACATACCACTGCACCATATGGGACACACACACACACACACACACACACATACACATAAGGAGGTGAAATCGGAAGGCAGCCTGTGCCGACAATGCTAACATGACATTGGCTCCCTGATTTTCAAGCTGTCTCTACTTATGGGCTTATCTTAGCAGGTGCAGTGCATAGTAATAATAATGATCTGTTACAGTGCTACAGTGATACTGCACAGCATTGACAGCACTCAGCATAATGACCTCATAGTTCAGGACAATGACCTCATAATTCAGGACAATGACCTCGTCGTTATCATTACCTTGACCATTCTAATCAATTATGTGGTGTTGGTGGCAAATATACTTTCATGCGCTATGCGTCTTCTTACTTTTCTTGCTCGCACACCACTTCTCAACCGCAGACGTTGCCATTGAACGCCGCATGTTTTTTACAGACGTGTGCGTGCGTGTGTCCTGTGTCTCTCTATCTCTCTCTCTCTCTCTCTCACTCTCTATCTCTCTCACTCTCACTGTCACTCTCTCTCTCTCTCTCTCTCTCTCTCTCTCTCTCTCTCTGTCTCTCTCTGTCCTCTCTCTCTGTCTCTCTCTCTCTGTCACTCTCTCTCTCTCTCTCTCTCTCTCTCTCTCTCTCTCTCTCTCTCTCTCTCTCTCTCTCTCTCTCTCTCTCTCTCTCTCTCTCTCTCTGTCACTCTCTCTCTCACTCTCTCTCGCTCTCTCGCTCCTCTCTCTCTCTCACTCTCTCTCTCTCACTCTCTCTCTCTCACTCTCTCTCTCTCTCTCTCTCTCTCTCTCTCCCCCCAGGCGCGTAGCCCGCGGCATGGAGCAAGTAGAAACCCCACCCCCACCCCCCCCCCAAAAACTTCGACCTAGAATCAGCATTCACAAAATGACCATGAATGACATGCACCATGGTACCAGACATCCTACATATGCGGCCGTGCACCCCCTCCCCCCCCCCCCCCCCAAGGGGACCAGCTACGCCCCTGGTGTGTTTGTGTGCTTGCGCATGTGTGTGTGTGGGTATCCACTAGTTCAGTTGTGTGCTCTAGTCTCCTTTTTTCTTTTTTTTTTGAAGCATGTGTCAAGCCTCTTTTAAATTTTACGGGCAAAAATTACCTGTTTGACAGCATGAAAAAAGGCCTGAAAGGGCCTTGGATGAGCTGCATCAAGGACAGCTTCATTAGAATATTAAACTGCTGTGTTTGAGCATGAAATCGCGTAAATCGCGAGGGCTAGACATAGTTTTGTCTCACCGGAAACTTCGACATGCAATACAATACAACATACTCCGACATGCAATGCATTACAATACAACATACTTGTACACTGGAAGGAACTACTAGTACTGTGGAGGACATGGAAATCCAGTCGAATGACCTGGGCCGGCGCCCTGCTGGCATCAGCGCGTACAGAACATTGCACACAGTACACATGTTGATCCGACACTACCAGAGGCAGAGTGCTGCAGCGCATAGTGTCTGCTCTTACCGCTTGCTCACGCCGCCACGGTTGCAGTGCATGGCCAGCGCCCTGGGGCCGCTAGACGTACGACCGGATTTCCATGTCCAGGACAGTACATGATCATTGTCATTGCAACAACATCAGAACAGTTTACATGACTGTGTTCCGTTACTAGGAAGTGCCGAAACAGTCACAGTGCGATCAGCGGGTACGCCCATTTCACAAGCAATGATACAACTATGTATCGGATTGCTTGTGAAATCCGACTGTGACGTACGTGGAGTGGGGGTGGTAGGAGGAGAGAAGAGCGAAGACTACTAACCCTAACCCTAACCTTGTAAGAGCACTGCATTGCATTGCATACCCAAGCTCGAAGCTCCGATGCAATTCAGAAACGCTAACGAGCTGTTTGCCCAGACCAAGCCAAGCGCTCATAGCCTATTACTAGTTGGCCCTATCAACCCGGCGATCAACCCGGCTATCAACCCGGCGATCGATTTCTGGTTACAGTGAAAGCAGGAGTGGTCGTGAAATCCCTTTCGAAGTTAGTTTCGTATCACCACTCCCTGGTGCGGAAAGCAGGACTGTGTGGAAGGACCACACGATCCACGCACTGAGTCTGTGACACAAACTACAGAGTACAGTACTCAGTAGTGCACTAGTGTCGTAGTGCTAGTCCGTAGTGCTAGTCCGTAGTCGCCTAGTACTAGTAGTAGATCTACCCGCCTAGTAGCAAGAGTATTATAACCCCCATACTCTTGCTAGTACTGTACTAGTACTAGCATTAGCAGTGACAGTACAGTCAGACCTCGCTTATCCGGTCCTCTTTTATCCGGATCCCTCGCCATCCGGAAGAAAATTGTTGGTTGCCGATTTACAGCATATGCCATGCATACATACAGTATGTGTGTTCGATTATCCGGTTCCCTTGCCTATCCGGACATTTTTCTGGAAAACGGATGTGTGCGGTTATGCGAGGTCTGACTGTAGTACTACTACAGTACTAGTACCCGAAGATGCTACCACACTCCAGCTCGCTGTAAATGCGCTGGCAGACTGGGGAATGGCCTGGCACATTAGGTTTGAACCTACAAAGTCTCAGTCCCTCCTGGTTTCTCACCATCTCAACACAGTCGTCGTCCCACCGATTGTATTCCAGGGCACAGTTGTTCCGGAAGTCGACCAGCTGAAGCTGCTGGGTGTGCTGTTTGACCAACACCTGTCCTTCACAGCTCATATCAGGCAATTGGCTATTCGAGGCTCGCAGCGTCTCGGCTTCCTCCGGAAAGCCTCACGAGTGCTGGACTCCAGGTGCCGTGGAGTGATCTACAAGGGCTTCGTCCGCCCGGTTTTGGAGTACGCGGCATGCTCGTGTATATGAGCGCTGCACCCACCACTCTGGCTCGCCTCACTGCCATCCAGCGCCGTGGCCTTCACCTAATCGGTGATGGAGCCTACCTCCCTAGCTTGGACATCCGCAGAATGGTCGGCGCACTCTGCTTTCTCTACAAGCTCCACTTTTCAACTGGCCCAGACATGCTTCTCACCCTTCTTCCACCCCGAGCGACCAACACATCACACCATAGCCGACGCACACAAAAGCATCCCTCACACCAGTTTCAGCTCACTTCCACTCTTCCGCCCAGAGCACGGAATGATGTCCTTCGGTCCTTCCCTGACGCTGTTGTGGAGGTCTGGAACCAGCTCCCGCAGTGCGTTCTGCTGAACCAGCCAACAAGGAAAGGACTGCAGACGTTCAAAGAAAAGGTCAACACCCACCTGCGCCTTACCCGCTGGGAGTGGGCAACGGACAGGCTATGAATCAAAGAAAAAAGACAAAAAAAGCTCTAACTCTGTTGGCCTCCTCCTCCTTCGTTGACTCTCTGATAACTTACTTATTAATATTATTGTGCATACTTTTCCCCGTAATCCCCAGTTATCTACCCCCCCCCCCTGCGTATTTATTTTCTGTAATCTTTTGCTTTTGTGGAGCGCTTGGGTTGCAATGAAGCCGAGACCCAATGCCCGGTCGGTCAAGCTGCCCCTAGGCCCTGCCTCTCCCCCACTCCTCCATATGTCCCATCGCTGCCTTGCTGATTTGTGCCGTCAAATGGTGTGTGTTTTTTTGTAAAAAAAAAACTGTAGTAGTGGAAGCTCCAGCTCGGCGTAGCCTGGCCTGGCTTGATGTATGTATGTGTCACATTGTGTGTGTCACTGACTTCCTGAGTGTGTGAAGCAGGGTGTAGTAAAATACATACTACTCCCTGGTGTGAAGTGACTTCTTCGAGAATCAGATGAAGATGAAGCATGTAGATCTGAGCAGCTGAACGAATGAATTTTCGGACATACTCGAGCAACACTGATGCTCGAATGCAATGAGTTTCGGCTTTGCTTTGACTCTTGAAAACTATTTGGCCGAGAAGGATAAGCAACCATGGTGGCTGGGTGGCTGCTGCGCTATTCTTCGCTCGCCGCATTGGCGATGAGCCTAGCGTTGGCCAGCAACGACCAATGCATTGCCGGTGAAGATTGTCTGGGGAGCCGGCAGGATTCTGGGCTGGCTTATGTTGAGACGTTCGAGGACATTCCGGAGGACATGGTGCAGCGGGGTCATCTGAAGGAGCTGGGATCGCATCGTGCACCCGACAGCGAGGTGGAAGTCCTGCCCTACATGATAAGTCCTGAAGATTTCTACGAGTCATACGTAGTCCGCCACAAACCTGTCGTTATCAAGAACGCTGCGAAGCACTGGCGAGCAACGAAACTCTGGACGGACGAGTACCTGAAAAAGACGTTCGGAGATCTCAAAGTTCATATGGAGACACGGGACGACGATAAGTGGCACATTCCAGAAAGCCGTAAGCTGGGCAAGTTTTTGGATGTCTACAAGGAAGCAAATCTGTACCTGGTTGATGAACTGCCACCAGCAATGAGGAAAGATGTTACCATGCCACTATGTCTGAGATGTGACGAAATTGCTAAAAGGTATGAACCCCCTGCGGTACAAGCCACCATTCACTGAATGAGGAAAATCCACGAACAGCCGTGCACAGTATCAATAATAAGCTCCCAAGAGTGGGCAACTCTGCATGTGGGGTCTCTGACGGCGAAAACTCACGTCCCAAGTACGTATGACTTGTGCTACGTACAACGAAGGCTAGCGTGCAAGCAGTCTAATAGCTGGCATAATCATACTGATGACTTGCATCAGCTGATGGGTTTCTAGTTTTACTATTCCGCTGGTTGCTAAAAAACGGGCTAGGAACGCACACGGGAACCCGGGATGTGAGAGTTTTCACCATCGGCGGACCCCATGGAAAGGGTATCCAGAGCTGTGCATTCTTGGGAGCTTATATATTCTTGATAGTGCGGGTAGTGCCATGTGTACAGATGATGTGTAGTCGGTGTAGATAACGTAAGACTGAACTTGAACTAACTAGTTACTTATACTTGGCGTGGCATGGTGGATAGCCAGCAGGCAAGGCTCTCTCTCTCTCTCTCTCTCTCTCTCTCTCTCTCTCTCTCTCTCTCTCTCTCTCTCTCTCTCTCTCTCTCTCTCTCTCTCTCTCTCTCTCTCTCTCTGTCTCTCTCTCTGTCTCTCTCTCTGTCTCTCTCTCTGTCTCTCTCTCTGTCTCTCTCTCTGTCTCTCTCTCTCTCTCTCTCTCTCTCTCTCTCTCTCTCTCTCTCTGTCTCTCTGTCTCTCTCTCTGTGTGTCTCTGTCTGTCTCTCTGTCTGTCTCTCTGTCTGTCTCTCTGTCTGTCTCTCTGTCTCTCTGTCTCTCTGTCTCTCTGTCTCTCTCTGTTTCTCTCTCTCTCTCTCTCTCAAGGCACTATACCGTCTGCTCTCTCAAAAGAAGGAACTGATGGCTTAGGCTCATAATGAGAACACTCTCATACCGATAAATCTTGATGATAATGCCATTGAGTGTGTTTCGAAGTCTGAAGAAAATGTTGAACGGTCTCTGCTGGGATGACGATTACACCATGGCTCAGTGGTTAGAGCATCGCTGGCTACAAGCGAGGGTCCCTGGTTCAAGTCCTGGTGGTGGCAGTCAATTTTTTCTTCAAATTTTTCCCGATTGCACCTTTCCCTCAAACCAATGGATACTGTCATTGTTACCAATTGCATACTGTTCCTTGGTGCTCAGGTTCTTTGTATCGTACTTCTGGATGAGTAGCGGGGGCACAGCGTCCAAGCTGCACATCGACACCGACGAGAATCTGCTGTCAGTGATTCACGGCAGCAAGGACGTTGTCCTCATCTCGCCGAAGTACAGCCGCGATGTGTACGCCGATGAGGCACGGATGCTCGGCGTGTCCGAGGTCAACGTGTCGGCAGTGGATTTTAAGAAGTACCCGCGCATCGCCAACGTCAGATACATCACTGCTCATTTGAAGGTAAGCACGGACCGGTGTTCATGGGATCCACTCACATAGAAGCTAAGGTCAACTACTTCAAGTACGACAATGTAGCTTGTTCATAAGTTTGAGGGAACAAGAGAGATTGGAAGCTGTGTCCAACTCTGAGTTTCACGTATTACTACGATCATCAGGCACCCTGATGGCTCCAAAACGGGCAGCCTGAATATAAGGGGGAGTAAGGTGGGAAAATCTGAGGGTTATCATAGCCCCAGCTTGAGGGAATAAAATGGGGAAAACGGTGCGAAGAAAAAATTGACAGTCACCACTAGGACTCGAACCGGCTACCTTCCCTAAAAGTCAGCAACCCTCTAACAACTGAGCGTGTAGCCAACATCCAAGCAACAACTGTTCCAACACACTAACTTATTGCTGACCATCAGTGACAACACACCATTGCAGGAGATTATTCCTGGCAAGGGAGCGAGAGAGGTTTGTTTCGCAACAGCATGCGGTCGGAGACTATCTGCGGTGATCTGGCCCACACTGTGCCACATTGGCAATGAAGCACACACTAAAGCCATCAGCACTCCACCTGGTAGGGATATGAACGATGAGGGACATGGCAGCTACGGCACCTTCACAGTGATATGTACAACACTACAAGCCTGGCCTGGATGGTAGCTATGCAAACGACATGAGTCGGTGACAATAACCAATATTAATGCTTAGGACGCTCCTTTGCAGGTCACGAATTAAAACATGATTGTGAAGATGTGATGGCAGGGCAAAGTATCTTTCTAGTGGAAATGCAGGAAACAGAGTGGCTACGGGCACAAGGACGTCAGCCTTTGTTGTGATTGCATAGGTGATAACGTGATTCAGTTATTCAGTTAATCCATCAAGGGTGGACAGTGTTGGATGATTCTTACGCAGTAATCTATCTATCGCTATCACTATCACTATCGATCTATCTCTCTTTCTCACTCTCACTCTCTCAAACCAACACCCCGCTACCAGTCACACATTCACCTGCATGTGTGTGCAAGTGACACGCACACACATGCACACACACACACACATGCACACAGATACACACACGCACAGTGACGCACAGTGACACACACACACACACACACACACACACACACACAGTGACACAACAAACACACCTCCTATCTCATCTAAACATTTCTCCTTCCCTATGTACTGTACATGACATGTTCACTAGGCTGGAGATGCGCTGTACCTACCTCAGATGTGGTGGCACTATGTTTACTCTGGAGTAGGCCGTCAGCAAGCCATCGCCATGTGGTGGAAGTCCATTCCCTACCAGAAAGGATTTGCAGTGAAGTCGGGTAAGGTTAGGTCCAGTATGATGGTTAGAGATGTGAATGTCAGGGTACAATTGATTGTCTTAACCCTTTACCGACGGAACTCAATGTATACAGAGAAGTGTACACTCAAAATAGTCTGCCTTGAATGGGACGTAACTTTTTAAAGGGGCTACTGCATTCAACATCGGGCCACTCTATTTGCGATTACAGTTTGTCAGGCTGAGAAACAAGAAGTGTGTATAGACAAATCACACTACAGAAGCAAGACTGAAATCTGACGGTTACTGATATAATTGACGTTTCGACAATTAAAAAGATGTTTTCTCCAGAATTATGGTGTAGGATGAGGGAGCGCGTGGTTGATATATCATATAGGGAGAGAAGCATGCGCCAAATTGGTGCGATGTTTCATGTGACAAGGAGCAAAACAGTTCATAAAACAAAACAAAAAAGGTGATATTGCAACAACGTTTCGCCGACAGCTGTACAGAATAGAGGCAACGGCTGCAAGTAGTTGCAAGGATGCCAAGCAGAATAGTGACAAGGTGAAATATAGCAGCATTAGTGAAGAAGAAAGAGCTGACGAAACTAGCACACACACACACACACACACACACACACACACACACACACACACACACACACACACACACACCACACACACACACACACAGGATAGCTGTGGTGTTACAACTAAGTACAAGGGTGCAAGAACCGAGACAAAATGGCAAGTATAAGGAACGGAGCAAGACCAAAGGAGCTTGGTGAGGACTTGCACCAATGACAATGGAACCCAGCCAAGTTACAGGAATGTCCTGTTGTTCGAACAACAGGATATTCCAGAGCGATCATAGATGCTGTACCGGCGGAAGCAGATTTTGATTGGTCTGGCCCTAGCATAGTCTTTGGTATAGTTTGTGTATGATATGGCGGGTATCCATGACCTCCTCAGCAGTGAACACACACTGATGGACAAACAGTTGCACGACTTCAGCTTGCGCATGGAATTCCAACCACTTTTTTTCTTTTACGTGTACATGTCTGTCTTCTGCTACGGGTGCTGCTCAGCTTCAACATCGCGTGAGAGAACCGAAGCGGAGAGGCAGGCAGACCCGCGCATCACGTCACTGGCTCGCTGGCTGGAGGAGTACATTGCCTGGATTGATGACATGCGGCCAGACGCCGACACAAGACCAGTGTGTGAAAACCAAGTAGGTAGTGTGTGCCCATGTACATGTACATGTTTGCATATCATGATATTGATCACCGGCACTATACGCGTATGTCGGGGTGAAACCATTGTACCGAGAGTTATCGAGAATTACGAGTGAGTGGTAGTAACATCAGCGATGATGGTGAGAAAGTTGGTTGCTCGCAATGTGTGAGCTAGCACTTTCCCCGCCAACTTGACTAGACACTTGACTGGCGTTCCGCAGCAAATCTATCCTGGATGCTCTTACAATAATTGTTCTGAGAATCTTTATGTGCAAAGTTCAACTCGGATGGTGAGCCAATTAAATTATGGTGAAAAAGATCTGGTTACGTTGGTGGACAGCTAGTCATAACTCGTAACATGTTGTCCTTCTCCTTTTTCACCAGAATCTTTATGCTTTGCACTTTCTCACTTTACACTTTGCCTGGTGGCCACAGGTCAAGCTAATGAGTGAGTTCCCGTTCGAAACAGACAGGGTTCAATGGCGCGAGGAGCTGACTGGCAAGGGCCGCTTAAAGACGGAAAACCCAGATGTTGACATGGAGCATGTGAGTGCATGTACATTTTAAGTGGTGTGTACTTCCAGCCTACCACAGTGCATCTGTGTGTGTGTGTGTGTGTGTGTGTGTGTGTGTGTGTGTGTGTATGTGTGTGTATGAGTGAGTGTGTGTGTGTGTGTGTGCACGCGTGTGTGTTTGGGTGTGCGCACATGCACGTGTGCCCAGTGGTGTAGCTCGGGCAATATTTGTATGGATACTGGATATCTTTGGCCAATGGCCAACCAAGTCTAGATGTATTTAAGGTCCTTGATACAGATAACACATGTTATTCCACGAGAGGCTAGACGAAATATCTAGTAGTTGCAATATACAATACAGAAGAGTGTAATTGATAGCAAAATCAGTACACTGTTTCAATTTATATATATAAATACAGCATCTGTGCTACGCTTACGAGTCCACAATGAACGAAACAGTTCCGCCCGCAGATTGAGTAAACTACAGGTTTTGTGTTGTATGCAGCATTTGCAACAAATACATGATACTGGTTCAGACTGGTGTTCACACAATATTTGGGAGAATGATGCTCCATGGTTTAGTTGCTGGCGACTAGAAAACAGCTGACCTAGCTGATGGCCAAACTTGTTGCCCTCCCCTCCAAACTATGTGCATGTGAAACAAAACCCATCACTCACACGCTTGGAAACGGTCAGCCAGGCGTAGGTTTCCAGCCAGTAGCAACTGAGCCTTACGTACTGGCGTATGGCCACGTACTTTCATCGCCAATAAGCCATACCGTGTGCATGAACTAGTAAACCTCCTAGGTGGTCGGAAGTGGTGCTGCAGTAGCTGAAATTTCCCTTGAACTTAGCGGAAACTGGCAACTTCAGCCACGAGCCCTGCGCACCAGCCAGTCCTTGCATGTCTCCCTGTTTCCGGATCATCAAACGTTCACAAAATGCCGCCATCGTCAACCAGTTGCTGAAGAAGAGTACGGGCTTCATGTCGCGCTGCAGGTTCCGGAGAATGACCTTCTACAAGACAACCGGGACCATCCTCGGGTGACGACAACTCCCCCAACGCTCCAGACTGATATTGAGAGTCGGAGATTCTCGGAGAGTCCACAATTTCGGGCTGCCCTGAAGCGAATTCGCCGCCAGAGTCGACAGAATCGGGCACCGACACAGCGTCAGCGCTCGAAGAGTTGTCTGAACAACCTGCTATCATGACGCTTGGAAGAAGTCGCTCAAAACAAATCTCCAATTTTCGTTTCGTGAAAGCGCTTCACACATGTACCTGCCACACTGACAGAAGTTGGAAATTGGTGGTGAAGAATAAAAAGAAAATGGAAACAAACTGAAAGCTTTCGAAACAAAAAGACTGTGACTTTCCGACTTCGATTTCGACTCCGGTTTTGCTAGTGCAAGATGGGTGTGAATCTGCACTGCACGGTGCCACCGGTGCTGTGCAGCACTGTTGCACTGTGGTTCAAACAGCGAATGCGAACAGCGGTTCAAAGAAGTATTGTACAAGCCTATCCTCGAGTTTCACAAGTGTACATAGACTAGATGTCCTACAAGGCTACATGTGGACCCTGCGAACTGTTCTTCAGTCAACAGTAGACTCCATGTATCCACTCCAAAGTATCCACTCCCGATACGTAGAGTGGAGAGAAGTAAGAAGAAAGGTCAAAACTACAAGGTACATGTGTGGGCAGAAGAATGGGAAAGGACGGGATATGGCACCTGTGCAAGAGGAATACATTTAGAGGAAGAACAGGTGGTTGAAAAATTATAAGCCCAGTCTCTAGTAGAAACCTAGTCTCTAATATAAGCCCGGGGTCCGGACTGGTTGAAAAAAATATATAAGCCCGGGACTTATAATGGAGATAAAACGGTATGTGTTGTCTGCTTCGATATGTTCTGCCCTGTGGCATGCAGCGACCACTGTGCTACTTTGACATGAAAAACCCAAACAACCCATGTCGCACGGCGGCATGTCATGGCGGACAGATCTCGGATGAATTGGTGGACTTCCTCAACATGACGAAGCCAGATGTGGAAGAAGAGGGAGACGGAGAAGAGGAGGAAGATGACGAAGCGGCTGAGGAGGCAAACGAGAGGGAGTGTATTCGCCACATCCTGGACTACTGTGAGCGCTACGAAGACCGTGGTTGTGTCATTGAACTACCCCAATACTTGAACAAGAAATCAGACTCGGAACTCGAGCTCATCAACCAACTCCGCAGTCCACTAACTCCGAAGAACTGAAGCGCAGCTGCATAGCTTGATCATGACTTTGCTGAACAGCTGCAACACCTGCCCAAGGACTTTCAAATCCTGCTTATCTCGGTCAACATCATGTCTCTTTGAATGAATGTGTGCAAAATCCCTCAACAAAGTATGAGTGAATGAGCAAATTGACAAGATACTGTGCATCGCTAGCCGTGGAATTACCGCCGCTTCAAGAAGAGTGCAATCTTGATTCAAATTTTATCGATTACACCGATGGCATAACTTTTAAATTTCGACAAAAAATGACGATTGGCCCCCTATTCACATCTGACGGCTCATATATTACTGTGAGTGTGACTAAAGTACGCTATGATAATAACAATAGGCCATAGCGTGTTCTGTATTGCACGTACTCGGTCTTCTTGTACCTCACTGGTGCTCTAGCACCACAAGTGCACACATGGGTGGCTGACATTTATTTATCACACACATACGTGTACATTGCTGTATTCACTGCATGCATTGCTGCTTGCATTTATTTATCACATACACTCAGAACAACAAGGGGCCATCAAGGCTAGTTAGTCGCTACTCTGGAGTTTCATGCTTTCACAATCATCACACATACTCACACAGGCATCCTGTGCTGCATGCATGCTGGCCAATGAAATGATTGTATCATTGTAAAGTGAACTCTGAAACTTTATTTTGCTGCAACTACAAGACATCGACAGGCCCATCGTGGATGTGTGAGGTCTGAAAGTCCTGCATGAACTGCCATCGGCATCATATAGAGCATATTGCTGTGCATAGCGAGACATCAAAGTGCAGGAAGCATGCCAGGACATTGCTGTAATATTCTACTGTGACAAACCTCTAATACTAATAGACATCACGACATTTGTTTTGTAAGTTGTGTAAGCTTTGAGGTGATGATCAGCAGCACACAACACAATCTCGGGGTTCAGGATGCAACCCACTGGAGGCTGTATTGCAGCCTCGACAAACGGTGAACGAGTGTGCTTGCACATACTTGCTATGATACTTGCAAGAACTCACAGCTGGTGGCACAAGAGAGTCGTATCAAAACCAGTTTAGGTACTGTAAAAGCCATATATATAACAAAGTGCTAACTCTAACAAGTTAACGAGGAGAAATCTGTCGTTAAAATAGAAACCGTTATACAGAAATCGCTACATATACTGTCCTATTGAGCGTTGAGAATGAGTGAGAATCGTTACCTTTGGTACACGTAAACTAGTCAATTTTGGGAAATCGTTATATATGCGCCTCGTTAGAATAATGGCTTTTACAGTACAACTCATTGACTGGTACATGTACGGCTAGCACTATTAGTCATGTCATGCACCCCCTGCGTGCCTGGTCGCAAGCTTTCGGTTGACTGCGGGTAGCAGCATGGATGGAAAAACCGCTCCCAGACAGGACTTTAACCGGGTACCTCTTGTTTCACTACTGTACAAGCAGAAATATTCGTCTGGAATTTAATTTCGTCTTTTTCGTCCACGGAGCTTTGGGACTAAATTAAATGACGGGCGAATGTCGATTTGTCCAGCGTTGCAATACACTGTTATAGTCAATGGACTAAATTTTCAACCGGACGAAATCCCTTTCTTAGGAGTTGGACGAAATTATTGACCGACGAAATTGTCTGCCTGTACAGTATCTTGATCTTAGACCAGCCTACAACTGTACTAGGCCTGCCCGGTTATCAGGGAAGCACTGCCACGCGAGAACCAGCTCAAACTGGAGTACATACATGTACATGTACAACAGGAATCATATCAACATCTTCAACAGCGCAAGACACTTGGCAGCAGAAATGTGATGACGCCAAGAGGTACTGTATGGTCTTGTGATAGGAATATTACAGTAACCGGTGGTGTACACAATGTGTTATCACCTCCCCCAAGCTAGACCGATCCCTGATTCTTGGCGAGCTTCAAGAGAGCATGCACACACGGATATCATGCATCGAGATCAATTGTCAAGCGGTCTTGTGTGCCCAGACTGCACACAGCTGCACTTCATAAGACCAGTCCAGGGTGGCGCCCAGCTCCGCTTCAGGTGGCAGCAGGATGGGAATGCCGACGGTCTGCAGCGTGTACCTCTTTGGAGATTGCATGGACTCGGCCCGGTCATCAGCAGCATCAGCATTGCTCACAGAACTAACCACAGTGCTAGCAGGTGGAAGAGTCATGACAGCTGACTGTGTCATGGACAGCAGAGTGTTCGGGTAGGCCACGCACAGCTGCTGGGCATTCTCCGGCCAGTCGCTGCTCGAGGCAATCACATTGATGGCCAGCTCAGCCAGTCCGACTTGGTTTGGCGCAGCTCGGTGACCGATCAGCTGAGCCAGCGTTTTAAGCGCGCAGCTGGTGTAGACCTGATGCCCGCATCCCGTGGGGCCAGACCAGTGGCAGGGACTCGACGGATTACCCACCAGCTCCAGTCGTCCGTCGCCGTGCATGCGCACATCAACCTGCACACACCACTTGCTGCACGGCTTTGCACTGCCCGCCATATCCAGCACTATGCCTCTCAGCTGCTGCAGTTCCACTGCTAACGTGTCACATCGACTGCAGTCCGCGGCAGAGGTGGCAGCAGAACCGGCGACAGGCACCGGGGTCATCTGTAGCTTGTGTAGATTGTGTCGGTTTGTAGACACCTCGCCGTGCAGCCTGGTGCAATGGCCTGAGACATCGCCGAGTTGAGAGCTTAGTGCAGTGATGTTGGACTGGACAGTGGCCAAGCCATCACTCAGCTCTTGTATCGCATCGGGCGGTGCACTCCTTCTGGCTGAACTTGGCCGACTAGACACTTTCACAGCACCCCCACCACCACTAGCATGCGCAGCAGCTAGCCGTTCCACTTGTGCTTGAAGCTGCGTCTGGCCTTGCCGCAGCTGATGAAAGCCGTCCAGAAGAAGACGCTGGTGAGTGGCGGACGATCTCGTGAGATGCGCCTCCAGAAACCGCCGCTGTGGCTGCAAACAACAGCGGCACATTAGACAGAGGATGGCGTATTTAGGTAGGGCAAGGACGCTAGACACGGTAGCCATGGAGACAGTCTAGGGATGCAGGCATGCACACATGCAGGCAAGGAGTCTATGGCTCACAAAGAGGAACTTGAGCAAGCAAGCTGCCGTCTTCAGTCGCATGCAGACAAAACCATGGCGTCGAATGAGCTGGCATTTATGCAACTGGTGTGAGTGTGCACAGAGGCACCACCATGGGCAACATGCATAGGGGAGCCACCATGGGCAACATGCATAGGGGAACGGTCCGAACCACCACGGGCAACATGCATAAAGGAACTACTATGGGCAACATGCATAGAGGAAAGGTCCGGACCACCACGGGCAACATGCATAGAGGAATCACCATGGGCAACATGCATAGAGGAACCACCATGGGCAGCATGCATAGAGGAACCACCATGGGCAGCATGTTTGGCATTCGCAGGAAACAGGCTGTACCTGCACATGACGCACAGCTTTACAGTTACACAACACTAACGTCTTATTGTACAAAAAAACCCGAATACAATCAGGGCCAGCCAGGGCAGCTCGGAAGAGTACTCTAGGCACATGACTCATGAGTGCAGAGCAGTGCACGGAAATACAGGAGAAGGTAACTAGCTGTTTTGCTGAAACTTTAAAAAAAGTGTATGCACTAGGCTATCATCTGACAGCAAAACAAATATAAAGTCGACAACGGGCAGGCCTGGCTTGGTTGAGTGCTAAGTAATGTGATAGGTTGGATACACTAGTAGTAGTACATTTAGTAGGTAACTTTTGTTTCAAGCCAATACTACAAGAAAAGTACTTTTATGGAGCCAAGGATCACCACTAAGTTAGTTAATGACCCTGATGTACAATCTGAACTCCAGCTTGAGATGACTAAGGCTCTTCCAACTGGTATATGAAACACTCGCGGACCTCAGCCTTGATGGCGCGAGGAAATCGAAGAGAATGAGTTTGCCAGGACCGATATAGAAGCTTAAGATATACCCAATTAGTTCGAGCTTTATGACTCTATGAGTCAGCAGCGGACATAATAATGCCTGCTACCGGTATTTGACACGGCGTTTTGGTTTCTTTTAACTAGAGGGTCTATGTACGAGCAGTAAAAAACGAAGATATTGGTCTCTTCTATCATATGAGCGAAGGTGCTTAAAAAGTTACTGTAGAAGAAGAAAACAGTGCGTACCTTGGCAGGACAGCCACCATTGCCGATGCCCTTGAATACGCATTGCACAGGAGCCAGGGGGCAACTTCCATTATCGCCAGTGTGTGCCGCAATCTATAGAGAAATTGAATGAATAAAAGATGCACTAAACACTCAACACTCAAACACTTTAACACTCAAGAATAGCTTCACAACCAAACCTTCACTGAAGTTTAGCAGCTGCCAGTTGCCATCGTGGGAGCAGCCATGCAGCCAAAATTCAACGAAGGAGCAATGTGAAATACCGTAAAATTCCGTTAATAAGCCCTGGGCGTATACTTTGCAGAGCGTCAAAAACAGGGCGTATATTAGGGCATGGGCTTATTTTAGGGCATGGGCGTTATTTCGGACGCAATCTGCAGAAGATCAATCTATGAGCAACCCACTAGTTTCAGTGAACCACCATTTACACTGAGCGCGGTACAAGTACAAACCACAGCTGGAAATTTGGTCGTAACCAAGAGTGTAGCGATAAATTACAGATTTGATAGGTAAACCACTTGCTATGGTAAGTACAAGGCACAACAGGTACGCTCGCGTGCTGGTCATTTTGAGTCCACTTTACGCCCTGGGCTTATTTCGGGCATGGGCGCTAAAACGGACTTGAAGTGTACACCGCCTAAAACTGGGCTTATTATCGGACATGGGCGTTATTTAGGGTGGGCTTATTTACGGAATTTTACGGTAGCGTAGTAGTGTGATACTAAGTGTGTATTGTGTACAACTTGGGAGTCATGTTGCAGGCCCGACGGAACCGGTCCGGGTGGTCAGGCCATGGCCGGACTAACTTTTTGGCCATCAGCGTGTGTTTACTGCTGAGGAGGTCATGTGCCTACCCTCCATATCATATACAAAGTATAATATTATGCTAGGTAGGCAAGGTAGGCAAGGTATGGCCAGATCAATCAAAAACTGCTTCCGCCGGTCCTATGTTGCTGGTGGGATGAGGTCAGCCAGAGAGCGCATGTGGTGGCGGTGGAATTTCTTGATTAAATGTTTTAGTGTTGAATGTCACATCCTCTTTGCTTTCGCGTGGGCTTTTTCATGGCCGGGTTTTGATACTGTGCGTGCGCAGACTGTGCAGAGTGGAGAAGAGTGGTAGAGGAGATTGGCGGAAACGTCGTGAGAGTTTTTTTTCCTGTTGTCGACTTGGTCATGTTCTGAAACAAATTCAAACAATACACTCCGTCAAAGACACCAAAACTAAAGTTACTTGCCCTTTGTATTCAGCAGTACGCATGAACAAGCGAGCAGACTCAACTCACGGTAATGTGTAAGCCTTGATGGCATCCATACAGGACTGTACCATAACCGAACCAACAGAGCCTGGCAATACGCTCACTTTCAAGGAGGAATGCGCCACTATACTACTGTGTGACTTGCCACCACCAATCCACCAGTCACCGTTCTCCCACACACAAGCAGATGTGTTGAACACACAGTCAATCAGAAAGTCCAAATCTACAGGTGCTGGTCCAACAAGACAGCCGTGACCTCAATGTGGCTAGTTATGTAACTACTGGATACAGATCTAAATGATTCATGACTGACTCATCATGTAAGGATGTCGTCCACACCTGTACAACCGTGACGCATGTACCCCCCCCCCCCCCCCTCACCTCCTAGCTCCCTTGAGTTTCAGGCTGGCTGTGACCTGGTGACACGCTTTTTGTTGTAAACTGAGTGTGCGTAGATCTACGTGATGCTACTTGCACTGTCTGCATGCAGTGAGCACGTACTACATAGAGTACAGTGTTCTGCATAACCTACATTGTAGGCACAATGCAATGAAATGCAGAGCTGCCGGAACATAATGATACTGAATAACCTTTGCACCTACCTCGGCTTTATCTGCGAAGTTCTCTCCACAGCGAAAAGGGCAGTCCATCTCCGTTTCGTAATGGTGGATGCCAACTATACGTGGTTGCCTCCTGTAGCTACTTGGGCCAATTCAGGAAGTAGCAACAAACTTGCATGTCCAAAGGCTGTGGGCTGGGATTTTTTCTCTGGGTTGAGAAATGTTTTGCCTTTGGGCTTTGGAGTGAAAATCCACCACAACAAAGCGACTGTGTTGTTCCACATTGCGAAAGTAGACAGCAAGACACTGGACACGGTTTCGTCACATTCAAATGACAGGAGACGGAGTCGAGTGGCATTTGGACAGTTTTCGAAGCCTTCAAACAAGAGAAAGACAAGTCAATGGCCACACTGTACTTCTTTTGTGACTTCTGGGCTTTTATTTCTTGTGTGTTTGATTTGAAACTCGACCATGCATGCACTGTACACGCGGGTCCGGTGCACGTGCCTCGGCTGATTCTGGCACGTGCCCGGAAATTTTTGAAATGAAATTTTGTTGAAAGGACAAGAAAATGCAAACATGAATTGGTTACATGATGAACAGAATTCTAGAACGAAGAGCATTTTCAAATCACTGTCATTATTTTGAATGGCTGATTGATTTTCAGGGCCTCCTGATTTTGGCCACTGTGGTTGTGAAGTGTACAGGAGGAAGTTTTCGGAAGCTCTGATCTGATCTGAGATGGTGCAAGGTGTTCCAAATTCCACCTTGTTTTTCATCATAGTTTTGTGTGCTGCTGGGTGAATTGCAATGACTTATGGAAAGCGAACTAATACGGTATAAGTTGGAAGTCAGCTATGGATGGACCCCAGATAAATCGTAGTCCTGAAAGGGAGCACGCAGACTGTGTTGCCTGGGCAGAGTCTGCGATGAAGACAAACTCACGTATTCGCAAGCTGCTAGAATCCTTGGAGAGCCGTGGCTGTCCAATGCGCATTGGTGTGAACTTGCTGTGTGAGCGATGCGATCAGCCAGGACTGAATGGCGGATTTGATGCTGAGCGTGCTGAGGCCGTGGTGTGTGAGAATGCAGTGCGCAACGGACAGCAGGTGGAACGAGTACTGGCTCATGAGCTGGTACATGCGTACGACCACTGCCGAGCGCACGTCAACTGGTCGTATCTGCCACACTGGGCATGCAGCGAGGTGCGTGCGGCTGCCCTGAGTGGCGAGTGCAGCCTGACAGTGTCCAAGTTCATGCAGACGGCTGCCGGCATGATGCCATGGCGACTACACAAGGGAGGTGTTGACTGCGCCCGGCGACATGCTATCCGCAGTCTGCAGGCGCTGCGATCGGATCTGGAAATGGCCGAGATTGAAACGGCCGTCGACAGTGTTTTCGTGCCCTGCTATTTAGACTCAGAACCGTTTGACGTTATTCCACCGCTCACTCGACCCCTAGGGTGGAAGCCGCGCAAATAAGCAGCTGCAAAAGAATGTCGTATCCCACACTTGGCTGGTGCTGCTCAACCGTCCAGAATTAGGTGTGTTGAAATACCAGCGCAAATGCGTGGTCGCATTCAGTACATGTCACGTTAGATCAGGTAATTGTAATTGGAATGCCACTTGATCTGAGTTGTGCTGTTCTCCGTACCGCCGTACTATGACTAAAGGATCCTCGGATGAAGTTCATTTATTGTAGGTCATTGCCAGCTTCTAATGTACTTTTCTGGCCCATTAAATACACCCTGATCGAGACACAATCAAAAGTTGCCGCTTTTATTACAGATTTAGACCTAATCTCTTCTCAAAACTTTGAGTGAATTCTTCAATCTTTTCCTTTAGACTTTTCGTGTTGGCAGGTACCAACACGAATCAAAATTAGAAACTTTCTGTATTTTCTAGGGTGCTTTCTTCCAGGCTATTTTTTGGAAATTTTAGGAACACGTCCGGTGTACCAATATATTATTGTTTTTTTTCTTCTGTGACTTGTGTGCGTGAGAATTGATCAACGGAGGCAGTTCCCAGTTCTTTTTATTGTCTGCTCTGTCCCTGCGGGAATTTGCGGAAAAAACTCTCGAAAACTTGCGCAAGAAATTGCGGCAGAAAGTAACAAAAAATGCGACGAAAAGGGCGGAATGATGCAGAACTTGCCAGGAATTCGCGGAATTATTTGCAGAAAATTGCGGATTTGGGCCAAATCACGAAATTTGTTGCATCGTATATCTACTCGGGAGTCGTACTGTGCAAATAACCTACAGGATCATGGAAAGAACTGCGTGAAAAGTGCATAAAAATGTGAGATAGTGCAGAAATTAACAAAAAACGCGGGAAATCGCGGATTTTGCTGAAAATCGCGGGTTTGGGCCAAAATCGCGAAATTTGTTGCATCCGTGGAATCGCGATTTCCTGGAGGGACAGTCTGCTGATATTGAAGCTGATGAGTTGCATTGGATAAACTTGTTTCCATTCTGTCTGCATAATCTTGTGTGAACAGTGTCTACACGTGCACATGTGTGTGTGTGTCTGCCCGTCATCGCTCCTATTATTTGAGTCCTAATGTTCCGAACCTGCTCAACCCCCATGTGGTCCGCTTGGCCTGAATATGACAGTGTATCCAAGGTCCAAGGTGTGTGTGTGTGCGCGTGTGTGTGTCTGTCTGTCTGCCCGTCATCGCCCCTACTGTTCCGAACTTGGTCAACCCCCCCCCCCCCAACATAGCCAGAATATGGCAGCTTGTCCAAGGTGTGTGTGTGGTGGGAGAGGGTCGAGTTGCCATGATTTCTGCTGTAGCAACGCTATCATCACCTCGTACATGTACCCGAATATACTATGAGCAAGCTACACAAACACCAACAAAGTGGAACAAATCCTGCCAACCCCATGGCAACACACACACAGCACTAGCACAAGCCTGCCAGCTCACAGTGCACTGTCGGAAGCCGCTCTGTTCGAAACTCGTTAGCGACTGAAAATAGATATCCGAGTAGTGAAGACACATACCGGGTAAGCAGAGAGATCTGGCGGTGAATAAGATGTGCAGATTCACACAGTCTAACTAACACAAGTACTATTAAAAAATAAAAATAAAAAACCAAGCAGGCATGTGTTGTATGTGGTCTAGAACACGGACGAGAACAAAACACGGTGAATATCAGATCATCATGGGTGGACATAACAGTATGACATGAGATGTAGTACATGGCGTTCTCCTTTATCTGAGAACACTTTTTTCCCCTTTTTGCATGAGAAACTTTATATGGATAGACCAGCGCTGGCGGCTGAAGGAATATAATATCTCATGAGCTGACAACCAAAATAGCTGGAAAGTACCTGAAATATGTAGGTAATTATTGATGCATACCGGTATGTGTGGTGGTGTGGCGGTGTGGTGGTGGTGGTGGTGGTGGTGGTGGTGGTGGGGGGGAATAGCGGGGAGAGCTAGTGGCAAGTAAAATTTCTCAAATTGGCACTCAAGACGACATCAACGCACATAGTGTATTCCTATAATCATCTCAACCAAAGTCCAAAGAGCAGGTTTTGTTTAAAAAAGAAAAGATTCAGCAAATTCCTATTTGACCAGCACAGCACAAACAGACAAAGCAGTCACCGCATGTGCATGCCATTGGACATTATTTGGGGAGGACAGCGAGAAGTATGCTGGCCAACAAAGAGCAGGCGTTGCAAAGAGACAGAAAGACCAAAACATACATCGTCCTACGCAGCTACAGAAAGAAAACGGAAAGAAAACGCTCGCACCTTCCAGCGGTGTAAGCAGTGTCAGTTTCTCTAATTCAATGGAAGTTAGGACGTGAGTATCCTAAAGACTGTGGAATTGGTAGCACGTACCCTGGATCACTGTAGTCTGGACATGCCATGCCACCAGCAACCCTACACAGTGCATACACACTATGCAGTCGGTGTGAACACTGTCCAGCAGCTACTCAGATACAGACACACACAGACAGACACACACACGCACACATACACACACACCCACACGCGCACGCACACACACACACACATGCGCGCGCGCGCACGCACACACACACACATACACACACATCGAAGCAGCAAAGTCATCACGTACGATGAGAGGGTCCCGCTGTCGGCACGGACACCGAATTCAGCCTGTCCTGCAGGCGATTTAGGCGCTGCACGTGCGCTCTAAAGGCGGCATCACTCTGACTAGATTCAACTTCACTCGCGGCATCCGGAATGAACGGAGGCACAGTGGACTCGGGCACCTTCGCCGAGGATGCAGACTTTGCACTGGAGCGATGCCGTGATGATGTGTGCCGGTGATTATGACGTGGCTTTGCTAACGAAGATGTCGTCGCCTCAGCATTCACTTCTCTGGCGAGAAGACGGTCGGTGCTGCGAATTACCTGTGCCGGCAGAGGTCGTGGCACCGGAGGTGAGCGGACAAAGTGCTTCATTCGAAACACAGCAACTGCACAACGCGCCACCACAACAAACCGACTGACCTTCTTCGCCTTCTTCGGCACAGCAGACTTGTGACGGCGCGGTCGTACTCTAGGCAGAGCAACACCCACCTGTTGAAGAACGACATCCTCACAGTCAGCAAAACCGCCCAACAACGTCAGAAGGTACTGCTTCTGGAAAGACAACTCTCGCCGGAATCGCTCTGCACGGGCGTAGTTCCTGGAAAGATCAACATCCGCTGAGCGCGACACTGACTTGAGGTCGGCAAGCTGTCGTAAGAGAGATGTCCGCTCTTTCTGCCACACGGCCTGCTCGGCAGAGCTGCGCTGATCGCCGACCTGTGTGGTGGCGCGCAGCTGCTGGTAGTCGCGACGCAAGCGCCTTTCCTTCTCCTGTACCTGGTTGAGCTCGTCCTGAAGACGACCTCGCTCCTGACTCAGACGTTCAGCTAGCTGTGACATGTCGGTGTGCTGGCGTTCCAGACGAGGCACAGTGACCCTACACTGGAAGCACTCGCTCGTCTCAGTTGCCGGCGGCAGTGGCTGGCTTGCGGTACGTGCTGCGAGAGCATCGCTAGCGGTCTTGAGCTGGCGCCGCAAGCTGGCAAGCTGCGTCTCCAGTCGTTCCTTGTCGTGCTGCAGCGACGCATAGGATGCCGAATGCAGCTGCTCGTTGGTACGCAGCTCTGCGACCGTCCTCTGCTCAATATCCAGGTGGGCAGTGAGCTGCTTGACTTGAGCCTGTACTGCCTGCAAGGCTGACTGTAACTGCTGCTGAGCCTGTTCATGTCCCGCGGTGTCTCCCTGCCGCCGCTCAGCATCACGTAAGCGTTTCTCCAGTGACTGGCATTTGGCAGCTCTCTCGCTCAAGTCAGCGTGAATTTGATCAATCAGGCGCTGCTGCTCCGATGCCTGAGTACCAAGACGAGAGCATTGTTCCTTCAGCTGCAGTATGGTTTCATTGGCATGCAGTGCTGTGGACTGCTCGCTGCGGAGCTGTGCCTGCAGGTCACGCTGCCGCTGCTCCGAAGACTGCAGCTGCTCGGACAAACGCCGCAGCTCTTCCTGCTCTGCACCATGCTGCCGTTGCGTAGTAACCGACGAACGCCTGCGTTCTTCTTGCAGCAGGCGGCGCAGTTCCGTCGCTCCAGCTGCTTCCTGCGCCAAGAGTTGCTCACCACGCTCACGCTCTGCCGATACTGCCAACTCAATTTTCTGACTGAACAGAGAGACTTCATCTTGAAGACGTGCCACGTGGCCTTCCAGGGTGGACTCGCGTTCGTTGTACTTTGCTCGTAGGTCCTCGATGTGCACAGCCTGTTCCTGAAGAGCGGCTTTCAGAGCGGCCTCACCGGCACCATGAGAGCTAGCCGTCCGGTTAGCCTCTTCCCGCACCGTGTCCAGGGTACGGTGGAGGTCAGCAACGCGCTGCTGTTCGGTGCGCAACTGTAGTGCAGCCTGAGCGTTGGAACGTGTCAAGACTGCAAGTTGCTCGTCAAGATCTCGACACCGTGCCTGAGACGCGAGAAGCTCAGACTGCTGCGACTGCACGCGGGCCTGTGAATCCTCGCTGGCCTGTTTTTCATCTGCCAGCCTGGACTGAGAAAGAGCAGCCTGCTGCAGAGCACTGGCTAGTTGTGCCTGAAGCTGTTCAATGCTGCTCAGATCCATACTGTGGTGATGCTGTTGAGCGCTGGCTAGCTTGGCCTGCAGCTCAGCTGCGTGCTGCTGTGATTCCTGCCTCAACGTGTCCAGCGATGCTTGCAACTGCTTGATTTCGGCATGAAGCAGCAGTCGCTCGCTCTCCCACATGCTCTGCTGCTTGAGCCAGGCATCAGATGGCGTCCTGCTGGTGTGCGACGAGAGAAGATCGCGCTGCTGAGCAAACAGCTGCTGCAGCGTGGAAATGATGTCGTTACGCAACGAGTCACCGTCCCCACTATCCCCACCATTGCTGCTGGATCGTGCCAGCAGCTGCTGTAGGGTATTCACGGTCGTCTGCAGCGAGTCACGTTCTCTACGCAGTTGCTCAGAGACAGATGGCGCCTCGCACTGGAGATGCTGCAAGCCCTCGCTCAGTGAAAGAACAGCTTGTGCACTAGCGCGCAGTTGGTTGGCGACTCCTTGAATAGATACAGCCGGCGCTGCGACTGGCCGAGAGTCCGTGAACGATTCCTCTGCAACAGCTCTGGTCAGCAAATCATGAATGTCGTCGGGTAAGGTGCTGTCGGAGTCGCTCGGCTCTGCACTGGCAGACGTAGTGGCTCGGGCAACCTTCTCGATCTCCAGGGCATGCTGCGCGACTAGTTGGTTGATGATATCGAGGTGGCCATCCTTCAAAGACTCCAGCTGAGTTTGATGCTCTGTTTGGACAGTCTCCAGAGTAGTATTCAGCTGCTGTTGATATTGCTGATGCAGACGTGTGCGCAGTGTCTCAACCTCAGACGAGTATTTGTGCTGCAGGTCTTCCTCCAGAAGCTGGATGTCACTCTCATTGGAGTTTGCAGTTTGCGCTAGGCGATCTTCAGACTTGGCAAGCTCCCCTTGCTTCCTGGCCAGCTGCTGCTCAAGCTGAGAAATCCTGTCGTTGGAGACGCCAATGCTCTCCGTAAGGATATTTCTCTCCTGATCATCGGCTGTGATGCGAGTCTCCAGCTCCTGGCGCAGTGAGGCAAGCTGGGACTCTAGCTGCTTGCCGTGCGCAATCAGCTGATCTCTCTTGTCTGCCACAACGGCACGCACCTGCGCTACTGCAGTGACCAGGTTCAAGTTGTTACTCAGCGCAGTGCTGTACTCACCGGCCCAGTCCTGCAAAGACAACATGATCGATTCCCTCAGGCTCCGCGCAGCCGCCGCAGCATGCACACCGCCAATAGACGACGAGGCAAGCTCCTGCTGAGTGCTTTCCCCGCTGCTGAGATCGGATATGTTAGACAGCGAGTCGCTGACCGAGTCGTCTTGTACCCTGCTGGGCACACCCGCCAAGACGCCATCTGCAGCAGCCTGCTGATAAGCACTCAGTTGGGAGCTCAGGCCATCCAGTTCACGCTGTAAGTCATCCAGTTCACGCTGTAAGTCCGCGTTGGCCTGCTGTGCCCTACTCTTCTCTGACACTACAGAGTCTAGTTGCTCGGCGAGTGACGAAACCTGACGGTTGCTGACCAACATCTGGCTCTGTAACTGCTCTTGCTGCTCCTGGCTAGCTGCATGAACGCCTTCAATTTCTTGCAGCTTCACCTCGACCACCTCCAGTTCTTGCAAACGCTGCAGGTGCTCGTCGAGTTTCTGCCGCAGCTCATCATTCTCCGACGACACGGACAACAGGCGTTCCCTCCACAATGCAGCCGTGGCTACATCTTGCGACATGCTGGCTACTTTGCTGGCCAGCTCTGCATTCTCCTTGTCCACTGACTGCAGTCGCTCCTGCAAACACGCAATCTCATTGCCCAGCTGCTCGCGCTCCTGCGACAACTGTTCGTTGGCTTCATAGGATATCTGGTGCTGTGCTTCTAAGCTGTCCCGGCTCTGCACCAGATCAGTGTGCCTCTGCCGCAGAGCTTCTTTCTCTGCTGCCACACTCTTAAGCTGGCCACGAGCTGCAGCCAGCTCTTCGCCCATGGATTTCACTGTCAATGCGTGCTGCTCTTGCAGGTCTGTCACAGCGCGGTCGCATTCCGCGCGACATGACATCGCTGAGCTGACGGCGGCTTCGAGGCGCTCTTCCAGTTCCCTGCGTTGAGTGGATAGCCGGCGGATGTAGTCATCCTGCTGAGTGGCTTTCTGCTCGATTGCTCGCTGCATGCTCCAGTGTTCAGCATGCACGGCCAGGACTTGTTGCAGAGACTTCAGTAGCTCATCGCCGATGTGCTGCAGCAACGTTTCGGATCCCTCGTCCAGCGTCGGACCTTCAAATACACTCTCGTTGAAATCCTGGCTGAGATCGGCACTCGCATCAAACAATGGAGCCGTCGAGTCCTGTGCTGGCAGCCAAAGTTGCTGCACAGCCTGCTCCAGAGCAGGGCCGATTTGTGAAGATGATGCTGGCTCGGCAAGCTCAAAGCTGAAGTTCAGCCGTGACGGTGGCAGATCACTGAAGCTAAGCGGCAATACCGACTGGTCGGCCATCAGAGTGCGCGATAGCAGCTCCTCTACGTTGTCGTCTTCGTCGTCGTGAGATCCAGAGCCCACGCTGCTTGCGGCGTGCGGTGACCGAGCATCGGCGAGTGGAGACTGACGCGCAGCAGTACTGTCCACACTGACTAGACTGGCAGGACCCGTAGTAGCGCTAGCACCATCTAGAGGCCTGTAATACGTAGGATCATTGACAGAGCCGGTGCTAGTGCTGGAGGTGACACCGCCGCCAAGACCGCTGTCCACGGTTGTTGAGATACTGCGCAGCGTGGCATGACTGGACGATGACGATACAGTCGTGTATCTATCAAACGGTACAGCAGGACCACTACCACCACTGCCTGCACCACCTGATACCAATGTTGATGACATCAGCGGGGCAGCACTGACAAGAGAGTCCCTGGCTACACGCTGGGCATCGGCAAAACTCTCGCCCAGCGACACCACGGCCTGCACCCCGCTTACCGGACGGCTGACCACAGCAGATTGCTGCGTGGTTCGATGATGCTGGTGTGCCTGGGTTGTCTGTTGTGCCTGGGTTGTCTGCTGCTGACCTTCAGGAGGCTCTCTAGCAGAAAACCGCTGTAAGCGACGGCGGTGAGAAGACAGGAGATCGTTGGACTTTCCAACTGACTTAGCCAGTGTAGAGAGAATGGCCATGAGCTGTTGGTTAGCAGCAGTTAGGCTTGTCACTTGCTTGTCCAGGCGCCGCTTGTCACTCTCCACCATACGCAGCAAGTTGCTCACCTCCTCAATCTCGTTGTTGCGGCGACTGTCGCGGTCATCATCCGTTTCTTGGAATGTCCTGAGACCGTCCTTGAGGGAGGTAATCTGCTGCTCGAGGCCAGAGATACGGGACGACTGCTCATCACAGCTTTGTTGCAATGCTGTACATGAGTTCCTGGCATCCTCTCGCTCAATCAAAGCTGTCTTGCACGAGTTTTGCCACTTTTCCGCTTCGGCAATGGCTGTGGCAAGGTGGCTCGTGACGAACTTTTGATGCACGGCCTGCGCCTCTTGAAGTTGCTGCTGCATAGATGTGAGCTGCTGCTCAAGTGTTGCTCTTACTGACTCTGCACCAGCTAACTGCTGTTTGAGGGGCACAGACACTTCCTCTTCAGTTTGCCGTACAGTCGCTGCTATCGCTTCAGACTTATCTTCGACTAGCTGCTTGCGGACGCTATCCAAGTGCTGCTGATGGCGTGAGTCTAGATCGGCTACCAGTTGGGAGACGGCAAGCTTGTGCTCGGATCTCAATGTGCTCAGAGCAGCATCAGACTGCTGGGTCTTCTCCTGCAGCGTATCTGCCAGTTCATTGCACTGGGTCCTAGAGGTGGCGAGCTCGTGCTGCAGGCGGCTGACAGCTTGTTCCAGCTGCGCCTGTGCATCGGCTGCAGCCGCGAGCCTCCCCTCGTACTCATCGCGCTGCTCGGCCACGGTCTGATTGAGCCTGCTCAGAATCTGCTCGTAGTCTGCTTTCTGAGTGGCAAGGCTCTCCGTGGCCGTCTTGCCCAGTGCGTCGGCAACCTTTGTGTTCTGCTCATCGACGGCAAGCTGGAGTTTATCCTGCCACTGCTGATTGCACGCGTCTATTTCATGGCCAAGCTGCGACCGGTGGCTCTCCTCTAGCTGCTGAGTCATCTCCTCAAACTTCTGCATGTACTCGGCGATCAGCGTGCCCCGCTGCTGATCCAAGGCATTCTCCAGCTCCTGGTTCTGCTGCTCCACCAGCTCAGTGACCTGCTGTTCGAATTGGCCAATCTGTGCTGCAAGACGTGCAAGCTGTGCACGATCGGTGGTCATCTTTGTGTGCCACTCAATCAGTTGCTGCACATACGCATGACCACCGGTGGTAACCTCCAGGGGTTCGCCAGCATTCAGTCTGTTCATGGTGTTGACAACTTCCTCGTCGTGTTCTTCCAATGATTGCTGGTGCTCTGTTGCCATGTTACTCTTCCAAAGCAATAGCTCCTCGGTGAGATTGTGCCACTCTCCATCATCGTTTGGTGAACCAGTCTTCACATGCTGCACGCATTCAATGGCTTGCTGCTGTAACAGGCCACGGAGCCGAGTTTCCTGCTCCATCGACAGCTGCTCGTTCTCAGCAGTCATCGCTTGAAGCCTCTCGGCAAAATCAGCCTTCACAATCTCCAGCTGGGCATCACTCTCCGAGGCAACTGTCCTCGTCACGTCCTCAATATCAACTGCATGCTTCTGTTCAAGTTCGGTGCGTAGCTCATCCAAAGCTTCGCTCAGCTGCTCCTCTAACTCGCTCTGCTTCACTGCTGCAACTTGTGACTTCACATTAGCAATGGACGTGTCGTGCTTCTCCTGGAGACTCGACATTAGCTGCTGTACCTGCTCATCGTACTGTCGCTTCATCTCAGCCTCTGTTTGCTCTGCTGTTTGCTCTGCCGTTTCCAGGCGGACATTCTGGAGCTCAGCGGCATGCTGCTCTTCAAGGCCTGACCGCAGCTCAGCTATTTCCAGCTCATGCCGGCGCTGAAGTCTACCTGTGGAGTCGTCATGACGTGCACTCACTTCATGATCAAAGCTTTTCTGTAACTGTTCCACCGTAGACGTAAGAGATGTCAGCTCAGAGTTCTTGCCTTCAAGTGCTAGCTCCGACACTTGTAGAGAGTGCTCAAGCTGCTTGCATACAGCCTGTTGCTCTTTCAGGGCCGTATCTAGATTGTTTATGGTCTGCTCCAGACGTTGCTGCTCGCCATGGAAGGAAGAGCGTGCCTCGTCAAGCTCTGCACCGTGTTGCTCAGCCAACCTCGACATGTCTTGCTGATTCTGTGCCTTGACTTGCAACATGGCACGCTGCTGCAGCGCGAGCTCTTTCTCCGTCTCCAGCAGTGCACGCTGGTCATCCAACAGGGCGGATGCATCATGGTTTTCATGCTGCGCATCCAGTTCTCGCGTCAGCTCCTCGATCTCCTTGCTATAAAGCAGCTCCTTCTGACTAACAGCGGCTAGCAGTTCGGTTCTGGTGGCCTCTAGCTCGTCGGTCGATCGCTGCTTGAGGGCATGCAGCTCGCGGGCATATTCCTCCTGCAGCTCCTGATTGTTCTTCGCCAGATTGGCTGCATGTTCCCTGGAAAGATCCTCCTCTAAAGTACTCACTGCCACAGCATGCTGCTGTTCCAGGTCAGCACGAAGAGCAGCCAGGGTGTTGTCTGTAGTCTGTTGTAGAGTCTGGCGCTCGGCTTCAAAACCGCTTTGCAATTCTCTCAGCTCGCTATCGTGCTGCTCAGCTAGAGTCTTCTTGTGTGCTTCGTGGTCCTGTTCGAGTTTACGCCAGTCGTTTCGGAGCTGCCCGTTTTCCTCCTGTGCTACCCGTAGAGCGTCTTCAGCAGCAGTTACTTGCTGCGTGTGCCTTGCTTGGAGCTCTGCGGTGCGTTCAGCGTGGGATGCTTCCAGTTGTTGAACCATGTCCTTGTGCTCGGTGTGTAGTTGTGATAAGGCACGGCGCTGGTCATCTTGCAGCGTACTCAGCCGGTCGGCATGCTGCTCTGTAAGGCTGGCCATCTCCTGGCGATGGTCGGCCAGTGCCAGCTGCAAGGACTCATCGCACTCGCGTCGCACGCGCTCCACCTCAGCCATCTCCTGATCCTGCAGTATGCTGACGACGCCCTGCTCGTTGTTGAGCCTCGCCTGCAGCTCGTGCATCTGATGCGTGACTTGCGCGAGGGCAGTACGGTGCTGCTGTTCGGTTGCTGTCTGCACGGCCTCACCTTGCTCGAGGGCACGCTGCAGCTCCTGTTGGAGATGTTGCTCGGTGGCACGGTGTGCCTCGGCGCGTCGATGCAGCTCCTGCTGCGCTAGGTCAAAGCATGCGGCATGATCTTCCAGCTGATCAGCGGCCACAGTGCTTCCGCTGATCTGCTGCATGATGCTGGACAGGGCGGCTCGCATTCCGGACGCCGTTTCGTTGGCGTGTTTGACACGTGCGGCGAGCACCGACGTCTGTTCCTCCGTTGTCGTCGACTCAGCACCGTCATCCAGGCCCATCTCACGGCTCACGGCCGCAATTGCACGTGTCTTAGCGTCCAGTGAGCTCTCGAGACTGGCCAGCTGTTCTGATAGTTCCTGCACACGATCCCGTTCTGCCTGCAGAGTGTCCTGGTGCTGATTATCAACAGCCTGTAGCTGATTACCCAATGTAGATCTTGCATTGTTCAAGTCGAACTCGGCTTGTTGACGGAAAGTGGCCATTGCTTGGTCATGCGCTTGCTGGACATGTTCCAATTCCGTGGCATGCTCACTGTCCCGTTCTGCAACGCACCGCTGAAGGGTTTGCTCGTGCGACGCAGTGAGCGATGCCAGCGCGCTCTCTTCCTGCGCTTCAAGACGACTCAGCTCCAACCGATGCTCATCGGTCAGTGCAGTCAGTTGCGACCGGACGCTACCGAGCTCATTGCTGAGCGCAGCCTCCTGCTGCTTTGCTTGGCGTAACGCTGCACTTGCCTGTGAGCAGTCCTGCTCCAGCTGCTGCAGTGCCTGTTGCTGGATGGTCAGTTGCGACTCGCTGTGAGCATGTTTCTGCTGAAGCTCGGTCACAATAGCTTCTTGCTGCTGGCAAGCATCCTTCACTGCAGCCAGTTCCGTGCTCAAACTCGTCTTGTCACCATTAGCCTGAGACAGCTGCGATGTTAGCTGCTCAATGCTCTGCTCCATCTGCTGCTTGCTATCTTCAGCAGCCAGGACTTGTTGCGTGCAGGTGCGTTGCAGTTCACGCGATGCTTCCTCGGACGTCGCAATGGACTGGTGGAGAGTATCATTCTCTTTATCAAGCTCGGCATTTCTCTCCATGAGGTGCTGCACCTCCGTGTCATTCCTGGAGCTGGAAAGCATCTTGGTGGAAAGCTCATCCAGAAGCTGTTTCTTTTCCTCCAGGACTTGCTGTAGTTGATCCTGCGAGGCCTTGGATTGCTGCCGTAGAGTCTGCCACTCACTAGATTCCTCGCGAAGCTGAGCGACTACAGCTTCTAGGCTCTCATTTTCAGCGAGAACAGATGCGTGGCGCTGAGAAGCGGATTGCTCTGAGAGCGCAGCTGCGCGACATTGCTCCTTCAATTCATCCACTTGTGCCGCAAGGCTCTCGTTTTCGCCAGACAAAGCCGCCACGCGCTGATCATGAACGGTCTCCTGGGACTTGGCATGGTCAATCAGCTCCTGCAGGCTAGAGACCGTGCCGTGCAGCTGGTCTCTCTCCTGCTGCAGTGCATTGCGCTGCAGCTCTACGGCATCTCGGTCACTGTGAACGGCACTCAGCTGACGCGCATTCTCCTCTGCACTGCTCCTCTCCTGCTGCCGAGCACTGTCCAGCTGCCGCTGAAGATCTGCCAGCTGGTCGTTGTGTCCAGCCTCCAAAGATGCAATGCTCTGCTGCAGGCGACCCAGCTGTGACTCATACTCACGGGAGGCTTCACTCTCTTTCGCAGTTTGCGCCGACTCAGCAGCTTCCTCGAGCTGTTGGACCTGCGCTGCAAGCCGTGTATTCTGCTCCTTGACAAAGAGTAACTCGTGGCGTGCCGAGTCGCGGCTTGCTTGGCTTGACTCCTTTGCCTGTTTCAAACTGGTCATCGTCTCTTCCAGTTGAGTATTGTCTCTGCTTAGAACCACCAGCTGTTCCTTGGCATGGTGCAGTTCACTCTCCAGGCTTGACTGTCGCTGCTCGCTATCGCTGTGTAGAGAAGTAATTCTGGTCTCCACGTCGATGGCTACTCTGAGCGACTCTGCTTTGAGGGCGTCCAGGGAAGCCTGCAGTTGGTCTCGCTCCTGCTCGGCAGCAAGAGCCGCCGCCGCTAGTCTAGACTTTTCACTCACGAATTCGTCTCGGTCTTCACTGGCCGCAGCGTTGCTACTATGTAATTGCTTGATTTGAGTAGCAAACTCGTCTCTCTCCGCTTGCCATTGTCCCCGGAGCTGGCTCAGTTCTTCTTTGGCCGCCTCTGCCGACTCTGCGACAGCCGCGTGGACGGCGTTGTGTAGCTCAGTTTGATGGGTCTGTTCAGCAGCCACAGCACAGGACAACACAGGACAACACAGGACAGCACAGGACAACACAGGACAACACAGGACAGCACAGGACAACACAGGACAACACAGGACAGCACAGGACAACACAGGACAACACAGGACAGCACAGGACAACACAGGACAACACAGGACAACATAGGACAGCACAGGACAACACAGGACAACACAGGACAACACAGGACAGCAGAAACAATCGACATGGGCAAATACATGTAGAGTAAAACCTGTAATTAACAACCACCCCTTTGGGGCCAGAGAAAGCGGTCTTTAGTGGCAGGTGGTCCTTAGTTAGAGGTTTGCACCGCACAACCATAATAGGAATGTGAGACAGTCCGTGCCTGGCGAAGAGGTCTGTAGAACCAGGCTGGTCGCTAGCCACGGTGCTCTTTAGTTACAGGTTTTACTGTATCACAAGAAAACAAGAAATCCAACTGCACATCCTTTCTAGATTCGATTTCCAAGCACACGCCCTGAAAAGCTTCAATGAGCACATCAGAGTGCACTGCTGACAAGCCCTATCCTCAACACGCAACGTCCACAATAGTGAGTATCACATGAACAACATGCGTACACAGTATGTACCATGGATCATGTACGCAGTATGTACCATGGATCATGTACGCAGTATGTACCATGGATCATGTACGCAGTATGTACCATGGATCATGTACACAGTATGTACCATGGATCATGTACACAGTATGTACCATGGATCACGTACGCAGTATGTACCATGGATCATGTACACAGTATGTACCATGGATCATGTACACAGTATGTACCATGGATCATGTACACACATGTTGCAAGAGAAGCATGCAACTCCGCAAGTCCACGGGATGTACACCCACGGTTCTTCTCTTACAGCAACGATAGCGGACAAGACCCGAATGAAACAGAGCATGGCTTGCACCAGGTGACTGCCTGCGCGTGTGCCCCCCCCCCCAAACACACACACCGGCAATGTGTATGGGTACAGCGGATTATTACCTGGTGCAAGGCATCCAATTCAGCCTGATGTGCCTCGCTGTCGGTCTGCTGGCTCAGTCTTGCCCGCATGCATTCCTCGCGTAGCCGCTCGCACTCTTCGCCGGCAATCTGAAGCTTTAGTGTGACATCAGCTAACTCTGCCTGTACATCTGGCCCAGAGCCAGGTTGGTGTGATGCAACGGCAGCAGCATGGCTACTAGCATCACTATCAGTGTACTGGACATGACCGGCAGTGGCAAAGTCAGCATAGCTAGATGAGCGAGAACTGTCAATACTCTGCTTGGCCAGTATATCACTGGCTCTGGACAGGAGGTCACCATCTTCACACCCACTGCCAGCGCCCGCTCCCATCTCCTCGACGTTCTCCTCACCGAAATTCAGGATCTCGCTGTCGGCTGGAATGGGTGAGATGCTGTGTGACGTATTCAGCTGACTGTTGCCAAGATCACCCGATCCAGATGCACTCAGATCATGGCTTTCAGTGTTCTTCACGCCTCCACTAGCCGCGGACAAGATATTGTCCACTTCACCATCCTGACTAGCATTATGGGTCACACTGTCAACAGCGGACTGACTCAGCTCAGGCTCACCATGCCCGACCCTCGCCTGTGCAGTCGCTACGCTGCCGCTGTCCGTAGATTGATGATGCGATGCCTCGCTGCTAACATCACTGGCTGTTGCTGCTTCACTACCGCTCGCACCCGCAGACGCCGTGGCAGGCCTCTTCTTCTTTTTCTTGTCACGCTTCTCTCTAAATTTCTCTAGTCTCTGTTTACCGAGTTCCAACTTTCTGCTTCTCTCCGAGTCCGAATCCATGGCGCAATATCATGGTCCACTACTACACATAACTAATGATTCCAACATCGAGACCGTGTCATGAAGCGAGACATCGGTCGGGGAAGAGTCGTTCTACAATGAATATTGAGAAACAATTTTCTCTCCGTCATGCCACAAAAACTCCTGCAGAGAAAATCAAAATCAAATCTCCTTGCAACGCCGCGCCGGCCGGGCGTCACAAAATTGAAAAATTTGGCGCCATTTCCAGCCACACATGTACTACATGATTATTATGTAGCTAGCTAGCTGCATGATTTTCAATGATTCATCTGTACTGTCAAGAGTGCATTCATATCAGTGCCATTCACCTCCGGGGAGCTCCCCGCGTAACTGACACATAACATGACTTAGACGGTTCATGTTTATAATTATGATTGTATCAACCAGGTGTAATACTCCCTGGTTTCAATCAGGGAGTAGTACAATCTATATTGTACTACTCCCTGGTTTCCATCAACACCTACAAAAGTACAATGTCATTATGATTAGGGTAAGATACCTACCTCCAAGGCTCCAGCGGTTTATATGTTGACATTCATAGTCATACTGGACTAGTCTACAGTACAAGTAGTTGTGAACATGTGCGAGAGCACAACAAAGTAACTTAGTTTCTTTTACAGTATTCCCTTCAACAATCCAACTACAGCGTCAGCACATTTCTTTTTCGCCCCACATCACACAGATACATGCGCGCACATGCACGCGTGCACACACACACACACACACACACATCTCCCCAGCTCTTCACGCAGGCCACACTCGTACTCAGTCGCCGCAGACCATCATGAGAATAAGGAGTACTAACACAACAGTGGTGGCTAGACCGGTAGGACTTGACACACTCATGCAATCATGGCCTCCGCACTCAATTAATACCAACAAGCCACCGCCAAGTCCACTGTGACTGTCCTCTATCTGGAACGCAGGACCAAAGTCGCAATCCAATTGCCAGCAGTGGTTGCAAAACATAATGACATAATTATAATGGCTGCTGAAAAAGATGGGATACGTCAATTCAGAATGAGAAATGACCAAAACAGCTACCTGTATGTGAGTATGTACTGTAGACGGGCGCACAGACATTACTAATATCAGTAACTTAGAAATACAAACAGAAAAAAACAGCAACCGGCCGGCACTAGGATAGTATGTGTGTTTGTGTATGCTTTGCTCTAAATGCAGAGAGAAATAGCACAATAAGCAGAGAGAAATAGCACAATAAGCAGCTACAATTTTTGTTCTCTGTAATCTGTATGTCTAATTTCATGTGGGTTTGATGAGCCCAGCATCCTACAATCCTGGGACAAAGGAAAGATCATGAGAATGCACGGGATGGCGGGATAGCAAAAAAAACTACAACAGGGGAAAGGATAGGGAAAGTAGACAGGACTCCAGTGTTCTTTGTCAAGGAGAAGAGTAAGAAAAGGATAAGCACGCAAAAAAATTCGGAAATAATTCAATACGTGTGTGAGTAAGCACACAACATTGATAGGTGAACATTATTTCTCTGTTGTAAATAAGAAATCAGAAAATGGTAGAATGTTGGGAATTAAAAACGAATAGCTAACTGCATGAGCATGTAATTGAATATGCAAATGGAATAGAAACAGCCGCTTTTCATTCTAACGCATGTCTCATACATGCAACGCCAAGACGTTATAGTATCTCTGCACCAGTGCTGCTCGAGTTTGCCAGCGCGAGGTTGTGTACTTCACGTGCCGGACGCTATAATATGGACCAGCTCTATTGGAGAGTGGTCGTGAAAACTGCAGTGTGAGGTGCAGCACACGCAGTGGCCTGCCAGCGTGGGATATCGAGTTGTTGGCAAAAGAGAGACCGCTGAGAGCAGCATCTCGTGCACAGGATACAAAGGAGAGCACTATTGCACAGTGCGAGATCACCCGTTGTCTACTTGCCTACATTGTGTCACTACTCACGAGAACACAGTGATGACCTCACGACCGCCGCCGCGAACCAGAAGCACACGCTCTAGTCCTTCTGTCATCACCTCTACAAACTCCATGTCTGAGGGGGTGCAAGAGTCAAGGAAATTACACAATAGAAAGGTAAGGACATACTGCACGTATATGGACGCGACACAGACGTCTTGCAAGTTGTTTTAAAACTACACGCTAACAAAACAAATATCTCGATGACTACGGAGTACAGTGCCACGCAAGTGAATCCTGTAACATGAAGCAGGTAGCGTCGAGCACTGCAACAGCCCAGACCTGTGAGCACTGCAACAGCCCAGACCTGTGAGCACTGCAACAGCCCAGACCTGTGAGCACTGCAACAGCCCAGACCTGTGAGCACTGGGCTGTGCACTGCTGCCAAGTGCAAATGTTACGTTGCTCACGAGCAGAGACATTATTGAGTAGCAGTGTAGCTATAGTTGGAATTTCATATTGATTTACTTGTATTTTTTTACAACACATTCCTATGCCATCGCAGGCTCAAAAGCGGACTTTGCAGCTCAACCATGCCACTATAAAAGATTCACATTGACATGAATCCGCAACCCCAAGAAAAAGGCCCTGCAGAATACATGTCTCTAACTTAAACTCAAATGTATCTACGTGCTAGTCAAAAGGCAGTGCATGTAGACAAGTCAGAGAAGGATACAGCTCTCTTCACCACCGGTTCCAGCTTTGGGAGGTCCTGGCAAGTTGACAACAACCAGCTGAGCTTTGTGCGAGCGATGGACGACAATCTCATTCAGCTTGACGGCAGTGTTCATGCGACGGACATTGTCCAGACCCCTGTCCACATACACACACGCATACACAGAGTGAGGCAGTGCTAAATGAGTGCAGTGCAATACTAACAGTTAAAGAGCAAGGCAATCGCTCGAGTAGAAATTTCATTAAGTTGAGGTCTATTGCCTGTAGACCCCTTTTCAGGTCAATGTCTCAAGTGAGGCTGCTGTTAGGGGACAATGCAACATTCCATGCATTCCATGTAGAATGAACACATTCGTGGCATCGCCACCACCAGTACCACCAGTACCACCACCACCACCACTACGACCATGCATCAAACAAACATACAAACAGTTTCCATCTGAAGGGTCTGCATACTAAACAACAAAGAATGTGACTTTGCTGTTCTGCCGTTGCTGTTGGTGCAGTTGTCATGTATAAAGTATAACGGACACTTGTGTGACTACTAGCAACAGACTACTTATACCACCGTATTGGTTCCGACAGTGTTCACACAGCACAGCTGGACTTACGGCGCAGGCATTTGCAATGAGTCGGGGCGCGACTGGAACGACGGCAAGGAGAGCTGGCCACTGCTGGGCTGTCGTGTGGCCGGGTCCAACGCAGGACCGGGCTCATGGGATGCACCACGACCATGAGCGGAGTCGACAATGTGATTCACCTACGGGCAGCCAAACACCAGCAGTGATTGAAGGAGTGGGAGGTGAGAGAAATCAATACATAGGAGACAGTGAGAGCACAGAAAAGAGAGAAACACACCATCAAACATCTACTTTTTGTATAGAATCAGAAGGGAAAACCCTCTTTTCGCCCAGTTTTTACCAACTTGTTAGCACTTTTGGCCATTTTGCATACTTTGTGCTGCATTGGCATGTGGGATTTGACACCCTGAGCTAGCCAAAACCAGTTTTTCGAGAAAAATGCCACAGCTACCTGTTTTGCAGTACCCGCTCGCACACGTACATAAACAATAGAATCCAGGTTTATGTGCCGATGGTCTACTTCGAAAACCAGGCTTCTACAAACGAGACGGGCTTTTACTCAAGTGCTGAGGAATTTGTCGAAGAAAATACATGTACATGTAAATAGACAAATACTTACATCACGCTTCTGCTCTTTCCTGGACAGATTGAGGTCTTTGACCATGCGCTGTCGCTCTTCCATCACTAATGTCCGCTCGTACGTGTAGGCAGTGATATCACTGTCCAACTGAAATATTTTAAAAACCACATACACACAAACATACACGCACACGCGGACAAAACACGGAGCACGCATGTGAAGACACTCGTAAAGAAACACACACTCCCACATCCTTGGATAGATTTCGGAGCAACACTCGGCACTTTGCTCTGGAAATGGCAACTTTGGCAACCTGTCTATCTTCCTACATCTGGTGGGAGTTGGGCAGAGGTAGAACGTATTACGGCGTGTACACTCACCATCTCAACAACTTCAACCTCAGCTTCGATTCTCAATTGATAGAGGAAGCTCTCCAGGTCACGCCGCATCTGAAGACTGTTGTCCTCCATCTGTGCGACGGTGAAGATGCGTAGCTTGCAGGCTCGCCAGACCTTGTGCTGGCGCAGCAGGAATGGCAGCAGCATGAGCAGCCCGCCGTCGTGCACCACCCACCAGATGTCAATGTGGCCGGTGACGCGGTCAACATTGCTGGGGAAGTGATCGTGTCCCTTCATCACCAGCATGGCGTGGTGAGCTGCCGACACGACACGGATGATTTCTGCGCGCACATACAGAGCAGTGGACAAGCACAGACAGCAGCCAGCACAAAGCCTGATCAGTGGAGGAGAAACAACGATATCAGCTACAGTTGTTATAGAAACACAAATAACCACAACCAACGGACACCGGTTCGTTTTGACAGAAACGTTTTTCTCCAGAATTCATCAGCGACTACTTCTGGTAGATGATACGAGAGAAAGAAAGAAGCAGCTCATGGTAGCAGAAAATAGAACTACTACAGCCTACAGGTGACCAAAGCAGAGTAAGGCGAGAGCCAGCTACAGTGAAAAAAGAAGAAAAAAAAGAAAGAAAAGAAAAGACACTAGTACAACGGCAATGGGAGCAGATGGAACAGCAAGGCCAACTCACGGACAAACATCTTCCAGGTGCCCTTGGTCTTCCACGAGTTTGGCCATGAGAGCATCACAGTGTTGTGAGTCATACCACCCAGGCCACTGTTCTGGACTAGATAGGATAGGCCCTGCGTGATGTCAGGAGAGGAAATCACCTGACTGAACGCCTTCATCTTCTCCTCGCGGATTGCACGCTTCAATGACTGCACACGTCACACAAAATGAACAAAGCCAAAAAAAGAGACTCAAACAGCGTTTCTTGTCTGACACTCACGCGAGTCCGTTCAATGAAGAGTTTTTGAGACACATGCTGTACAAAACTGTCAAGCTCAAGATCGCACAACTTCGAGCTACAGTTACACGTCATCCAATTCCCTCCAGGCCTAAACTTCCAAAAGTGAACTGAGGTCACACATATACCACTTGAGATCATACATGTAACACAGGCAAACATTTAGCCTAACCAGTTTCGCAGCGGTGACTTCACCATAGCTCTCCACAAAGTTGCCCTCAATGACAGAGCTGACCAGTGACAGACCCTTTCCTGTAGATAAAGCAGCAGAGAGAAGGTGAACAGGATGACTTAGAAAGGATATAGACAGAGAGATAGAAAACCCAACCAGGCCACAAGCAAGTGTCAATGGGTGTTATGTGGCATTGCCTATTTTCGTGGAAGCACCACATACGTTACTGCGAAAAAACCAAAAAATGTTTAGACACAATTACAATAGGGCTTGAAAGTGCTACGTCACAGCATAGCAACAATTTCAAAAATTCAAAAACTGGATCCACTTGGATCCAGTTTTTGAATGGATCCAAGCACATTTCAAGCGGTCTTACCCACAGCATGGTGATGTAGCCAGTGAAACTGACTGATTTGGCTACTGGGGGCGGGGTTACAACTGGTGGCGAAATAAAAGTCACACCTGCATGCGACATGAGTGGGTTGCTATGCACCCACATACTTAGGCAATAGCAAAGTCACACAATAGTGGATCCAAAA